>NC_083098.1:100800633-101109506 GCF_949774975.1 Lagenorhynchus albirostris | reverse complement strand
CTTCTCATATTTTTCAATCAATTTTTAGGTCCTGTAGATGCCAATATTCTAGCTAAATGTAATCCCTGCTTATCAAATCCATGTAAAAATGATGGCACCTGTAACAATGATCCAGTTGACTTTTATCGCTGCACCTGTCCATATGGTTTCAAGGTAAGTAGAAGCTGTTGTGGGAACCAAGATCTGAAAACGTAGCTTTCCTTGGTGGGTCTTTATTATTCTGTTGTGCTTTCTCTATGTGCTGAGAACTACTTTATTTACACTCAACTTGACCATTCCTTGTCCAGGGGCAGGACTGTGATGTTCCAATTCATGCATGCATCAGTAACCCATGTAAACATGGAGGAACTTGCCACTTAAAAGAAGGAGAAAAAGATGGCTTCTGGTAGGTCATTGGTCTGTGATCTTCTGTGTCTGACGTATTGGAGCAAGAATAAGCAAAGATTCATTTTTCCTTTTTAAATCCAAGGGCTTTGTTTTGAAAAGAGTACCAGAAATTCTGTTCATAAGGAAAGTATGTATTAGTCCCTTGCAGAGATATTTCGATATAAAAACAAATTGAGAAATTACAGTATTCTCAGCTCAGGATGCTACAAAGCCAAGCAATTTAAAAACACGCACATGCGTACATTGGAACTAATCAAGTCAGATTAGGTTAAGACAAATTAGTGGCTCTGTTAAGCTAATTAATAGTCAAATAGTCCCCTACTGCAAGGCATATATCCATCTGTTGTTTTGTGTGTTGCTTTAACAGACTGTGTGTAATGATAAGATGTGGGTCCCATTGAAACAGAAAAGTAATGACTCATTTCCAAGCCACCATATGTGTAGACAAACATGCTGTGAACATTTTTAATCGGGAGTTATTTAATCATACAGTACAGTTACTTCAGATCTACTTCATGAATCATGAAACAGAGTTCTTACAATGAAAGCTAATAACTTCGCATAAGAATGCTAATCTACTACTAAAGCTTGTTAGAAATACCACTTTTTATAATACATATACTTCATTTCTGCCTTCTGTTATGAAGTTGTCTCTTTTTCATCAAGCCTTTACTCAAAGATTATTCTGATGCCTAGCAAGATGAAAGGTACAATGTATTATGCCAGTGAAAAATTGTATTTGTTGAGAGTTCAAGAGAATATTCATATTTTATAATTGCAAGGAAGACAAAGTTTTATTTTTAGATTTCTTTTTTGCTTTGACACATCAAGAACATTACACATAAGTTAGTAAGTGTAATTTTTAACAAATCAGAATCATTCCTCCTCACTTATGAGCAAATAAGCATGAATTATTTTATTAGAACACAACTAGAGATTAAGATATCTAGGGCTGTAGAGTAAACTTTTCTCATTGTTTAAACCTGCAAATGTATTGGATTTATTGACTTATAGGACCATGGGGTCATTTGCCATCTTGCAGCCAGCATAAATTTTCTTTCTCAAATTGTTTCTGATTTGGGGGATATTAACTTAAATTGATGCTTACAATGTGTCATTTAAAAGCATTTAAAAAATCAATTTCTTGTCGTTAAAAGCTCTGTAATTGATGAATGTATTTAGTTTTTTTCAATATTTAGACCATATGGTTTGGAAATATAGGAAGGTGTCTTTTGTCTTTTCTTCCCCTGGCGTTCAGGTGTATTTGTGCTGATGGATTTGAAGGAGAAAATTGTGAAATCAATGTTGATGACTGTGAAGATAATGACTGTGAAAATAACTCTACATGCGTCGATGGAATTAATAACTACACATGCCTTTGCCCACCTGAGTACACAGGTAGGAAGACTAGGAAATGCTATTCCATCAATCTGTGTATCTGTTTGAAAGCACCACTGGCACTATGCTGCATGTGTTTAGTAGACCATTGTATTATTCAATAACTGATAGGTGTTTTGGAAATTAGCTGTAATGTAATAACAGATGGAGTTAAAGATGGTTTCAGCCAACCAAATAAAAGTCTTGGGGAGCTCAGTTAGAACATAAGCATCCATCATAAAGTAATACTTTCCAGCACAAAGGAAGTTATCATACTGAAGCTTTTAGTCCCACAACTGAATGACATTTTCATGCAAAGCACTTTTCCTAGGCAGACCAACCCACCGATACATATGTGAAAAGGGAGCATTTCTTTACATAGGCAAAAAATAACCAAGCATTTGAGATTCTTCGTGTCCATACTTGTTTATTCATCAGTGAGTGTTTGCCTGTAGCAACTCATGTCCTTCAAAATAGATCGCATTAGGAAGATACTGATCGCTTTGGGTAATCTTATCAGACCATTCTCCCCCCACCCCACCTTTTTTTTTTCTATCTTGATACAAAATGTCAGGAATAAAGGTGGTAATCTCATGAGACTATCCAAACTGCTAAACTTCTGCCCTGGATAAACCAATTTGCTATAAAGTCAACATCAAGTTTACAACTTACTTATTATGTCAGAATATCTATTTTGATCAATTTTTGTGGCTATGAATAAGAAACTTCATAGTTACATTCTTAATAAACCATTTAGTTTTAAAATTGGTAGAGAAAAGAAGAATGTTACATATTTTATTTGTAAGAAAAAATGGAGAAGTACATTCTGTCACTCTGTTCAAAGTTACCATTTTCATTCGGCTGGGTATTTTTCATTAATTGTATTTATTTCCATATACATAGTTAAGAATATCAGAGGGTAAAATAGCTACTTGGATGACTGAGGTTAACATCTCTAGACATGAAAAATGGAAGCACATCTGTATGATTAATTTTCCCAGGGATTTGTTAGAAAAGCACTGAAATTTAAGCTTTTATGGAATACTCAAACTTTGCATTTTAAGAGGTACTTTCTTGATGGGAAGATGCTAAATAGAATAATGAGTTTTTGTTCTGATATCCCGCATCTGTTTGAGAGATTCTGCAGCTGCCTTTTCTATGGTATGATTTTTTTTTTCACACCAGTGAAGTACCTGATGCCATACGAAGTAATATACTGAGTTTCCAGTAGAAATTTTAGCATGTATCACCAGTTACTCTATTTTATATATATATATATATATAGCACTTGGACTCCTTAGTGGCCAGAATTTGAATTCTTTGTTATTTTGCCTTAATTAAGGATAGCAAGTATGTCTAATATGCACCCATTCTAACATAGCTAGGAAGAGTTTAGGTGTTACGTAGCTTTGACATTCACACGAGTTTTACTTGTGTCACACCTCACATACATGCCATTAGCCTGAGTGCACTGATTCTCGAGCCCTTGGAGCTACCCCGAGAATCTGAGTTTTTCTGGATGGGCTAATTTAGACTTACACAAGCAGCCCAATGCTTGCACCAAAATCTGTAGCTAGTACCTTCTTAGAGACAGTTCTCTATCCTGTCATTGTTCTGATCATTATAGGAAGAACTTAATTCACTTAATGTCAGAGACCTCTTTAAACTAACCTACTCTGACCAGGACAAATTGGATCCGAGTATTTCCAGCACAGTTTGGTTAGCCAATGTGTTCCTGAGCACAGAAACCAGGAATTTTTCTATATCCCCTTACCAATGAAAACCTAGACCTGACAGCACTGCTGTATTCAGATGCTTCATACCTTTTCCATGATAATTTACATAAAGCGGCAGTCTCTTCTGCGTTGGTTTGGTTGGGTCCGCCTTTGGCTTTAGATGTGCTCTACTTCATTCCTTATCCATCTCTTTGAGTCTTTGTTTTACCTTCTCTCCCTTTGTTTTCCAAGATCCCTTCCTACACCTGATCTTCTTAAACACGTTTTCTGCATCCTAAAATGATTCAGTTCAGTGCAACTTCCTCTGAAGAGTATTACGAAGCTTCATTTCCCTGTGTCAGATCTCTTTCTTTGAAACACATCCAAAAAACTCCAAAGCTTATTAGCACAACCACTTTAGAGCCAAAACGTGACATCTATAAAAGCTATCATGTGGGAACCTGCCATGACTATTTGTCAAGGGCCGTTTGGTGCTCAACAAGAATTGAGACTCCTCTGGTTTTTTCAGTCGTTTCTATTGCAGGTATCAGTTTGCCTTAATTCAGGCTAAGGATAAACATTGCACTCTATAGAAAGTTCATAGCATGCAAAACATGAAGATACTATCACTATAACTTTGGGTTGGGTTTTGTGGGAAGTGAAGAGTTTTGCAAATTGGCATTAGAGCAGATACCTAAATCAGACATATTTGTAAATCATCTATTAGCTGTAGCATTTTTGTCCATATGTGAAATGAACTCATTTACAAAATATCAAACAACCATCTGCAGATTTTGAAATCAGTGGCACATAAATGGCCTTTAATTATAGGAGGTTATAAATTGTACTCCAGAGCTTTATATCCTGCTTCATCCAAGTCTGCAGTCAGGGAGACATTTTCTTATATCATGGCTGTATTGTTTTTGATTTAAGTTTGGAATCTGATTAATGAGCATGAGATCTTGGAACAGAACCCCTACTGTGCTCAGAGAATATAATAATGTTGTCACTGCTTAAAAATCATTCAAGTTATAAGTTGCTTTTCTGTTTGGAGATTGTTTTTTACTCTGTATCTCTGAGGCATTCAGTGAGAAAATGAACTCTCTAGTAGGAACAAATAAGACTTCATAGGAAAAACTTGTAAATTAATATGGTGAAAGTTTTTACATTTGGCACCCACGTTAAGAATCAGAATGGATATGATATGTTAATAGAGAAAATTCAAAGATCTGAAATCAGTCTGACAGAGAGGTCATGATATGACGGGCAGACTGTAAAACATGGCTACATGTGTTCAAAATAAAATGAACCACTGTTGAGAAATTTATTACATTTATTTAAGCCCAGGTAACCAGAACTTCACAGTAAATAGTTATTGATTTATTATAGGACAAAACTCTGTCCTTTCCTGCTGCAGGGATTGACAACATAAATTTTAAGGGTCAGTATTGTTTTTCTGTTATGTAACCGTTACTATCCCCTCCCCACCGAAAGCATCCAAACTGTTATTTTCTACCTAATTCAATCCATCATCTGACCTATGTATAACATATGACTGTTGATTGCTAGTATTCTTCAGACAAGATTAATTTTTGAGAAGTTTAACTCACTATGATTCTAAATTAAAATCACTGTGCTAAGGATTAATAAGACACTGAAATTGCTAAACAAATAATTTAAAAATTCACTCCAGGGTTTTAATAGTAACTTGAGAGATTGTGTTTTTGGTGATGGTTGGTCATTCTTTTAAAATCAATATTATATCCTTTCTAAAAATAAGGCATTTCTTGAAAGTAAAGTTTTAAAAACTTCCTCAAATTGCACTAGCCCAGAACTTACAAAAGTGAACGTTGTAAGTGTGGCACCCCTGCGATGTTGAAAAACTTGACACCTTTTCTTAAGCTCTGGTATGAATTCAGGTATTACATCGAAAAATGTGGTTTTGAATGTTTCCTAAGAGCCAGAACCCTGGATCTGCTGCGTCAAGACTATGTTTCTTAATTAACCCTCTTCTCACAGGACCACATTCAAAGATGATACAAAATTGATCACATTTTAACCATGGGGTATTGCTTAATGGGATGGCATACATTCAGTAAATGAAAGTTTCCATACAAGTTGGGTGTGTAAAGGCTTAGAATGTATTTTGTGGAAAAAAATTTCAGAACATTTTAATTTTTCCATTTTGTACCATTATCTCTCTGTTTTCCAAATCTCCAATGCCCACACACAAACCATTATGTACACAGCTTACAAAGTAAAGTTGCCTGTTGTTAAATCACCGGTTTAGCCACAGATCTCTTGCTGCCTGTGATGGCATCTGCCTTTTACCTCATTTTCTCCTTGTTTGTGCGTTTGGCCCGGCTGTAGGTAAGAAATCTAAGCCTTGCTTCAGTTTGCTCTCTCACCCTGGGCTTCTCTGTTGTTAATGCTGTGCTTTGGCTTCCTGTGCTCCGCTGTGTACTGCAATGTAAAACGTCTTTTGTCTCTTCTGTCTTTGTTGCTGCCAGCTGCTAATCTGAATGAGGTGGAAAAAGGTTAGTTGACTTTTAAGTCTATTATTTTATTTTAGTTTCCCTCTTTCTTTCAGAGCTACATAGATTTCATGGTGTGGACATGGTAAAAGGAATGTTGACAAAAATGAAATCTGAGATCAATATGTCAAATCAGTCATTCAGATCCTTGATATGTAGATAGCTATGCCAAACAGTATAAAGAGGGTATCTGAAATGCACTTTACCAATTTCTGGAAGACTGTGAAAGAAATTCTCTGAGTGGGCAGAAGAAGTGGCTAAAACTCAAGGCTAATGCTTTCTAGTTTCTACTTGTCTGTATGCTTTTCCTTTTTTAAAGGTATCCCAAACATGTATTATTTTTATCATGAAAAACATGTCATTTAGTACAGTACATAGGCTGTAGCTAGAAAAAATTTTAAATAGTGAGAATTTTCCCATAACTTTAAATTAATATCTTTAGTAATTTGAAACATGAAAAGTGTTAAAAGATATATACATTTATTAAAACATTTTATAAAATAAAAATTACAAAGCCCAAGAGGTTGATTTATAAAATGACATTGTCAAACTCATAGAATGTCACGAGTACTAGGCAGTGTTTTTAAAGCATAAAAAGAGCCATATCTAACCATTGACACTTTACGGTCTGCTTGGCTTTCCAAATACATCAAGGCCCAGGAAAGGAAGTCCTGTAGTGCTCAGGGTGATCAGCAGGTCTGGAGAATCATCATGAAATCTTTGTTAAATTTTCATCTTAAAGATTCAGAATTATACCTAATAACATTGTATTTTCACTCAGCTTACCAAGAGTCTTTAAGTGCCAAGTACAGGCACAGCATCCTAAAAGGGTGCTTGTCTTGACAGTTGCAGTTGTATGTAAGGCATTAGCAGTATGATTATAGGGCTAACATGGACTATATTGTATAGCAGCTCTGTCTCCTCTTGCTAAGGACTTCATTTTTTTTTTTTTCTGTTGCATTGTTCAGATGATTTACTGTGTTGAGTCACTCACACTTACTATGTGCAGAGTTAAGTTAAAAAACATGAAAAAAAAGTTGTTTCCTATTTGGGAATGTAAAAAATATAGCCTGTACATTCTCTGTGGATTAATGCATCCAATACCATCCTTGGTAAAATGTCATCTTTTCTCTTTTACAAGTACTAAAACAGTTGGTGGTCTGGGGCAGAGATGTCTAAGGTCCGATTCTATCTCAGAAAACACGATGGCAATTATTCTGTCACAGGAAAGTGTCCTTAAATAGTTATATATACTCTCGGGAGCAAGCTTGGCAGTATGATATTGTTTTACATCACCACATGGTTTCATGTGTTGACTAAACCTCATGCTTATCTTTATAAAAGAAGTCTCTTATTTTCAATAATCTGCTGCTGACTGAATTTGCTTTAAAAAGCAGTCAAACCATTTTCTATTATTTGAATCCAAAACATAACTAGAAATGAAATTTCAACTTCTTTACAGCACCCAGCATAATTTTCTTAAATAAAAAGAAACTCTGTTATTAGCTGACATATTGTTAATTTAAAAAGAACTCTGTAGATATGAGCAATAAGGACTTGAGCAATACCTTGTGTAAAACAGTGACAAAGTACTTACCCAAGGATACATACCTTGTAAGTAGGGATCTAGAGGCAAACCAGTGTCTAACTGGCCCCAAGGCCTGTGCTGTAATTTGGAGACCTTCCCCTGGAACCAGTCCCTTCTTATTTGCTGCCATCTTCCAGACTTGGCATCCTTTCACATCCACAGTGGCTCTGACTAATCCTTTGTGCCAAATAAGCTTTTCTTCTGCTGTCTCTTCAGCTGGCTGTAAGTAATTGACCCTTAGGTGTATTTGTAAAGAAAACAAAATTCAGGTGCAGACAGGCAGTCTACTTTGTCTACACATGAAAAAAAGAAAGTGCCTAATCGGTGTCTGTACAATTAATTAATTAATTCCCCTGATGACTAGCCTACCTTCCATCACATAGGGCAGGTGGGATACTGATGAATTTATGAAGCTAACGGGAAAAGCTAAAATTTCTCTCTTGGCACTAAAATTTATCAACTGTGGGGCCTGTCACAGTCTAATGACATCTGTCCCACCTCCTTTAGATGTTTGAGAATAACATGGAAGAATGTATAAGAAAACACTTGAAAATGTTAGCTGTCTATACTCCAGAAGTATCAAGGGCTGTCAGAGAGGACAAATTTAAGTTTTGGATCATTTAGTTCCAACCATCATCACTACAGTGACATGGTGTAGATGGTTTGATGTCATTCCTAATGACAGAAGAATTCTTACGGAATTTTGATAAAGAAAATTCTACCTAAAGTAAGTTATATGTGTGAAGGAAATTCCTCCCCCTCATGGTCTTCAGTCTTTTTTCAGTAAAAAGACAGTTTTACTGTCTTTTTAAAAATTATTATTTTGTCATTTTATTTGCCATGCTCACTTCCAACGGAAAGGCTTTATTTGAGAGTAAGTCTTTGGTTCTCTTTACCCTCTTATTCTACATTGAAGTGTAAGGAAATACTGAATACTGAAGAACTCTTGAATTTGGCTGTATTTTTTTAGGTTTTTTGTATATTTTTGGATTGTCATGATCTCTTAATAACAGTGACTCCTTCTCTCATTAATTGTGCCTCAAGCTGTGTAAGGTCTTTTTTGTCAAAGTCAATATAGCTGCACTCATACTTGCAGTCGTTTTTAACTAGAGAGAGGACTTTGGCAGCCTAATTATATTTTGTGGTTTGCATTCACGTTCCAACCTCTCAAAGCCTTCTTAAATACATTTGAATCTCAGAAAACATTTTAAAGATCCTATTTGCTCTTTAGTTAATAGGCAGGGCCCATTGAGTTCAGAACAACCATTTAGCTTAACCAAGGCTTATTCAATCTAATTTGGATTTATTTATTTTGAAACGAAGTTAAATATTTTTATAGTTTCAGTAGCTGTTGGAATTGGCTACATTATTTAGCCATAATGTTCCAATGAGGAAGTACTGAAAAACACTTCCTTTTTTGTTTATTTATTTGGAGAGGTAAGTTTTTCCATTTTAAAAATTCAAAAGATATTTATTGAGAAAATACCTTATTCAGAATACTATGCTCAGAATTGAAAGTGATATGAAAATACATAAAACATTACCCTTGTCTACCAGGCAGACTCTTTGGTTTGATTCTTCATTGCAAGTTCAGATTAGGTCAGTTATTTCACCAGTACAAAGCCATCACTTCTCATACTCCAAGAAAGTTAACAGCAAAGTATAGCTACTTGACTAGTTTTTAAATAAAGAGAAAGAATTGTTTCTGAACACAAAGACTAATCAAACTTTCAGTCAGACAAGCATTATGGAGCAACCCATTTCATGTCACGTAGAACAAAAGTGAGATTATAAAATGATTTTCTTTTCTGAAACATCAATATCCACATTTATAGCGTATTTCCTTGAGCCTTCCTGTTTTGAATTATGATAAACTTTATCTCATGAGGTTATACTTTGGCTTTGTCTGCTTATGCTCGTGTCCCATTTTGCACACCCTTTGCACCAGAGGACATTTATCAGTGGCTAATATATCTTCAAAAGTTCATGGCTCCTCAAGATCAAGTCCCGATATTTCTCTACTAACAATTGGATTTAATTAAGCTTAGAGAAGTGGGTATTATCTGGATAGTTTATTGATCATATTATGAAACAATTAAGTATTGCTAATTGATAGAACAAGTTTCAGGATAATAAACACAAATAAGAAAACATCAGATTATTATTAAAAGGAACCTTTAGGAGGAGTTAGCTCTTTTATAAAAATAAGAAGCAGAAACACACTGTTCATAAGTAATCCTTTACTTACTGATGAAATAAATTCAACTATTACTATCACTACTGATAAGGATACTAAATATTCAGATTGGAGAATGGGCTTCTGCTCACGTTGATGTGCTCTGGTGCCTGGGATGATAACGTTGAGCAGAGTAGGCAACAGATAGGGCTAGCCTGGTTCAGCAAAAGAGGAGAAAACGGAAATATTTTTCCTTCAGGTCCAATTCAGTTAACCTGTTCTGGAATGACTCCCATAATCCCATCAGTTGTGTCCACCCTCTAATACAGTTCATCCATCTCCCTGCTACATTGCAAGGTCTGTGAGAGGAGAGAGAATGCTCTTCTTTACATGAATAAAGAACAAATGGGAAATGTACAATTTTTTTTAGGAATTGTATGTATGGAATTTTTCAAATTATGTAATGAGAAACATTCAGGTCCATTTATCTTAATCTTTCTCAGACAAGCCATTTACACTCACACTTCCTCTTGATTCCCGAGTTCATCCTCTCTGTTTCTGATTGGGATAGTCATCATTTGGCAGACAAGATTGTCAAGATATCTGAGTCAATAGGCTACCCCTCAAGTTCGGCCTACAAGGGCATACGTGAGGGTGGGATCTCAAAACACAAATCTGCTACCAGTATTCCTTATTCTCTCTTCCCCCTTAAATTACCCCTTATGCCATCTGGGTCTCCTTCATTAGCAATTTGTAAAGTATTTTCCTTTGAAAAGCAATCAAATAAGTGTTTTCACATTTTTCAACAGCCATCGAGTATCTAATTTGTGCCAGATAATTTGCTAGCAAATGCAAGGGCAATGAAGAGATACAAAACTATAAATAAAGCTATCTATCCCTTGCCCTCAAGTAGTGTACTTTTAAGAACTTAAATCTCAATTTATTTCCAATAGGTTGCTTTTTTTGGTACCTTCCCTCTCTGTGCCAATTCAAATAGAGTAAAATTAGTACCATTTTTCTAGGTTTTTCTTGAGCGAAGCAAGAGCTCAAAATGCAAATATTTGAAGAATGATGCATTTGACCCTCCAAAACTCTGTGTCCTGGGGATGCTGTCAGGAATTCAACCAGACTTCCTCCCTTGTTATAAGTATATTTGAAAATGTCATAACAGATTAAATATAACACTAGAATGCTGGTTCAGTTATTCAGATTGCTGTCATGAGTTCCCTTTCCATTATTATCAATAGTAATGATCCTTTCATATTAAAAAAGAAACTAGTTTATGAACAGGAACAAACAGTTTATGAATAGGAGCAAGAACAGGCTGCAGTGTCAGCCCTGGAATCCTCCCCACCTCCTTCATACATCCGTGGTCCCCAGAATGGACTCTGAGATTATTTCTGTTTCAGAGAAAAAAGAAACTAATCTGGTTACATTAGCAAAATCTAGTGAGAGTTAAGTGTTCCAACAATGCCATGAACCTATATCTAAAATTGTTTGTGTTTGTAAATATGGCCAACCTGAATTTACAGGGCTAACTTTGGGAAAAATATAAGTGAGATACTTATTAATTCAAACCCACCCTTTCTTATTGCTCTATTAGTGAAAAAAGTGAATATTTTAAACAGAGTAGTTTGAGTTGGAAAATTCCTGAAATCCTGATCTAGGGACAAGATGACCAACCTTTTCTCTGCTGAGCAGGCTATGAGAACTGAATAAGCCTCAGCAAGACATGCTGTTGCCCAAATTTCTTGGTAGATAGAAAACAACTAGTTGTCCATCCAATAACTCTTCAAAAATGTCTTCTCTCTAAATAGCACAGTTTACCTTGCCAAGAGAAGAAGTCTCTTTAAGGGTAATAATGAACTTTGCATCTGTGTAGTCTAGTTTTCAATAATAAATAAAATAACAGTAAATATCATTCAGCCAGTTTGTAGGCCACGATGCTGTCCATATTCCAGTCACTAAATGAAACTTAAGGGATACTGGAAAATTAAGCATCTATCTTATGTCTCTAATTTTTCCACATTTTAACTTCTCCAGAGTAAGGATTTCATCATGAACATCCTTTTATCATTTGCTGGGTCTAGCTCAAAATATCTTCCCCCCAACATTTTTTAATGAAAATTATGAAACTAAAGCAGGTTTGAATTTTGGTCAAATTAAAAAGTCTCACTCCAGAGTACATGTAAATTAATCCTACTATATGTGGTTAATTTCCTCTTACACTATTCTTATTAGTTTCAGGAAACATTTAATATTAGCTCGTGGATAATATATTCATTGATTTGTCAAAGAATCACTATAGCTAAGAATTTTCAACAACGCCATAAGTTAAACCAGTATATTTTAAGGAAAAGCATGTTTAAAAAATTTCAGTGTCTGTGTAGAAAATGTAAATCATTTTTAGTGACAAGACAACTTAGGTGTCATCCACTTACCATGAGCTTGAATGTCTTTGGCATAATTTAAATTAATCACTTTCAAGATTATTACTTTATAATTAGTGATAATAGAGATGTTGGTAGTTATTTTTACTTGCAGCTATCATTCAAAGTTCAAGTCAGTCTCCAGATTTATTGTAAAGTAGATGAAACAGACATTGGACTCACTTTTCTCCCCCTCTACAAGACACAGTAGTTTGTGATTCTCTTGCCTTTGTCACCTTCAATGCCATAAGAGGAGGAGGGTCTTCGTTACTGTTTGGGCAGCCTGTCCTGCAGACCTTACCTGTTAACACCAATGCCTCTTGGAGAGAGGGCCAAGGGCTGATTGGTCCAAGTCAACCAAGACTCACAGTGCTTTGCAGAGAGGCATCCAGCCCTGGCAGCAAATGTAGGGCTAAACTATGCTGATACGCTCTGTTCAAGCCTTGACTCTTTTGAAGTGCAAAGGTCATGGTTAGGGGCCACTTCCTCTCCTCGTGCATCGCTTATTAAAGACTCTGTTGGAGAAGCTTAAAGAAAATTTCAGGCATGGGTGAGGACAGTCGTGTGGAATGAAGTAGGAAAGGAAAGAGACCGAAGGAAGAGAGGGAAGGAGGGAGTGAAAGAAGGAAGGAGAAAAAGAGAGAGAGAGAAAAGAGAAGAAAAGAAATAGTAGCATAATTTGAAAGTTTTATTCCCCACTATAAACCTCCAATAATTTAGAATTTACCACCTGTATGGGTTCGCTAGTGTTATTATAACCCAGTACCACAAACAGAGTGGCTTAAATAACAGAAATGTATCGTCTCACAGTTCCGGAGGTTAGAAGTACAAAATCAAGGTGTCAGCGGTGTTAGCTCCTTTTGAGGACTGTGAGAGAAGGACCTGTTGCAGACTTCTCTAGCTGGCCTGTTGGTGGTCATCTGCCCTCTCTGTCTCTTCACGTGGGCTGCCCTCTATGCCAGATTTCCTGGTCCTGTGAGAACATTAGCCATACCAGATTAGGGCCCACCCTAAGGACTTTTAACTTGATTACTTCTATAAAAACCCTATCTCCAAATAAGGTCACATTCTGAGGTACTGGAGGGCTACAACATATTTTTTGAAGGGGGCGGGGTGCGTGGGGAGACACAGTTCAACCCATGACACCACATCCTTATTTTACAAACTCTTGATTTTTGCCCCAGAAAACCTGGTCTTTTCAGTGTTCTCTATGTCACTGAAAGGTACTTCCAAATTCATACCAGAAACCTAGAAGTCCCAGACAGCTTCCTCTCTCCCCTCCCCTAACCCAATCCATGACAAATTCCCATTTATTTTGCTTCTAAACGTCAGGCCATCCATATCTCCTCTACCACCACCTGAGTACAAGCTAAGTCATGGCTCATATCCATTTGTATTTGTCTCGGTGCTATCCATCCTCCTCTAGAGCCCAAATGCTCTTTTCAAAGTGTGCATGTCATCTAGCCATCCTCTATCCTAAAACCCTTCAATGGTACCTACTGCTGCCTACATTCTGCCACGTGGCCCCTGCCAACCTCTGAGGCCTTCTCTGTCACCACGCTCTCCTGGGCTCACTCCCAGTCTCTCAGAGCTCATATTTGCCCTGTCACCTCCTGCACAGAGCCACTGCCAATGCTCTTTATCGCCCCCCTTCACCTGCAATCCAAGTACTACTTCTTCAGAAAAAAATTCCCTCACCATCAGTCCTCCTTCTAGAGCATCAGGACACTTTTTAGCATTCATCACTCAGGCAATTTTACAGTTACTTGTGAAATTAATGGCTCAATATCTTTCTCCTCCTCCCATCATGTATAAGCTCCATGAGAACAGGGATATCGTTTTTTGTTATTCACCATTATACTCCTAGCCTTAACATAAGTCCTTTTACACAGTTTGCACTCAAAATATATGGCAATGTTAAAAATCTGGTGGTTTGCTACCAGAATTATTTGAAAACATCCATAGGCAGATTGCGCCACGGGTATCAGGGAAGAAGCTTGTGGAATAGTTCTAAAACGATTTCAGTAAGTGCAGTAATAAGGAATGCAAACAAAAAGACAATTTTAGATACCAGAAGTACAAATGAAGATTAAGGAAGGACCCCTTGTGTATAATAGGGAAAGAACATTAAAGTTAGGTGCACGGATCTAAAATGAAGCAGGAAGCAAGGCCAACTCCAGGTACTGTTTCCCATAAGAACCATCAAGTGCACTGAGATTTCTGCCTCATTGCAATAATATTCACAGTATTGGTACCTCAGTGGGATTGGGGCACATGCTGACACTGTTTTACTGAATATAATAAT
Source organism: Lagenorhynchus albirostris (assembly GCF_949774975.1). NCBI lineage: Eukaryota > Metazoa > Chordata > Mammalia > Artiodactyla > Delphinidae > Lagenorhynchus > Lagenorhynchus albirostris. The sequence goes on along the minus strand of NC_083098.1, from coordinate 101,094,995 downwards.
GATGTTCTGTCCAGTTAAAGCATAATGCTCTCTCTACTAACTTGCTTATCTGCATTATTCATCTCTTCAGAAGCATTTTGCCTTTTTTTTTTTTAAAAAAAAAAAAGGTTTTTATAGCCACAGTTGACCTTGCACAACTTCAATTCCAGAACCTCATTTTACTCATGAAGAATTGGGGACCAGAACAATAAAATAGTTCATTTTTCTGCAACCAGTCCACTGTTTTATATTGAATAAGTTGCGGAAGGCCATCCCAAGCAGTAACTCAGCAACCCAAATGTCATTTCACCCAATTAGTAGTTTCTCCCTAGGATCTCTTTATGTTGGTTCACTCCAAAGAGAGCATGAACTCTGTTGATCCAGCTCTTACTGCCCCACCCACAAGGTGACCTTAGCATTTGTCATCCAAATCAGGGCATCTGTGTGAGTGTGTGGGGACACTATTGAAAATTACCCTGGGATGGCAAGTATAAACTTGAACCAGCCAGGATGTATGGTCATATTACCACTACATCAGATTCTTCAGAAAGACCACATTTACAGATGTTCAGTAAGCAGTGAATTACATCTTCTGGACTCCGAGGAATCATGCCCTTTTGGGGAAGAGAGCATCACTCCTGCCTTACTCCCTCACAGCTCTTACTAGTGTAACTGTAGAACTTGTCCATTTCCATCCCACTCTATGCCGTACTTACCTGACAGACACAATCAGGAAGAGGTGAGCTAAAAACTAAACATCACTTCCTTACAAAAAAAAAAAAAAAAAGATGCCTCTGTTTAGGACATGTGTTTTTTCTTCACAAGTTGTAGTCGATCATTCACTAACTTGTTATCCTAAAGAGGTAACGGTATGCTCCCTGGCTGACCCCTCTAATTCTTCTCCAAAACAGAAACAACCCACACACACACACACACACACACACACACACCTACCTTTAACTTCTCATCAACAAAAAAAGCTGAAAACTAGAAGCACAGGGAAAATTAATTTGCTTGTCTGATCAAAAGTGAAATCTCAACTGCCAGGCAAACATTGTGTTCCAAGCTATTGCTTTATCATTGGGGACTTTTAAGGGTCCAGGCTGAAAGCAAATGAGTAGGATTTCCTGTGATTTTGTGGAGTGGGTTGGAGCCAAATTATGAAGCCAAAGTTTGTCTAGACTCCCATCTCTTGAGGGGCTCATGGGCGCTGAAGTTTAACCTGTGTTCAACCACATTTCCCTTAACCACTCCAATGGGCTGACTTACCTTTCCTGATGCCATATGAAAAATATAAATACCTGCTTATAAGGTAATAGAGTACAGCGCTATGTGTAATAGAATAAAGAACATTTCCATCTTTCCGTCCATCCTGTCACATCACACGCTTTATCATTTCAGGAGGCGAATATGAAACAAGTTGAATATAGGTCAACAAGATGAAGTTCTTGCCTTAAAAAGCATAAATTTTTCTTTCAGTAACTATTATTTTAGTATGTCACCATACCATACTCTACAGAGATATAAAGACAAATATTCTAAGCATACTGCTCTCATCATATAGTAAATCCTTATGAACTATGGTTTAGATTGTCTTAATTGGATTGGATTGGATTGGATTAGATCAAAATGAATAAGAAGTAAAGCATCCCCCCCTTTCATATCATTTTTAAAATGATTTCTTATTTGGGTATAAAGTGAAGAATACATAGAATGATATTTAAACTGCCTTGCATATGGACTACTATAAACCGCCTTTATCCAACCAGGTAGATTTGATTAGAAAACTGAAAGTGATTTCATCATGATAGGCTGAGAAATTATAATGAATACATTCTATCAAGATGTATTACTTAAAGTAATAATAATTGAATGTAGATGCTTTAAGTAAACCCTGTTTAAAAATAGCTCATTAGGTATAGGTATATCTTGATAAAAACTTTTTATATCACAGATTTACAGACACAGAAATGCTTCTTATAAAAGAAATATGAGACTTTTAGTATAATTAGTTCTCTTTAAGAGACAGAAAAAACCCTAACTTATCATACACTACTATATTGATGTAATACCTAGCTTAGTACATTTATATATTTAAGTCACTGAAAAAGATCCTTGAAGTGTAAATGATTTGCCACATTTAGTTGTTAAGCAACTATTTCTACCAGTTAGCAAAGTATTACCTTAAAAGGACAGTCTTATAACAAAGAGATTTGCTGCAGACTCCTGATGTTTTAACCTCTGTTGCTTTAAATCCACACACTTTGAACAAAGTTCTAATAGTTTCTTGGAAATGAACAACAGCTGCATATAGATGTATCACTTTATTCATTCATTTATTACATATAAAATAATTTAAAACTAATTTAAAGGTAAGGTAGAAAAGGAGAGAACTTTTTAATTTTACATCTTTCCAGTCACCTTAAAATCTCACACAATGAATGGGAAAGTGTTCTCACCGAAAATCATATTTGGCCTAATGTACCTGAAAATAAAATATAACCATGTTATTTATAAATGAAGAAATTTCCTAACAGATAATTGGACATGCAATTCAACAAAGTGTGTCTCGAATCTTCATGGTTATGCTTGTAGCTCTCATTTATGGATGACAATTATTCTTCATAAGCTAGCTGATAGAAAGAAGTGTACGCTCTTTATCTAGATTGATTCTCCTTTTGCTTTTTTCTGTCGTGACGGATGTAGCTGAGGAGTATACCGTTGAGCTGTTGCAATAAGTCATAAAAGGGAAACAAAGTCTTTTTCCTCTAGACTTGTAGAACCTTGGAGACTGTGAAGATCTGAGGATTATCTTTTCAAACATAAAACAACAGAATAAGCCAGACATAAAGGTGTACATACCAAATGATTCTATTTATGTCAAGTTCAAAAACAGGGGCAAATAATCTGTGGTCCTGTCAGGGTAGTGGTTACTTACCCTTGGGGTTGGGCCTCTGGAGTGATGGTCAATGGTGTGTTTTGGGATATGGATGCTGGTTACATGAGTGAGTTCAGTTTGTGACTATTTATTAGCTATTCATTTATCTTATGGATATATGTTATACCTCAATAAAAAGTCCAAAATTTTAAAATAATAATAATAAAAGAATAAAAACGAAAAGCATTCAGATTTCCTTCTCCAATAGTACATTCTAAAGGGACTCCTATTAGTTACAGATAACAATAGCTGTGTTGTCCCAAATCATAAGACAATTTAGCAGCAGAGCCAGCATTTCAGATCTTCTGCTTCCATGTCTTGTGATTTTTTATTTTTTCCAATCACAAGCTATGCTTACCTCTCAGACCCATGACACAGCCTCTGGCAGGAAACCTGTTAACCTTTGTCTATGACCTAACACCGTTTGCCATGTTAACAGGTGAGTTGTGTGAGGAGAAGCTGGACTTCTGTGCACAGGACCTGAACCCCTGCCAACACGACTCCAAGTGCATCCTGACGCCAAAGGGATTCAAGTAAGTCCGAGGCTGCTTTGGGGCTCACAAACGGGGGAGGAGGGCCTTTCTTTAAGGAACCCTCTTCTTTCAGGACCTAGCTTCACACCTTTGCTCAGGACTTAGAGGACATACTCTCCAGTGTCAATGGAATTTTTATAAATGTTTATCTACAGCATGGGCCTTTTTTAGTACACCAAAGAAAAGAAAATGTTTCCTTTTGTTTTGTGACTTTTCCTGGGAAGTCATGTATGAAATAAAATAGCCTTTGGCTATTTTTAATTAAATTTATTTGGAGGCCAAATAAATTCATAATATCTACTAGGAACTTTATTATCTGAATGGAAGTCTGTGGTAAAATAGGGAGTTTCATTTAATGTAACTGAAAATGTTTTCTTATGCAACAATACTTTACCCAAGAGGAGGAAGACAGAGTGACCGTATGTCCCAGGTTGCCTCAGTACAATATCCGTTTATGCCTGTTGTCTCACTGTAACTATTAATAGTGTCTCCTTCACACACGTGTGTGTTGTGTGGGATGATAAAACACACAGTCACACCAGGTAGCAATCTTCCTGAAGTACGTTTGGTATCAAATGAAATTATTCCTTTGCCACAATTCTGAAATATTTTAAGGGTCTATCAACAGCAACTTCTCTTCTTAGGCCATAGATTAGAAATCATCTGGTCCAAATTCTTCACTTTAAACATGAGGAAACCACAACCAAGAGAGGTCGGTGGCTGTCCAGAGGTCTCAGTGTTATTCACTGGCAGAGCTGGAGCTGGGTTTTATACTTCCCAGTTGGGTGATTGTTCTAGTGCAGGTTATCTCTAAGAAGCTTTATACTTTATGACCATTACTGTTGGTTTGTTACAGAAGGTGAGCTGGGTTCTCAGAAATGACACTGTAGTGTTCAGGTTGAGTTGTGCCTACAAGAGACAACTAGCAAATAGCTTTACTGGTTTCTTTACCCAATATTTATTGAGCACCTGCCATGTGTCAGGGCACGAGTAATGTTACCATCTTATGTTTTTGTGGCACTTTATAGCTACTCACTCTCCCATTCTTTATCTTCTCAGTGAAATGACTCAGGCTTAGTTGCTATAGGATTCAGAGAATTAAAAATTGCTCCAGTCAGGAACAGTTTTCTAAGAGTAGATGGGATTAGAGCTGGGACTCTAACATTTTTTTAAATTTTATTTTATATTGGAGTGTAGTTGATGAACAATGTTTTGTTAGTTTCAGGTATACAGCAAAGTGATTCAGTTATACATATAGATGTTATCTATTCTTTTTCAAATTCTTTTCCCATGGGACTCTAACATATTAATACTTGTCAACAGATTATCAGACATTCTTACTTGAATGGGAGGTGGGGTCAGTATCACCTGACCACACCTGGATTTCAAAGACCAATCAGAATAAAATATTTATTCTCAAGTTTTATTTAGAGAACAGTTTTTGATTCAATTTGATTTAAAATTCATTATTTTAGAATATACAGATTCAGTTGCAGCACCTGCTGATTCCATTTGATGCCTTTTGGGGAAAGAAAAGAATATATTTGATTCTATTTTTCATTATATTTTAGTTTACAACCCTCTGTGGAAAAAACAAAAGTCTTATTGAAATCTTTATTTTATACAAAATCCTGTATTGCATTTTGTTCATCCAAATACTGTATGTAAATGATTTTAATTCATATTGTCTTTGATCTGCACACAATGAATTTGGCAAATTGAACATCAGTCACTTAGGTAACAACTGTTATCATTTCTTAGAGAAGTTGGCCAGTAAAGCAGATGGTTTTCCAGAACTGCCTATCTGCTGGATAAGCTCTGTGCATTGTAATTACAAGATAAAGTATTAGTAACACTTACCAGAAACCATTAAAAACTGAGTAGTTCATCTTCAAGAAGACTAACGATTAATTCAGTATCTTCTATTACTATCAGTTAAATTGCACACTTTTTATAGCGCATCTTACTGGATTAAGGATTAGCTGATTTGGAAACCCATTGTCTTCAGCAGTAATTTGTGAGTTTTATGTAGTTTAGCAGAAAACAGGTTAAGTCATAGCATTTGCTATTACTCCCATATTATAAATAATCACACACTGTGACAAAGGGAGTTGCAAAAAATAAATGGACTTAAAAACCAAGACTATATGAAGCTGCTAAAGAAAATTTCTACTGACAAATATTGTTTGGACAAGATGTACTGTTAACTTCAGCTACATTTTCTTACTACTAAGCTAACAGAGCTGGTTTTACTTTTCTTGCTTTATTATATACCTCATCAATCTCCTAAATTGTTTTGAGATATTTTTAGACCATTATATGCCATAAGCAGTATTTTCAAGCATGCATCTTACTTAGTCAGCTTTGGGGCTTCTAAACAGTATATTTTATATTCTTTGCTTTCTTCCTCACTCCTTGCCAGAGTTCGGGGAATGTGATACCTTTTACTGATAATACAAGCTTTAAGGAATTCTTAATTAAATATTTTCTTCCTGTTTTGAAACTCGGTCTAAGGAGCCAAAGAAAGACAAAAATGTTGGTCTCATAATGTGACTCCAAGTCCTAATGGGCTCGTAAAACAGTATCTGTAGAGAAAAAAATATATAAAATAGCTCTTAAACAGCCACTATGGTGAATACATGGTTCTCTTATCTTTTACTTTGATTTCTTTTCTCAGGTAAATAATTCAGAGTGTTTCAAAGCATTTCTTCTTTCTTTTAGTGCTCTGTACTTGAGCAGCTCTGGTCAAATTAACATTGATGGAAGCCCTTTTCTCAGGCCCCGTCCATCTTTTTGAGAATGTCTATGGCCACTTAGAATCCATTTAACTTCAGACTTGTTTGCTTAGTTACGATTTAGCATGAAAACCACTGGCTCTAGAGCAAGCATGCTGATGCAGTGAGCTCATTTTATTTCTTAAGTCATACACACAGAGCTAAAAGTCTGTGTTACCCTTAGAGGGTATATACTCCCATTTATCTTATTAATTCATCATTTCTCCAGTAACTCTTAAATCCTGATTTTGCATTTTTAGGCAAAACCCTTGGCATTCAATAATATCCACATTCACTAGGGTGTTTTTAATTATCCTCATTCACTTAAATCCTAATGGCTTTGAAATAGAAAACTGAATAATTAGTACAGTCTAAACCATAAATACTTTTTTAGAATTATAAAAACTTACATAGAATTATTTTTTAAACCTACCATTTATTGATCATGCATTATGTATTAACTACTATAGTAATTATTTTACAGATAGTGTTTTTATTTAATCTTTTAACAAACCTGTGAGATGGAAATTATTATATACATATTATAGATGAGGAAAGGAACACTTAGAGAGATGAAGTAATGTAGTCAAGATTACATACACTTAAGGATGAAACCAGAATATGAACACAGTTCTTCTGCCTAATTGCAAAGTGCAAATTCTTTAAGGCTAAAACATAATTTCCTGGTTTATTTGTTTTTTTTAAAGTCAGTGAACCCTTTCTTAAACCTCAAACAGAAACATTTATGGAAGCCCAATGTGTAAAACTAATGAATCACAGCAGGAGAGTATTGTTTGGGGGGGGCAGTGCAGAGGGAAGCTGACAGAGGCCCCCTCCCCGGCTATGGCCATATCTTTGGGGGTTCCATGGTCCCCTATTGCTCCACAAAGCATAGTTCAATAACCACTGCATGTACCATATTGCTTTTCCTTGGGCACCCTTAAAATCCCGCATCCTTGGTGTCAGAGCTAGACATTCCAATGGTCAGCACTGGTGAAAGAGATTTTAAAGGGAACCCTGAGTAATCAATTATCTAACGGTACAGAGCAGTGGTTAGATATTCAGGCTTTCTTGTCAGATTGCTTGGGTTCAGTTCCTGGCTGTGTACAAGCTAGATGTCCTTGGGCAAGACATTTAACCAATCTGTGCCTTGTTTCCTCACCTGTAGAGTGGAGTCATGGTATCACTGATGTCACAGGGCTGTGGAGAGAATTCAATGAGTCCATGATGCAAAATGATTAGAACAGGGCCTGAAACAAAGTGCTCAAAGAACATCCGCTGTATTATTATCCCTGGTTCTTCACCAGCAGTGCAGCCGAGACCCCTTCTGTCCCACACCACCAGAGTGAACAGGCTGAAAAGCTGTCCAGGGATGGGCCCCAGGGATTTTGTATCCGTTCCCCTGCCCCACCCAGTTAGGTCAGCCCCCATTCTGCCATAACGATAATCTGGATTCATGGTGAATCAGGGTATCCAGTGCTAACATATTTGCTTTTCATAAAATTATCCTTTACTGTAATGCACCCAGTCTCTGTTGGAAAATTTAAAATGTTAATTGTTCTTAAGATATGCTTAATATTCTTAATAAATTTTACAACACAGCACTTTTACCGTGTCAGCAGCTCAAATGAATTAGACAGCTGAAAACAGAGGACACCACGGGCAGATAAAGTGGGGGAAGAAGGGAGGGACACACCCTGGTGTGATTAGTCTATTCTTACTTGGATTGTGGATGCTCACTGTCATCAGAGAGGGAAAATTGCTGTTCCTGTGAGAGATCACAGTGAGAAACCATGGCATACTTTGCAGATCAGTACTACTTTCTAGGCATCTGTTAATTTTTAAACTTTATGAGCCTGTTCTAAATATGTTTTTGCAAAGACAGCACCAGTTGTTTCCTAGATGAAATGCAACTCTTTTACTTATTTTGGCTCAGTTGGGTTTGAAACTATGTACCTGCTTGTTCAAACAGATGTGACTGCACGCCAGGATACATAGGCGAACACTGTGACATTGACTTTGATGACTGCCAAGATAACAAGTGTAAAAACGGAGCCCACTGCACTGATGCAGTGAACAGTTATACATGCATCTGCCCCGAAGGTTACAGGTAAAAGTGCAAGTACACATTTGTATTTAGAGCTAGGTGCTAACAGGGCTTAATTCATATTGGCAACTAAGTAACGTCTAATTGAGTATTTTCTCTGTTTATTCTTCAGTGGCTTGTTTTGTGAGTTTTCTCCACCCATGGTTCTCCCTCGTACCAGCCCCTGTGATAATTTTGATTGTCAGAATGGAGCTCAGTGCATCATCAGGATAAATGAGCCAATATGCCAGTGTTTGCCTGGCTACCAGGGAGAGAAGTGTGAAAAATTGGTCAGTGTGAACTTTGTAAACAAAGAGTCTTATCTTCAGATCCCTTCTGCCAAGGTTCGGCCTCAAACAAACATCACTCTTCAGGTAAGATTCCCCCACTACCAAGAGCTAATCTCATTTTAAAACAATTCAGCTGCCAAATATAAACATACATGGTGGTTTGTGAGTGATGTTATTTCTTAAATAGACAGTTACATACTGCATAGCACAATGACAGAAAATGCTACTTGTATGAAAAGCTTCTATTCTTCTTCTCTCTAACATTTGTGTCTTTCAAAACTAAATGGGCACTAGGTATTTTTATTCACTACTTGATCATATAAAACACACACACAGAGACAAAGCAACAAAATCTCTCTCTTTGTTTTGCGCTCAGGTAATGGCATGTTATTCATTTATTTTTATGGCTCTGCAGTTCAGGTTCTGCACGGTAGCCGGGGGCGGGCGCTGGGGGAGTTTTCGTTAGGAAACCTGCAGCTGAGAACAGCACAGGTGAGACAGAACATACCTTGGCAGAAGTGTCAGCAGGTGTCTTTTAACTTCGACATGAAATTAACAAACTCAAGTATTATCATAAGTCTTTCCACCAAGTCACCGTGTACCTTTGAGCAAGTTATTCAAACCCCTACAGACAAGATTACGCTAGATTAGGGTGATAAATTTAGGGTACCTGGGGCAAATTGGGGCTGCATATTTGTTTTGTTTTGAATTCAAAGAAATGTAACCAATTTCCTATAAAACCCGTTCCATATTTGGTTTACCCTAGCACTTCAGTGAGGGGCAGGGGCTTCTTGAGAAGTCGTGAGGAATGGGACCCTGGAAGGCAGACCAGCCTTCTTTAAGAAAGCCTGGCCCCCTAACTTCCAACGTTTGCCATCCGTCTTGTTATGAGAAGTACCCAGTGGTGTTCAGGCTTAAGTCCTAATTTTTACTGAGCTGGTCCTTCAAAAGCCCGGAAAAGTCAGAAAGAAGGATAAAAACAGAGATTTTCCCCTGGTCACACCATAATTTAACATGTAATATGAAAATCCATCTTGCTCAATGCAGTCACATTTCACATATGCCATAAATAAAGCCCATAACAGGAGCAAAAAGCAGGTAAGTGAAAATCTCCAGCAAAGGAAATTCTAAGCACGTTCAGTGATGTTAACTTAAGTACCTCTTATTGTTCTTTTTAACAGAACGGAAATGTGATCATTTTGTTCCTGATTAGATTTTATCATTCTCTGCTTAGACAATATAGTTTGATATCTAAGGGGGAAAGCTTGATTTACTTTAAACACTGTGGACTCTAATGATATGGAAAATATCTTTCAATTTTAATTTGCTGAAGTATAAATTATGTGATGTCCTTGTTTTTGCATATTTCATAGGACATGAATCTTTAAGCTTTATCATTGCCAATATGCAGAAAGAGAATAAATATATAAGTTCATGAATGTAAAAAGAGCTTTTTGAAGTTCTTTATGAATTTATTTGCAACAGAGTAATCCAGGAATAGGTCATCTTTCAAGTAATCATTTCAATGTGCATTAGTATTTTATCAGAGCTATAAAGAAGAAATAAACCATAGTAAAAAACTCATTACTAAGAAGTCTTGTTTCTTCTTAATGCAATATGTCTGGATTACTATTTGTCCTACTAATGTCAAGGTTACTTCCCACTAGATTGCCACAGATGAAGATAGTGGAATCCTCTTGTATAAGGGTGACAAAGACCATATCGCCGTAGAGCTCTACCGGGGACGTGTTCGTGCGAGCTATGACACCGGCTCGCATCCAGCTTCTGCCATTTACAGGTGAAGATCTGTCAGTTACTGGTAAAGGTGAAAATAATTGCTTAATGCAGAACTGCTTCTCCTCTCTTATTGTGTCATGGGGAGGGGAGGGAATAATTTGGCTACAGCAGACTTTATGATAGGTGTGTTAGAGGCCTGGCAGTAGCAGACAGCATACTCAAGTTGGATAATTAAGGAGAGATTTATAAGAGGACTGTACAAAGATTGGTTGGGACAGTATAGTAATCTGGAGCTAGTAACTAGGTATACTGCTAGTGTCCATGGGCTTGAAAGAGAGAGGGGAGGCAGCAGTTATGGAAATCGATGCTCAGAAAAGGAATTGTGGAGAGGACTGCGTGACAGGAGCTCAGGGAAGGAACCAGGGTTTTAAATACATGATCCCAAAAATCTCCTGTACCCCTGCTTCCCTCTGGCCAAATCAGATGCCAGAAAACAAGGAACCCACTGATCTCAGTAATATAGCTCACACATGAGCCTCCCAGGGCTCAGAACAGGCTGAAGACAGGTGGAGAGTAGCCCTAGAGAAACAGCTGCAGGATACCCAGCACAGGGACAAATTTAAAGTTACTATTCATGCAACACATATTTATCGAGCACCTACTATGCGCCAGGCACTGTTCTAAGCTTTCAGCAACAGAGCTCCTGCCCTTAGGAAGCTTACATGTAATAAGCCAATGGGCAGCTACAAGATGTGTATTATCTGATCATTCTATTGGAAGTTTTATAATAATATTATGGTATTGATGATATATTGAAGACATGAATGGGGTGGGATTCACGGGGTGGGATTTTCCTGAAAGTGTGCTTTTTGCATAAGACTAACCTTCAGAGCCCCTCTGTTGCATCTCAACACCGGTCGCCCTGCAGACGTTACCTAGTTGATTTCTTCACATGTACGAATAACTGCTACCATTTAGAGAAAGGTCACAAAGTCATAGGCAGTCCGTTTTTCCAGGCAGATATCTTAAATGAACTGAACTGGCTAATTGCAAGAAAAGAATGTTCTCTCATCCTTTTATTCTTGAAAAGATTTTAAGCTTTTAGAGAAGCACTCCCCTGTTACAGATAGCCTTGGTGTTGGCAATATAATAGGAGTGGTTATGACCGGAGTGAACTAAAAGCAAATCTTTGTCAAAACAGGACTAGACTACATCTGCTCAGGTCTCCCTGAATGCTGCCATGTGAAGATGTGGGCCCAGGTTTTGCCAGAACTTGTGATTTTTCAAGAAAAGACAGAAATTTGGCTTTTTTAAATATAAAGTTTTCCCTTCAGTATGGATTCACATTTATTTTAATACCATATGTGGCAAACAAAACACGTTTGTAGCCCAAACATGCTGGGTAAAAGTTTGTGGCCATTGATGGAGACATAAAATGGAGATACTGGCCTTTATGATCTTGATATTATACTTATATATTTTCAGTGTGCTTCACATGTTATTTAATCTTTCATAACGGTTCTGGGAAATTGGATGCCCATTGTAGCCATGAATGGAATTCAGTAAGTCCTTTTGGTGGTAAGCTAACCCACTTGGGAATATTTAGAGCATGGAAACAAACACATAATTATTGGTTTCCAAGCAGAATACAATAGTTACTTCATCTCTAAATGGTGATGAATTAGTGCCAATATTTTAAATGTTGCTAGGCCTTAAATGTTATAGCCTCAATTTGTTTCAGCTCATGAAAAGATTTCAGAATATTGATCTTATGGTTCATTTTTGGTATTTTGTGTGTTTGTTTTGTTTTATGCAATGAAACAGGATAGAACTGTCAGGAACCATAGTGAAAGTTCTTGGAGTTGACTTACTAAAGCTAGTGTTCACATAAAATGTACTTAAAATATTTCTAGATAAGTTGTAAAAACCCAAGTGATTATATCCAAATGAGGATTTACTCTAAAGAGCTTATTTTGAGGTTATGTTCATTACCATTTTTGCCTAACAATAGAGTATACCCTGTAACATCTATAAAAAAGGATAATATCACATCACACAGTTTTTGTTATGAACCAGAAGTAGATGTTTCTGCTTGCAGACCATCTAATGGAGACATCTGTTATAAGGTCCAGAGCAAACATAACTTTTATTTATTTATTGCTTTTTAGTTTATGGCCAACAATCAACAAAAGTTAGTGTATTTTTATTTTTTTAAAGAAATTTATTTATTTTTGGCTGCTTTGGGTCGTTACTGCACGTGGGCTTTCTCTAGTTGCGGTGAGTGGGGGCTACTCTTCGTTGCGGTGCGCGGGCTTCTCATTGTACTGGCTTCTCTTGTTGCAGAGCACGGGCTCTAGGCACGTGGGCTTCAGTAGTCGTGGCACGTGGGCTCAGTAGTTGTGGTTCGCAGGCTCAGTAGTTGTGGCTCACGGGCTTAGTTGCTCTGCGGCATGTGGGATCTTCCCAGAGCAGGGATCAAACCCGTGTCCCCTGCATTGGCAGGAAGATTCTTAATCACTGTGCCACCAGGGAAGTCCCAGTGCATTATTTTTAAGTTAAAGAAAAGAAGCAACAATCACCGAGAATTCAGATAGAGAGATAATTGATTAATTGATTGATGTGGATATAATATATAGATACTATATATATATGTATATATATAATATATGAATATAGTAGTATTCCAATTGACATTTTTAAATGCTTTTGTGAAATAGAGGCTACTGAGAACATTAAATTATTTCAACACACCAGGAGAATCTAGTTTTTAACAAGTAATAATCATAGTGGCTGAGATGTATGTGCAAATCTAGGCTTAGCAATTACTATATATAAACTTTAGCAAGGTCTTTAATTTTTATGTGTTTCAGAATCCATATCTGTAAATAATAATGTAACACCTGCCCCATCAATTCATTACAAGGATTTAATTCTACACTCAGCTCTGTCCTCACTCCTCACTCACTTTGTCTTCATTCCCGTCTCCCTTCTAGCAATAGAGGAAAATCTTTTTGGTGTCTCTTTCTGGAGTGTAGCAAGAGTTGAAAGTGAATCCTCTCTTCTCATACATTGACACTGGAAGTACATGTTGTTTACAATTTCTATGGAGAGCAATTTGGAAACATCTTTCCCACTACTGGGAATTTACCCTAAAGTTATACCTGTGACATAGAAATGACATATGCACAAGGTAATTCACTGTGGCAGAGGTTGTAAAAACAAAAGTTAGGAAACAACCCAAGTTTCTAACTAAATAACTCCGGGGCAGCCACACAATGGAATGTGCTGTTAAAAAGAAAGAGGGAGTGAGAGAGGGAAAGAGGGAACAAGAAAGTTCTCTATCTATGATATTGAAAGATTTCCAAGGTCTATTGCTCAGTATATATATAAAAAAAAGTAAGGCAGAACAGTGTCAAAGGTGGGTAAATAAGTATATGTGTTTTTATTTCCATGTACTTGCATAAGGAAAAAACTTGGGATAGAGAGGAAAGAGTGGGGCTGAGGCACAACTTGTGTATAAATACCATTTTATATCATTCTGATTTTTGAACCATTTGAATGTCATTACAACTCAATACTAAAATTGAAGTAATAGAAAAGAGCAGGTGCTCTAAAGACAGTCTGCCTTGATTCAAGTCCCCGCTCTGCCATCTATTAACTGTGTGTCTTGGGTAGATTGCATAAGCTCTCTGGTCCTCACCTGGTAAATGGAAATAATAAATCATAGTTCCATCTTTGCAGGATCGTGGTAAGAATGTTATGATTTGATGCATGTGGAGTATTTAGAATAAGGCATACCAAATAGTAAGCAGCACTACTAGCTGTTGGGATCATAAATTCAGAATGTCCAAAACTAACTTCATTTCCTTTGCTTCACCCTGGTGCATTCCTAATTTCATTGAGAGGTATCACCATCTTCTTGGTCATCTTAGGTGAAATGAAGTTACTCTTAACCTTTTCCTTTCACCTTCAATTTGAAGTTTGTCCAAGTCTTAATTCTGCTCTTACTCATTTTCTGGCATTCATCTAAATGCCTCTATCCTTGCTCAGGCCTTATTAGAATATGTACTCTAATGAAAAGTACTACTTCTCCATCATTACAACAAAATCCATCAATAATATTGTTGCCATCAGATTTCCCATAAGTAGCTTAATAAATATTTTGTTTGGTTGAATTAAATTTTCAAATCTTGTTGTGTTTCCACTTTATATAACTTTATTAAAAACGCATCACACTAGGGAATTCCCTGTTTGTCCAGTGGTTAGGACTCAGTGCTTTCACTGCCGAGGGCCTGGGTTCAATCCCTGGTCAGGGAACTAAGATCCCACAAGCCACATGATGTGGCCAAAAAAAATCACACTGATGTTTTTAAAAGAGGATATTTTTACATATCCTTACATCAGAGAATTTGAGTTCAGTTAATTGCATGATTTTATGTTATATAAGATTTACCTTGGTAAAACTTTGTTTCCCAAATTATGCAGTATCTCATGTGCTATTGGAGCATTACATATGGGAGTAATGTCATATATCAGGTGCCTCGTTTCAATTGCCTGGTTAATTTTCAACACTGATGGAAATGGATTTTGTGGGGTTTTTTGGTGTTTTTTTTTTACATCTTTATTGGAGTATAATTGCTTTACAATGGTGTGTTAGTTTCTGCTTTATAACAAAGTGAATCAGTTATACATATACATATGTTCCCATATCTCTTCCCTCTTGCATCTCCCTCCCTCCCACCCTCCCTATCCCACCCCTCCAGGTGGTCACAAAGCACCGAGCTGATCTCCCTGTGCTATGCGGCTGCTTCCCACTAGCTATCTACCTTACGTCTGGTAGTGTATATATGTCCAGGATTTTGTTTATTTTAGTAAAATGAAATCTGTTAAATTAGGGGAAACTGTCATCCATTATTATTGTTTCTATTGTAGTACATTTTTTGGTTTAAAATGTTTGATCTTATGCCCTACCAGCTCCCAGCTGTTCCAGGTCCCAGCCATTTGAGCGGTCCTGGCTGAGACCCTAGACCCTGGGAACAAAGATGTTCTTTCCCACTGTACCACATCTAAATTTCAGAGCCTCAAAACCGAAAAGAAAAGGAAAAAAAAATTAAAAAATAAAATGTTTGACCTTAGATGTCAATTATTGTCTCAAACGAATTGATATGAGAACTATTATTTCATGGAATTATTTTTAGAGGTAGTAGTTAACAAAGATGTGCATTTAAGAAAACCCAAATGTAGTAATTGTTTATTTTCCTGTAGAACTAAAGCGGCGTGCACATTGTCTCATTTTACTTCTTACATTTGAGAGAAGATCGTGCTTTCCTGTAGCCATGTATACTGCTAACAAGGCCAGGCATACAGGCAGTGGTGTAGAGCTAGCACCAGAATCACCTGAAAGGTGTGTTAAAATACAGAGTACTGGGCTGCACCTCTAGTTTGTGATTCAGATCTCAGATAAGCCCCAAATGTTCATTTCTACAAGTTTCCAGGTGATGCTCTGATCCAGGGACCACAATATGAGAACCATTTATGGAAAAGGAATATATTTGAGCTGTGCTCTGAGAGCTAATGGTGTGCATCACTTCTCACATCCAAGTTCTAAGACCTCTGTTTGATGTGGCCTTGTTGAGAGTAATTTCTGCCATAGTAATCAGCAAATGCTACAAATCCAGACTCATTCTTTTTACAGAGAGCCAGTTGTTAAACATTTGCCTGAACCCTGCTAAGAGATCTAACCAGCAGACAAAGACAACGTTAGCAGCCCAACAAGTGAATGAATGTAGAATACGGCACACATGCCTAATTGTTACAGTGCTTGGAGAATAGCATAAAGAGGGACGTGGTAGTAGTGCCATGAATGAGTGAATGACAGCCCAAACTTGAAGCCAACATCAGCGGTAGTCCCTCAGACAGGCATAGAGTAACACATTATTTTCTCAATTAAGCTGTTCATTGATTGCCCTTCAAAATGACTTTCTTTTCATCTAGATGGGCAGAAACTTTTTTAAAAATCGTTAATGACAATTGTATGCTTCTTTCTTTAGGTTCAAATTAATGTCATTTTCCAAACCAGATAGTTTCTTTGGAAACATAGTCGACTACTATTTAAAAATTAAGAAATCAGGTGCACACGTTACAAAGGTACAGTACTGTACCATGCCTTCCTCAGTTTCAGTATTCAGGGAACCTGCACAACTTCAGGGGACATTCCCCCGCAGACTGTTAGGTTGGTTGGCTACACAGTCTCTGGGTTATGCAACTTACAAGCTTATGTTAGGGAAAAAAAAAAAAAAAGAATTAGTCTCATTGGAAAGACAGACCGTTTCCATGATAAACACTCAGCCATTCTTGACTATGCTGTATGAGAAGGCACCACTTTTTATCAGCTTCACGACTTTGAGCAATTTACCTCACCCTTTATGCTTCCATTTCACGGGGAGACTTGGAAGCAACTAATGTAAAGTGCCTAGTCGAGTACTAGGCACAGAGTATAATAACTGGTAATGCTGGGGTTTAAGGAGACTCTTCATGCTTGGATACCCAGATACTGAAGAATAAATACCCAAGTGCAAATACTGTTGCCCTACATGTGACTCTTACCATATGTTCAAATGTGAAGTCTCTTTCTATTTTAGTGCATTTTTATTTAAATTACATACATAAGGTCCCCAACTTACGATGTTTCCACTTACGATTTTTCAACGTTATGATGGTACAAAAGCAATATGCGTTCAGTAGAAACTATACTCAGAATTTTGAATTTTGATTTTTTTTCCCGGGCTAGCTATATGCAGTAGGACGCTCTCTAATGATGCTGGGCAGTAGTAGCCTCAGGTCCCAGTCAGCCACACGATCACAAGGGTAAGCACCCCATACACTTACAACCGTTTTGCACCCAGACAACCATTCTGCTTTTCACTTTCCGTCCAGTATTCAATAAATTACCTGAGATAGTCAACACTTTGTTATAGAATAGGCTTTGTGTTAGATGATTTTGGCAAACTGTAAGCCAGTGTAAGTGTTCTGAGCATGCTTAAGGCAGGCTAGGCAAAGCTATTATGTTCAGTAGATTAAGTGTATTAAGTGCATTTCTTTTAAGTGCATTTTTGACTTACCGTATTTTCAATTTACAATGGGTTCATTGGAACTTAAGCCCATCGTAAGTTCAGGAAGATCTGTAATTTGCTTCAAAATACTACTTTACTTGATAAATTATTTTATAAAACGTTCTTCTGAAAACTCTTATGCTAATACATAAATACCTTTAATCCCACTTGGCTTCCCATTCCTTCCACTCAAAGAAGTGGGCAGGGAAATTTTTTATTAGCATCCACACTTCACAAGTGAAGCATCTTTAGACCAGACATATCAAAATGAGGTGGCCAGTTTAGGAGACAGCATGAAACACCAATTTAGAATACTCTTAGCTCTGCCATATTCTCTTCAGGCCCCATACACACAATACCATCTTAAAACCAAAGAATCTAAAAATATTAATTTCACAATACTTATCTGTTAAAAGCCTGGGCAAAACCTCACTTAATTCTGAGAAATATAAACCGAATTAAGCTCAGTGGTAACTCTTACCAAGTTCTGGAATCATCAGATTAGACATTGAAAGCTTTTGGGAGGAGAAAAGTGTAGTCAGTCTGAACTTCACTTATAATTGGGAAAAGAGAAGCCAAAAACAAGTTTCAAATCTGTATATCTCATATGCGTTCAATGATTTTTAGTAAATGTACCAAGTTGTGCAACCATCATATAAGATTTTTTTCCATAGAACTTTATTCCTGGGCTGTTTGGGAGAGAAATCATCTATTAAAGGCTGGCTACTGGTGAGAACAAACACATGCCATTTGTACAGTACTAGATACTCTTCAGGTTTTTTTATTTTAAAAGTGATGGATAGGGCTCCCCTGGTGGCGCAGTGGTTGAGAGTCCGCCTGCCGATGCAGGAGACACGGGTTTGTGCCCCGGTCCGGGAGGATCCCACATGCTGCGGAGCGGCTGGGCCCGTGAGCCATGGCCGCTGAGCCTGCGCGTCCGGAGCCTGTGCTCCGTAACAGGAGAGGCCACAACAGTGAGAGGCCAGTGTACAGCCAAAAAAAAAAAAAAAAAAAGTGATGGTAATAGTTAAAAGCACGTACTGTAGAACCAGACAACCTGGCTTCAAATCTGTTTAGCCACTGGCTGTGCCATCTTGGGTACCCTAAGTGCCCAAATTTAGAGTTGTGAGTCTTAAATGAGTTAATGCATGTGAAGTTGCCCCATAGTAGGTGCTGTGCAATTCTTTGATCTTATTACTTGCATTTCCCTAGTGAGGAAAAGAAAGCAGAGAAAAATTACCTGAAGTCACAGTAACTCAGTGTCACACATCTAACAGGAGCTAGGATAAGCTGAGCAAGACTTACCTCCCAACATTATCTTTCAGGATATCACCTGAAAATTCCAAATTTTTTAATAAAATGCATCTTTTGGATGTCCTGTCCTAAGTATGCCTGGAGGATCTTGACTATCTATAACTGTAATACAACTAGTATTAATAAATAAACTCTATATGTTATTCTTTTTTTTTTTTTTTTTTTTTTTTTTTTGCGGTACGCGGGCCTCTCACTGTTGTGGCCTCTCCCATTGCCCGTTGCGGAGCACAGGCTCCGGACGCGCAGGCTCAGCGGCCATGGCTCATGGGCCCAGCCGCTCTGTGGCATGTGGGATCTTCCCGGACCAGGGCACGAACCCGTGTCCCCTGCATCGGCAGGTGGACTCTCAACCACTGCGCCACCAGGGAAGCCCTATATGTTATTCTTAATACAACTCCCCTATCTTTAATTTACTTAACATACATTTATTGAGCATCTACTATTTATCAGACACTATGGGATACATTAAGGAAGAAATAAATAATACAGGGCCCCTGATTTAAAGGAGCTTACAATTAGTGGGAATTAAAGACATGTACTCAGGAAACAAAAAAAAGGAAGAAAGAAAGAAAGAAAAAAGAAAGGAAAGGAATAAAGGAGTAGGAAGTAAAATGAGTTAATAATGAAGCTACCTACCTCCAGCTTCCCAGCTGAAACACTGCTTTAGAGTGTGCAGAACTTTAAAGGTATTAAACCTTTCAGTTACACTGCCAAACATCATCATCAACAATGACATACCTAGATCAATTGCCTAAGACTGATGTGTGACCAAGAACCAGTTCCCTAGTACAAATGAGTCTTTTTCTTTGCAACTGTAAAGGGAAAAGGGGGGCCCATTATTAATATTTATAAATTAAATAAGGTCATTGTTCACAGAGCATTCATATAAAACCACTTAAAGAGTTGTATACGATGACAAAGGAAAAAGCAATTGACTACCACCTTCTCTATGTATATCTTTATATTAATGTTTTACTTAAAACTTCTAATAATTTGGATATGTCCCCAAAGAAGTTATTATATTTCTGCCAGTCTTTAGCATTATCTTACAATTAATATTAAAAATAAAGCCTGACTAATTTCTTCTTGAAGAAGATTCTGAAGTAGTATTGGATTATTTATATGATGACAGTGGTGGTGGTGGTAATGATGATGACGGTGATGATACTAATATCTAGCATTTAACTTTGCACTTTCTATAGGCTAGATGTTTTGTTCTGCATTTCAAAAAATCATTTCATAGGGATAGACCTCAAATTAACCATAGGAGGGGGGAATATTTGTTAGCATTTACTGAAGAGAAGATTGAAGTTTATTAGCAATTAAGTTACTTATCTAAGGTCAAACATTTAATAAATGCAAGACCAGCATTCAAATCCAGGCTTATCTGATTCTAAAATATGTATGTTTAACCAGTAGTTGGTATTATTTAAGACCACTAACATCTGGTAGGCAACTTTATTTAGAAAGTATTTTCCTTGTATATTGTTTCCTCTGTTGATTTTAGTGGTATCAAGTGTTGGGATAATTAAATGTGTAAAACGCAAAAATATTGATTGGTACATCTAACATTTATTTTTTTTAAGATGATATCTGAAACAGGTTATTAAAAATTCCTGCACACGTGGACACTTTTAACTACTTAACACCAGAGAACTTCAGGTGTTTTCACAGCTCTGCAGAATGGTTTATATTGTTGTCAAATCACAAAAACATTTTATTCCATGTCGGCAAACAATGGAATAAGATTAGACTCCTGTGGTGAGAACCATGAAGAAATATCTATACATTTTTCTGTTATTTTCCAGGCTTGACGTATTTGCAAATTTAAATATCAGTGCCTGGAAATTTAAGCAATCTTCTTGCATAGGGACTATTAGGTATTCACGATCTTCCTTATAGTATGTTCCCATATTTCCCTTTCTGAGCCCTTTTTCCAATCTTTCGAGTCAACATCTCAGTATATTAGTTCTTTAATATTCACTATTGATCCTGTTTTCTTTGTTGCTCCTGTTTCAATTTGTCCTGTTTGCATCTTTGCCTGATGTAACACTTGTGTTAGGTTGACAGACACCCTTTAAAACCTTATAGCACCTACCTGCTAATTGCACCCAACTTCATTTTCAATTGTCGTTTTCCGTTTACCTGTTTCTTAATCTCTTTGTTTTTGTCCATTTTATGAATTTCCATAAGCCCTCTCAAATTGTTAAGAAGGCGGATGTAATGATTGTTGGACCTGTCCCTTTAAAGTTATCGAAGAGAAATTGAAGAATCATTGTCATCACTACACTCCCTAGACATGACTATGTTAAGCATTCTATTTAATCCATTATTCCCACCTCTCCACTGAGCGTAATCATCTTCACAGTAATATCATTTGATGGACATCCTTCTGAAAAATGCAAAGAAAATGAGAGTATATTATCAATTAACAAATTTCAAAAAGTGCAGTGATCCTGCCAAGTTGGTTCTTCCTGCATTTATGTGTATGTTTGATTCTAATAAGTATTACTGTGTAGTGCTTAAGAGTGCAGAGACCAATGATCCCCTAAGATCAATGTCTAAAAAGTATATTTGGCACAGGTATCAGTTAGTTGTCTTTTGAATGCAATTTGGAGTAACAGTATCTGAACAAATGAAACTTTGGTGACATTTAAAATCAAATGCATAAGTTATGCTTTGGAATTTCTACATACTGGGAGAAAGTGATTGCATAATGATAAAATGTATTCATTTCCACTTCTCCCAATGGGAGAACAAACTTATTTTGTATTACCCAAGAAATAAAAAATGATTATATCTCCTTGAAAATATCTTTTATTTTAAAATCAACTACTGGCTTTTATCTTTATTAATGTTAATTAGGAGTATCTTTTCCCAAAAAGAGCTTATTGGAGTTTGAATTGTAACTCCTTTTCTTTAATAAATATAAAATTGGAGGATCAGTTAAGTTATCTTTTTTTTTTAATAGCGTGGAGACGATCAATGATGGAAATTTCCACATTGTGGAACTACTCGCCCTGGATCAAAGTCTCTCCCTCTCTGTGGATGGAGGGAGCCCCAAAATCATCACCAACTTGTCAAAGCAGTCCACTTTGAATTTTGACTCCCCACTCTATGTCGGAGGTAAGCGCTTTTCCAAATTCCGTGGATTCCCAAACCCTGTGATGCTCATCACAGACTGATCCTGAAGTTGTTGATGCCTGGTGCCATGGTCATTGATCAGTCATTGAAAGATGGACAGCAAGGACAGAAAAGAAAGAGCCCTAAATGGGTGATAAGAGACCATGTTGTAACCCTGGCTCTGGATCTAACAAAATGTGTGGTTGGAGTGGAGAAGGACATTAATGTTTCTTTTGTGTCTGTTACATACTAGGTGATTTAAACATCATATAATCTAATCTTACTGTTCTGGTGTATAGGAAAAAGAAAGCTGGTTAGAGGTCAAATACAGACAATGAAGAAGATGGGGAGTCAAGTGTGATGCAAACTGAGGAGCGCATGACCCACCCCAGCACTATTAAGGAGGCGAACACTACCAGCTTCAGTTAAATGTCGCTATGCTGGAATGCCTCTCCTGTCAGCTGTGAACTCATGTACAGGATAGGATAATTATTAATGAAATCAAATGAATGAATGAACAGATTAAACGTACAACTTGTATTGGGGCAGCAGGAGGTACTTCTCTTTAGCTAAGACCTTACGGTGAATGGACAAGGGAGACGGTCAGAAAGGTGGATTAGGGCCTGGAATGACAGAGTGAAGACTCGACTTTATTTTTAAGCTGCATGAAGGTAGATGAGTAAATAGATGAGGGATAGAGTCTGAGCAAACTTCTGAAGGAGCTCCGAGGAGAAGACCTGTGATGGAGAGAGCTTGTACTTTTACCTCTATCTGGAGGAGTAAATATATACTGGAGACAGAATTTCAACTTTCAGGCAAAGGACCAAGAAAGCATATGATTTTGAATTGAGTTGCACTGAATTAAATTACATTGAATTAACTGATAAAGTTAACTCATTTTACAGATAAATAAGCTAAAGTTTCTGAACGGGTCAATGTAACCAATTTCTTCACCATGACAGGTATTTTCATGAACTTCACATCATTATTTTCACAGTAACGACCTTGGGATGCTGCATAAGTTTCTTAACCCCTCAAAGCCTTCCCTAAAAGCATTTTGGGAAATTTCCTGAAATTCCAGAGCACTTCTGTTTTTAATAATTTCAGCAGTAGAAAATCTGAACACTGATAGACTTTTGATTTTTTTTAAAGCAGTTAAAAGTCTTTGGTTCATTTCTATAAATATTTATTGAGCACCTCCCATAAGCTGAGAACTAAATTAATAGGTGCATGAAGAATACAAAACTGAAAAAGAAATATCCCTTCTGTGCCAGGGGAGTGGGGAAGGCAGTCACATCTTCATGAAACCATAATACATTTGTAATAAAAGTATCTCATATTAAGTCCGTGCAGCAAGTTGACTGATCTATTTGCTTCCTGGGAATCACACTGTGGGACTCATTAACAGGCAAAGGCCGTCCATTCTTGCCTGCATTACCATGAACGGCAGTTGCTTTGGCATGGGTGAAGTCACAGATGTTACCTGTGGTTGGAGAGAAAAGAAATTATATTTACTAAGCACATGCTGTGTGCTCAATGCAATGCTGCTTTTACAGTCTTAACCCTCAGAGACTTTAGGAAGTAGGTATGATTTTTTGTTTTATAATCCCTAAGGGACTTCATGGAATATGTCCAAGTTGATAGAGACCTCGTTTGAGTTCAGGTCTGTCTAACCCCAAAGCTACCTGCATTGCCACTCACCTTCTTAACATGGAGCAGAAAAGGAAGCAGTCTAAGTTCTGTGGCTTTTCATTTATTTCTGGACTTGTCCTTCACTTGATTTTATTATGTTTTCATTAGAAACCATTTCATTAAATCTTTTAAGACCCCTTTAGAATGTGGAGAAAATAATAAGTACAGAATGGGAGTGCTTGGGCCAGAACATTTTTACAAAAAGGGGGAAAAAATGTTTTAAATTAGTACTGAGAAGTGCTAATCCTTCTAAGGGTAGAGGGCCTGGAAGAATCCAGATGGTGCCTCTTTCCACTTCCAACCAGCCTCACTGCCAGAGAACACACTGGGCTCATTTCCTTCCCACTCAGGGTAATTCGGATTTTAAAAATACAATGCAGTCCTAAGACTGCAGCCCTGAATTCTTTATGGTAAAGGCAGGAGAACCTGAATTAGCAAAGGAGAGCAAGGTAAACAAACTCTCCTTTTTCTCAAAGTCTGCAAACAGGAACACTCCCCAAGGAAGATGGCCCAAAGGTGATGCATTCCATGCCTTAGGCCCTTGCAGGAGTATTTTCTAGCAAAACAGGGAGGCAGGTTTCCCTACCTTTGGGTTTTCAACTACCCATGATATAGGCTTTACTTAATGCAAAGCAATGTAATCTTTATGTTTTTCTGTATAATTGTCCAACCAGAACATACATTACTTAAAGGGGTTTTTTTTTTAAAAAGTAAAGACCTGCACATAGAGACCCCTCCGTGCATCACAAATCTTCTCCTAATGCCCCCATTGTACAGAAGACATCAGTGTTGACACTTGGTCCGTTTATTGTCATTTTGAAATATGTAGAGCTTGTTAAGGCTAAAAACCGTCCACTAAGTTACCTATTGTTTGATAGATTGAATTCCAGCTATGGTCCATGGCATAGAGGAAAGGCTAAAGGAAAACAAACATGGATCTACTTCTGTTTTTCAGTTAAGACTTAGTTCCCTGGTCAGAAGTCTACCAAGCACCTGAAAAGGTTGAGTTAAGATAGTTCTTGACTTCATGATATCCTACTGAAAGTAACTATATATGTGATGTATCAACATTTTCATTTAAAAATTACTACAATCAAAGCTAGACCTTTATCATTGTTAGTTTGGGAATAGAAGGAACACATTTACTAATTGCTTCTCCCTGCTGTGGAACTTCATGGGTCTGTAGTTAGTCTTGACATGTGCACATATGTGTGTTGCGTGACTAATTGAAAATAGTCTTGGAAGAAGTTCTTTTTTAACCTCTGAAGAAAGGACCATAAATGTGTGGACATTAAAGTCCACATGTTTGGGCTTCCTTGGTGGTGCAGTGGTTGAGAGTCCGCCTGCCGATGCAGGGGACATGGGTTCGTGCCCCGGTCTGGGAAGATCCCACATGCCGTGGAGCGGCTGGGCCCGTGAGCCATGGCTGCTGAGCTTGCGCATCCGGAGCCTGTGCTCTGCAACGGGAGAGGCCGCACAAAAAAAAGTCCACGTGTTTTGGATGGATGGATATGACTATGTAGAAGAACTTACCCCCAAACAAGGAATTCCCAGTCACTAGTCCTCTCCTGGAAATGGAACATTCCATCCTTTTGACCCCACTCTACAAAGCAACCCAGTTCCCAAGGCCAGACACACACAGACTAAAAACTTGAACTCATGACCTTCAAATCCTAGACACTAATTCAGTACCTGTCAAAATGTGACCAGGACCACCTGCACCAGAGTCACCTGAGCTTGCATGTTAACATTGCGATTTCTATGCCCACACCTTCATTCTGGGTTAGAATCTCAGGTGAGAGAGATGGGGGCCTGGGAAGCTGCCTTCTCAACAGCGCCCCTCTGGTGGCTCTTATGTATGACGGGCTTGGAAACAACTGGTCTGGTCCATCCACTCATGTTACAGATGAGAAAACTAAGCACCAGAGAGGGGAAATGACTGGCCCAAGTGCACACAGGCCAAAAATACAGACTTTGACCTCTAGCCTAGTAGTTTTGTATAAGCGGCTATCTGACTTTGGTGCCTGCTAGACCTCGAATGGAGGTCCTTCAAATGGGAAAGGAGATGCTGCCACAAGGCAGCGCCCAGAGAGTAGAGTACTGTGGCTCGTGGTCTTTATAACCAACAAACCCTCTAGAGAGTGACAGCCCTGGTCTTTTCCAGCCTCGACCCTCCAACCAGTAGCTCAGAGTCCAGGTGTAGGGATGGTGTGAGCACTGGGGGGGAAGGTCAGCTGCTCTAAAGGCCTTGGCTCCCTCCCCTCCCCCACAGCAACCTGGATGGTTGCCTCATGTAGGATCCCATCCAGGAGCTATTTCAGGGTCTGGCTTAGGCCATGGAAAGATTCCTCAGTTTTGCCAGATAAGGGTTACCAGATGACCATCACTGGTGGAATATATATATATATATATATATATATATATATGTATATATATGTATATGTATATATATATATACACAAAGATTGCGAATTCTAGTTTTGGAGGAATTTCTTTTATAGTCCTGATTTCTTGGACTATGAAGGTTTCACTCTCAATTAGCAAGGGAAAAAAAAGGATGTGAATGAAGTGCTGTCCTGATTGGAAGCAGGGTGAGTTTTTCAGACACTGACATCCACGGCTGAGTTTGGGACATTGCCAGTGGTGAGCTGGACTAGCTGCCAGCTTAGAATTTGGCAGGACTGGGGTGAATGGTCCCTGTGAACCCCAGCTCTGCTCTCACTCTCTGAAAATCAGGGGACTGAACCATGACCTGAGATTGGGGAAGTTTGTGTCATTGGCTTAATTTTAACCCAGTCTTACTGGTGACACCGAGCATGTCGCCGAGCTCTCTGGGCCCTGGGCCCCCTTCATCTTTAAAGGGCAGGATTGGTCAGGGAATCAGTCTGGCTCTAGGCTTCTGGGCTGTGTGTCCAGGTTAGGGGGTGGGTGTGGAGGTAGAAGGGAGTACGAATCCCTCCCCCATTCCCAACCTTGCTTTTAAATACAGTGGCCCTGATTTTAGGTTTTATAGATTCATGCCTCCATATAAGGGTTTTTTTATTTAAAAAAACAAAAACCAAAAACAAAACAGTTGTTAGAAACTAAAGATTGACCGCCAATGAACTAGGTTCTTTATTCTAGTTGTGCATTAGAATTGCCTGGAGCATCTTCCAAAAAAACAAAAACAAAGAAACACACATCCCTTCTCCCTCCCCCACTCCACCCAGTTAATCTGATCAAATCCGTCTGGGCTGAGGTCCCAAGCATCAGTATTTCTTCAAAGATCCAATGTGATTCTGATGTGCAGCCCCGTTGAGAAGCGCAGGACGGGATGCTTGTGCTGCCTGGTTCTCCTGAAGAAGAGTCATGCAGACTCCTGCCCCACTGGAAGAGCTAAGAGGGTCCGGGTGGCCACTGGCTGGGGAGCCGCGGAAGGGCGTGACCTCTGACTTGGTGCTCCCCCGCAGGCATGCCCGGGAAGAACAACGTGGCCGCAGCTCTGCGCCAGGCCCCCGGGCAGAACGGCACAAGCTTCCACGGCTGCATCCGGAACCTTTACATCAACAGCGAGCTGCAGGACTTCCGGAAGGTGCCCATGCAGACCGGCATCCTGCCCGGCTGTGAGCCGTGCCACAAGAAGGTGTGTGCCCACGGCACGTGCCAGCCTAGCACCCAGTCCGGCTTCACCTGCGAGTGCCAGGAAGGATGGACGGGGCCCCTCTGTGACCAGAGGACCAATGACCCCTGTCTTGGAAATAAGTGAGTCTGGGCTGCTTGGTAGTTAAACCCACACACTCCAACCTTCAAAGCAAAACCCCAGAGAGGAAAGAAGGAAAGGGGGAGGGGGAAGGGAGAGAAAGAAGTCAGTTCATTAGCATTGTCTCCCTTATATTCCATCCATCATCCTCCCTCCTCCATTCTTATCCTCTCTGCCTGACCCATTTCCATCTCTGCGGTCCTCCACTGTAGATGCGTCCATGGCACCTGTCTGCCCATCAACGCGTTCTCCTACAGCTGCAAGTGCCTGGAGGGCCATGGGGGCGTCCTCTGTGATGAAGAGGAGGATCTGTTTAACCCCTGCCAGGCGATCAAGTGTAAGCATGGGAAATGCAGGCTCTCAGGACTGGGACAGCCCTACTGTGAATGCAGCAGTGGATACACTGGGGACAGCTGTGATCGAGGTAAGCCAACCCAGCTGGGCACCGACCTCTATCTTGGCAAAGCAAGAGGGGCCCCCATCTTTGAACAGAGAGAGAGAGAAAGGAAGACACACAGAGGGGAGTGATATGAGGAACGCCAGGTCTTTGCACTTTTTGTAGTTGCTGCTGTTGATTTACTTAACAGTGTTACAGGAAGGCACAGATGTGAAATGTCCTAAACCTCCGTTGCAAGATATTATACACCCTTCACAAGTCTTCTCACACTTGATTTGCTATGAAATACTACTTTTCCCTTAGGCGGGAGCACATTTCCTTTCCTTCTTTCCTACCTTTACCTGCTGTTCTCATCTGTACAGATTACTGATTCATCTTCTGGCGCAGAGAAGACGGTACTAATAATTCTGCTCTAGTTTTAGGACAAAATCGCCTTTGACCTTAGAATCAACTGATTTATCACAGTAAATTATGCAGGTGAGAGGGATGGAAACAGGCTGACGTTTCAGCCCACCTATTTCCTTCTCCTGTGTCTGCGTGATCAGAATGTGCTTTGCCTCCAGCTGGCAGGGATTTTGTTGTGTGTATCGGAGGGATGAGACGAGAGGAACGTGCCCATGGAGGCTTTTAGCAGATGTCTCTTTTTGAACTAGTTCATACTTGGGTAATTTATGAAGTTAGTGGAATGTTACTTGTATTAAGTAACAGATTGAACGATATTAAACTCCAGGTCTAATAAATTAAATTGCGTACTCTCTGAAACGGCGCCCTCGGTAAACAAAACCAGCTGTTAGTAGTGTAAAAACAGAAGATGTATATTTTTGCTGTAAAAGAAAAGATTTAGGAATCCAATTTTCTTGTCAGCCCGAAAGCATAGTATTTACAGTCCACATATAAAGTATTCACTTTGCTCAAAATAAAGGCCGAAAAGAAGTGTTTTTCAAAGAACTGAAGGCTGTGCCACCGGGCCGTAATGTGGAATAGCATAACACTGAAAATAGCCGTTACAAACAGGAAGCGAAAGCAGTGTCTCCTGAACTGAGTGGTAGATTCACGGCCACTTCGCACGACTGACAGCGACTACCCTTATACTGCTTGTGCTTTTTGTTCTTTTCTAGAAATCTCTTGTCGAGGGGAACGGATAAGAGATTATTACCAAAAGCAGCAGGGCTATGCCGCTTGCCAAACAACTAAGAAGGTCTCCCGGTTGGAATGCAGAGGGGGGTGTGCAGGCGGGCAGTGCTGCGGACCTCTGAGGAGCAAGCGACGGAAATACACTTTCGAATGCACTGATGGGTCATCGTTTGTGGACGAGGTTGAGAAGGTGGTGAAGTGTGGCTGTACCCACTGCGCCTCCTAAACCACGTCCCTGGCAGCTTTGGTCTTTGGAAAATGTTGTATACTTCTTGACCCTGTTGGACTCACGAATGCTTCATAGTGGAAATAATTGAAATATATTGTAAAATACAGAACAGACTTATTTTTATTATGAGAATGAAGACATTTTTTTCTGCATTTAGAAAAAAAAAAGAAATGCTTGAACTAAAGCTTCCCCAACACTGGAGAAGTATAAAGAATGATACACCTGAAGGCATTAGAGCAATGATGGAAACCATGGTAACTTGGATTCATCTTCGTAACTTGCTGGAGACCAGCAGAAGCACATACCCAGGGGAGAGACGAGGTTCTCTCTGCTGATGTGAAGTTGCCCAGAGCATAATCTCCTGTGCCCTGGTTTGCATCTACGCAGTTCATGAGGACAGACCAAGCACATGTGTGTGAGTGAGGGTGCAAGGCAGATGAATGGAACTCCAGCATTCACAGCCAGAATGAACGGATGAGAAATATTTTGTGCAGAACATAAAGTATCCTGAAGACCTGGGTTCCATTCATCAGAGGAGACGAGAGTGCTAAAATAAATTTTATCTTCTTTTTAAACGTCAGCATGTTAGCAGGAGAAGCACACAAAAGTGTTTATCTACCATTTTCCAGTATTAATTTTTTGTAATATAAATGACAAAGGAGATGATAAAGAACCAATAGATTATTGATAAATAAATTAGAAATAATATGAATTTTTGTTTCTATGAGTTCTAAACAGCCCTATACAGTATTCGGTTTCAATGAGAAATATTTATTGTATCAAAGTACATTGTACTTAACATTCTAGGCCATCCTTTTGCTGTTTCTCAATGCTTTAATATATATTAATTTATAATTGTCCTGATATTTTTGTACATTTTCAAACTTAAAAATCAGGATTCTTTTGTGGTTTTTTTGGCAATAGTACTAACA
Source organism: Lagenorhynchus albirostris (assembly GCF_949774975.1). Classification (NCBI taxonomy): domain Eukaryota; kingdom Metazoa; phylum Chordata; class Mammalia; order Artiodactyla; family Delphinidae; genus Lagenorhynchus; species Lagenorhynchus albirostris. The sequence goes on along the minus strand of NC_083098.1, from coordinate 101,064,986 downwards.
TAGGGTGTTATCTTGGGATAAATATGTGTTGATCTGTTTGTTTACCTTGACATCTGACCACTGGTGTCACTGACCTACTGGCCTCATTCAGGACACCTGCAGAGGGTATGTAAAGTCTATGCGTGAGACGGTCATTGTACAGAAAGAAGCGCCCCTCTGCAGCGTGTCCTCACAGAACAGAAATGGTGTGTAGCAATCGACACTAGAAAAGTAGATCTTTTACAAGTTAATTATTTCCTCGACTTTTTTTGCCCTTTTACCGAGGGTGGGGCGTGGAGAGAAAAGGCTGTAATGTCAAGAACTGTGATTTTTTTTTCCCCAAACAATAAAGCTCCTTTATTACCTTAATGTTCCCATGTTAACATGTTTGCTGCTAAATTACAATGTAGAATTGATAAGGATTTATAGTGGACTGTGCTCTTCCCTCATTAAAATCCCAGGGTACCCTGTAAAGATGCAGATGTTTCTTTCCAAAAACATTTTTACAAAGAAAACTAGACGTACATGTATAATTCAGTGTGCTTTGTCTTTCTCCAGACTAATATCAGTTACACTACTGATGTTTGTAAATTAAACAGATATTTACTTCATTAACAGCTTGTTGGTTTTCTTAGAAACTGCACAGTATTTAGAGTCTCCTCCTTAAGAATTTCTTAATCAAAGTGATACCAAAAGAACAGGGAGGGAAACCTATACCTTTTTGTTGCCAGAAATTGGTTTGAGATCAGCATACTGTCACATCTGGGTACTTTGGGATGGCCACATGAAAGAGATGGAGAAAAGAACGTATTCTTGGCTAAGAAAAACAGTGCATATTCAATTAATTTTTCCCCAAAAAATATTATAAGATGAAATCTAACTCAACCAAAATGGTATTTTCCTTTATGCTGTTCTTTTCCCCTCAATTAGATCCAGATGGAAAATAACACAAGAAAAAGAGAACTTTTCTCCAAAGGTACTGTCAGGCAAGGGTTGGTAATATCTAGATATACTATCCAGAACAGGAAAATAACACTGACTGGGTGGGATATTAATCCTCACCCACCAGCTAAGAGTTTTTCATTTATTTCCCTGTAAGAAAATCATGTGTGCGTGAACTCACGTGGACACGCGTGTGCACATGCACACCCGCGCAAGCGCACGCACACACACACACACACACACATACTGCTGTTTCACAGACACAAATGTCCAATCATTTATTCACTCTTGTTTAAAATGTCTACATTTTAATAATATAAATATTATGCAGTCATTGTAAACCATTTATTTATTCCCATTGGTTTCTCCTTTTCTTCAAGGGTTTGCATTATCTTAATAGTCATTGCTTTTCGAGGGCTTATTATATGGCAGGTGCTATGCCATGGGCTTTATATGAAATATTCATCTCCCTCTACAAACCTGTGGGATTTTTATGCTGCTTGTTTTCCACAGGCATAAACAGCTCGAAAACAGAGGAGCTGAATTCCAGCTCAGGCCCTTCAGATCACATGGTCTATGTTCAAGAGGTAAAGGCCGAAGCTCAGTAATTACTACCCTCTACTAAGGGACTTTTAAGCCTTGGCACTCATTTCCACAGCACAGTTATTCTCTATTGATCATGTCAATTTAAGTAATCTTCATTAGAGACTTTATTTTGTTTTTGTTTTGTAAGGGAAAAAAAGTGAAATATAGTAGTTTATAGAATGTTATTCTTTCTCCTTCCTGCTTATAAAGACACAAAATAGAATTATGTTTGCCTGGAATTTGGGCTGATTTAGCAAGTTTCCTAGGGGATTATTTGCTTCGTAATGGGGCTACATTCTGCAAGAGTCCTTCTTTGAGAAAATTCAATAGTCAAATAATTACTAGTAAATGAGACAAGGACATTATTCATGTTACAAAAGGCTGCCTACTTACAAAGCCTAGACCATAGGATTTCTTTAATAGGAAACTATTTTGGAGTATTTCCAACAGATTCAATATATTAAAACAGAAAGCATTTTGCATATCTCAGAGTCAAGGCTGCTTCACAGAGTAATGTACAGTTTTTTGGTTTTTTTTTGCAGTATGCGGGCCTCTCACTGTTGTGGCCTCTCCCGTTGCGGAGCACAGGCTCCGGATGCACAGGCTCAGCGGCCATGGCTCATAGGCCCAGCCGCTCCATGGCATGTGGGATCCTCCCGGACCGGGGCATGAACCCGTGTCCCCTGCATCGGCAGGCAGACTCTCAACCACTGTGCCACCAGGGAAGCCCAGTAATGTATAGTTTTAATCTGAAAAGATAAAGTAATTAAACATCCCTAATGTGTTTAAAGTCTCACATGAGTGAGACGGTACCGTCAAGGACATGCCATAGAGGTTTGACATGTGTTCAATTTAAGATGTGTTCATTGAATAATAACTCTCTCCATCTTCAGAATTTGTGTTCACCACAGATTTCCTGAAATTATTTCTAAGCACTAATAGACTAACCCTGGGTTTAGAATTGCTCTGAGCATTTTCTTTTTGGATGGCTTGCTTTGTCAGCAGCAATTCTTTCTGGAGAAATGATTGAAAGACTGTGGAAATCGATTCAGGACTTAAAGATCCTGAGTGTCATGGTGTCATCTGCCTCATAGAGTGACCATTATTTCAAAAGTCATGTTTGTAAAGGTATATAAGCTGTAAAAGTATATAAGCTGTAAAAGTATTTAAGCTATAAAAGTATATGAAGCTTTATATAAAGTATATAAAGCTATATAAAATACATAAGCTATTTTTCATTCTTAATCCTCTCTTGGGTACTCAAAAGTGACTTAAATTTTTATTTCCTATCTCCTGTTATGTGCAAGGAGCTATGCCAAACTTCTGATATATAGTTTCAAACGAAACAGATATTGCTTCTGCCGTTTTAGAGCACACACTCCATGCCTTTGGAGTTGAGGTTAAAATGGGTGATAGATAATATACAAATGACTGAACTAATATATAATTTCAGATTGTGATAATCTCCCTGAAAGAAATTATGAGGTACTAGAAAAACGTAGAGCAGAGGGATCCAATCAAATACATATTGGGAGTTAGGGAATGCCTCTGTGAGGAAGTGACGCTGAAGCTAAGTTGTGAAGGATAAAGTAGGATGTGCAATGGAAACAGATGGAAATGTATGTGAGGGTCAAGTGGGGTGGAGTCCATCCATGCAGAGGGAACAGCCTGTTTATAGGCCTGAGGAGGGAAAGACTCTTGCGTCGTCAAGGGAACAAAAGAAGTCAGTGTGGTCAGAGTGAGGCATACATTTATTTCATGTGTGTAATACAACAATGACTATTTTCTGGCTTTATTAACCTGCTTCATCTATTTTTTTGAGCGTCTGTTTACGGTAAGCTTTTAAAGTGCCAACAAAAATGGATTTTCATTGTAAAATAGCAACTAGTTAGTAGTGTTTAACGCAGTTCCAAATGAAATACCCCTGAAGACACAGAAAATATCAACACTTACAATAGCACTGAAGATTAAGAATAGTATTTCTGGAATCTCAAAGGCATTTTCATGAACTCAGAAGCTGATGAGGCTGGATTAAAAGAAACAACTGCTGGCCAACCCATGCTTTGAAACTCATGAGCATTCTTTGCTCTGGACACTAAGGCAGAGACTCAGGAAAGGGGTCAACTGAAAAAACAAAAATACCTGTGCATTAAGGGCACCGTTTTGTGAGGATGCCAAGGGCTGTTCCTCCAACCAGTGAGGTAAAATGGTTCTTCATCTGCTAGGATGCTCCAGTTCTCATTAAAGAAACCAAAAGAGTGCAAAAACTACTATACAGTGTTACACTGAATCTTGAGAGATGTCTCTGTAATAAACCATTGTAGATATGGATTGAGCCTAGAAGAGCCATGGTAGCAATGCATGCTTAGAATGATGGGAGAGAGAAGTACTTCATCAGTTCAGAGAACAATTGCATTATATGGCTCACTATTAAGCAAAGTAATATGGTTTGAGCAAAAGCATGGTGGTGGAAATTACAGGCCATATATGGGGGTGAGATCTAAGAAGTTCAGAATTCTTGTTGGCAATAGAAGTTTACTGAGATTGTCTGAGTAAGAGAATGATTTGTCAAGACCTGAAATATGGGAATTTTAGATGGGTAGCAGAATGTAAAATCAATTGATCAGGTAGCTATTTCTGAAGTATATAAAAAGGTAAGAGCCAGGAATTTAAAAGGGGGGAAAATGGCAAATGAATTAGAAGAGACTCTACAGAGTGTATTGTTACAGTGGGAGAATTAATAATTCATGATGAGTTGGGTGTTTGGCAGGGAAGAAGGGGAAATCAGGTATGACTTCTTTGGAGCCTGTCTGTTTGTTTCTGCTTTTCCTTAAAGCACAAGAATTGAAATGTGGGTTTCGCTGCAGCATAGTGACTGCATAGGGCTGGAAAGAACTTGAGGATCAGAGTTGCTGACCTGGGAAGCCCCACCCTTATGCTCTCAACCCGTCTTCCACTTCACTGAATGAAAACAATGCATTTTTCTATATCATGTCTTTACTATCTTTAATTAAATGTCTTTACTGAACTCCTTTGTAGGATAACATCCAAACTCTTTAGTGTGGTATTCCAGATTCGTCACAAAGTGACCTCCCCAAGCCTGTAACTTATGCTCTTAGATTGCCAAATTGTAGGAAAGGATATTTTAAAACAGATTATGAGCTGAGATGTCTAAAACCATAGGTATAAGATTCATCCACATAGAAGTGGTCGCTGAAGCCAAGAAAATGGATGAGCTAATTTAGATACTCAATAGAATGAACTTGACCAGAAGAATAGGACCCAACTTTAGATAATGCTCACATTTCTGGAATGAAGTGGTCCCAGAATGGAGATGAAGAAAGAGCAGTTTTAATAGAATGATGGAGTAGTAGCTGGATAGCCATGGAGAGGAACAGAAGTTATGAGTAATAGACTTCCCTCTCAATAAGTCTGATAGCAAAAGAAGAGGTGAGTCGGGATGACAACTGGAAGAGTTGGTGAGTCACGCAGCACTCATTCAGTGGGTCAGTAAGGACTGGTTTATCCCCTGCAGTGACAGCTTGTGAAGGTGTGGGGCAAACACTTGAGGTAGATACTGGAGGGAATACAGAGGTCTAAGCTGAAGGAGCAAGGCCACACCAGCTCTTCTCTTACATGAGCGAGTTGAGCATTGGAAGGTTTTACTGGGGCTGAAGAAACAGGATTCCTGAAAGCAAGAAGCCACAAAATTATTGAAACAGAGTCGAGAGAGTAATATATATATATATTGCATATATATATATATATATATATATATATATATATATATATGCAACAGTTCTTTTCCAAATGGACTTCTCAGTTGCGTCTTCCTCCCACAGAAGGGAAATAGAGGACATTGCAAGTGCTAACTGTGTCCAGAGACACAAAATTCAGCCCAGTGGAGGCGTTGCCATCTTGCATTTGAAACTACCTTTGCCTTTGTGTCAGTCTGTAGGTGGCTGAATTTGGATTCCAAAGAAAATCAAATGTAAAAAAAGCACACACACAAAATGAGAGAGTGGGAGAAAGAGCCACAGAGACAATCATCCAAAATACTTGCTGTCATTAATCTTACTCTCCCTCCTTGAAATGGCTAGAATTATCTTCAGTTTGTTCATAAGACTGTGGCAGAGAGATTAAGTAACTTGCCCAAGGTCACACAGTCCAGATTTCCTGACTCCAACCATAATGCGATATTGATTTTATTGGAATTGATGGGCAAAGTCTGTGAATGTCCTCATAAGGTAATACCAGAGAAATGAGTATTTCTCAAGGGGAATTATCTTGGTTTTTTTTGTTAAAAAATGTCCAGGAATAGCACTCGCTTGCCCAATAAAAACACATTAAAATCTTCTTTATATCTCTCATTTGGTAAAGAAAAATAAATAGTGCTTTTTTACAGGAATTTTCTTTCAGAAACTGAGCCCAGAGAGATGGAATGAGTTTTATGTGGCTGCTGAAGGATTCCTGGTCATCCTTCCGCTCAGGTGTGCCTTGATTGAGGGAGCCAGCCGGGAGCAATTGAATTCTGTTGCTAAGATAGTCTCAAGGACAGAATGGGACATGCCCTAGTCCAGTTATATCAGCCACAAAGTTGCAGGCTTGGACTCATTCCAGGTCTCAGGCATTCTCTGTAAGAAAAGAAAAAAAAAGACATGAAAAAGAACTAGAGAGAAACTTCTCTTTGAATAGGCATGTCTGATAACATCCCTGTTCACAATTTCAAAGACCTGCGTTATCCCAGAAAGGAGAAAGATGCACATCTGTGAATTGCCTGATCTTGCAGTTACTTGATCCTGTTTGGTTTCTGCTCACAATATCACCATTCAATTGCCTCGACCACCAGTTCTTACTTTCAATTACATCTCTACATTGATTTTTTCATTCCTATTATTCCTATGTTAGCTACAATTCTTCCCTTCTGATGCCTGTCCACTCCTTTTTGGAGCTGTGAAATGAACAGGAACACATTTCTGAATGACATGCACAATACTCCGTTTGATTAGGAAATAAATCTCTTATCATTTGGCAAAAAAAGCATGGTGGTCTCACAGCTCAGAGAATGAAGTGGAAGTCCCTATTCTGTCTCATATAATCTGATTTTCCTTTTTCCCTCTTTCTTCTAAATGGTTTCATATTTTAGAACATTAACACAGGACTTTACCATTAGGAAGGACAGTCTGAGAATGAAGAGTGGGAGTGTAGTGATTCTCATCACAGCTGTGGTCACAACGCTGCACACTGAAAGGCCAAGCGTACAAAGAGGGAAGAGGCCCTGGCAGTTCAATTTGGTCAAACCTAGAGTGGCTCCTTCTTGGCCCTGACACGTGGGTACACGTGCTCACACACACACACACACACACACACACACACACCATGTGGTTTCCTAGAACAAAATTTCACCTATAAACTCACTAATTCCAAAGTCAGAATAAATTAAGGAAAACCCCATGATATCTGGTCACCTGAGCTTTTAGCCCCAGCTAAAGGACCTACATTTACAGAAATTTTGGAGCGCCCAACTCAGAGACCATGTGAGCTCATCGGCTGAGAGAGATAAACAGGATTCTAGAAATCTAATATTCCCTCACATGGGAAAAAATTAAGTTACTCACAGAATTGCCTGAGATCCAGATCTAAAAGAATAATAGTTGCAGCTTTGCATACTCACATTTTCTTTACCTGAATCCTATTCTTTTTAAGAGCAGAATCTCCATACACAAAGAAGCAATTTCAGTTGTGGCTGTCATGGTACAATATGAAACTGACCGGTGAGCTCATAGTAAGAAAAGCACATCTGGAAAGACATCCTTGCCCTAAGAATATCAAGGGGTTACTTTTGCAAGTTCCTTTTCCTCACCTCAGCTTGGATCTTCCTCCTTTCACATTCCAGGTTAATGGAAGTGTGTATCCAACCCTTGTTGTCGGGATATACCAGCATGCCTTAGTCCATCTCATGTGGACACCATGACATATCTGCCAGAAACACTTCAGGACCAAAGCACTTACCCTGCCAGCTGCTGGACTCACTGCTATTGGACAGCCTTTAGCTATCAGACCACTTTGGACTTGCTTAGCTTAAGAGAAAGCTCTTTTCCAGGGTCCCACACTCTTTCCTGAGTGTGTGCATTTCTACATGCAGTGACTAGAGGATGAGAGCATATAAATGCCTAATACCCTGTCTTCAATGTGAGATGTTGATGAAGGGCCACTCCAGCTTCAGAACTCCCCATGGGATTAGCCAAAACCTTTAAGACTGCATCACAATACCACTTCTCCCTCTGCCCAAGCCTGCTTCCTTCCCTTCCTTTCCATGGGTGGTGATTCTACAAACACTCCCTCATAAGCCTTATGTGTGCACTGCCAGCTTCCTGGGGAATGCAACCTGGACTACACCTGTCTCCAAGTCAGGTGGTGAACAGGAAGATGAAGTGCAGCAGCGAGATGAGCCTTGAGGTACAGAAAGTGGCAAACTGCCACCTCAGGGAAATCAGGGAGGTAACGTGACATTTCTAAAATGAGATTCGATGGCAGAGTGGCAGCCTGCTTCAGTGAGCCAGTCATTACTGTCTGAGCCCTCACATGGTTAGTGCCCTAGAAACTGGCAGAAAGTTCCTTCTCACCTGTTCTGTACCTTTGCCACAGGTTTCACACTTAATCGTCAACAAAGGGTCCAGGTTGCTGTCTTACAGGCTCAGAACCCCAATACTTCCCCTTTCATGGCCTTCCTTCAAGATCATGCAGTCTCCTCATTCAGCCTCTCAAACATAAAAAAAAAATGATTTGCATCTCCTCATTGGAGAATAGAGCTTCATCTCCTCAAAGGTCTTGACCTTGGCAACCCAAAAGCCTCCTATAACTCAGGATGTTTCACTCTTCCAGGAGCAAAAACAGAATTATCTGGTGTCCTAGTCAGCTCAGGTTGTTATAACAAAATACCAAAGACTGGATGGCTTAAGGAACAGAAATCTATTTCTGGAGGTTGCAAAGTCCAAGATCTAGGTGTCAGTCAAGTTCTCTCTGGCCTGGTGCAGCCTACAATCACTTTTGTTGGCCACAAGTAGAGCAAGAAATGAAGAAGATGCTGTATGCCTATCACTCTGGCCAACCAGAGAGTCACAAGAAGGAATGGTGTTTTAGTTATCAACTGTTGTATAACAAAGTTCCTAGTTCTCAGGGGACCTGACAGAAACAAACACAATTAGTCTTTGTAAGATGAATACCAGCAACTTAAACATTAGCTGAAAACCCAAAGTGATAGAATATAAAACACTAGAGGAAGTAAGCCACCATAGATAGGGTTAACAGGAACAAGAATCAGGAGAATTAAATCCACTTAGCATTCATATATTTGAATTATCATATATAAAATATAGGAAAAGCATATCTAAAATATTTAAAGAAATAATCAGAAATTAAAATATGTGCCAGGAATAAGACAAGGTAAGTTTTAGAAAGAACCAAAGAAGTATGAAAAATATAGCTGTTGAAATTAAGCACCAATATGAGTTAAACAACATAACAGATACAATTGAAAAGAGAATCGATGAACCAGAAAATAGATTTGAAGAAAATTCCTATAATGCAATATAAAGGGACAAAGAGATGGAAATATGGGGAAGGGGGGGGAGGTAATGATAAAATGATGATAGTATGAGAAAGTTTAACATATCTACTCAAGTTTTCAGGAAAAATAAAATAGAATGAATTGATGAGAGCAAATATTAAAAGAGATAATGTTTAAGGATTTTCCAGAATGGATCAAAAATATGATTCCTTTGATTCAGGAAATGCAGCAAAGCTGAGGCAAGATAAATAAACAGAAATTAACTTAATAATTACAACCAAACTGCAGAACACCAAAGATAATAAGATCCTAAAAGCAGTGAGCCAGAGGAAAACAGATTATCTACAAGGTACTTAATTATTCACAATTTTATTGAAAGCATACTTCTCATTGACAGCAGTGGAAGTTAGAAGACAGTGGTAATGAATCCTCCAAGGGGTGAGATTGTTCAGTTCAATGTTAGTAAACTAGAGGTAGTGTGTTGGCTCAATGGAAAATTGGGGGTAATTATAGTACCTACCTCGTAGGATTGTTACAAGGACTGAATGAGTTAGGCATGAAAAGGGCACTTAGCTGGTGCTGGGAAAACTGGACAGGTACATGTACAAGTATGAAATTAGAACACTCCCTAACACCATACACAAAAATAAACTATAAATGGATTAAAGACCTAAATGTAAGGCCAGACACTATCAAACTCTTAGAGGAAAACATAGGCAGAACACTCTATGACATAAATCACAGCAAGATCCTTTCTGACCCACCTCCCAGAGAAATGGAAATAAAAACAAAAATAAACAAATGGGACTTAATGAAACTTAAAAGCTTTTGCACAGCAAAGGAAAACATAAGACGAAAAGACAACCCTTAGAATGGGAGAAAATATTTGCAAATGAAGCAACTGACAAAGGATTAATCTCCAAAATTTACAAGCAGCTCATGCAGCTCAATAACAAAAAAACAAACAACCAAATCCAAAAATGGGCAGAAGACCTAAATAGACATTTCTCCAAAGAAGATATACAGATTGCCAACAAACACATGAAAGAATGCTCAACATCATTAATCACTAGAGAAATGCAAATCAAAACTACAATGAGATATCATCCCAATGATATCACTACTGGGCATATACCCTGAGAAAACCATAATTCAAAAAGAGTCATGTACCAAAATGTTCATTGCAGCTCTATTTACAATAGCCAGGACATGGAAGCAACCTAAGTGTCCATCAACAGATGAATGGATAAAGAAGATGTGGCACATATATACAATGGAATATTACTCAGCCATAAAAAGAAACGAAATTGAGTTATTTGTAGTGAGGTGGATGGACCTAGAGTCTGTCATACAGAGTGAAGTAAGTCAGAAAGAGAAAAACAAATACTCTATGCTAACACATATATATGGAATCTAAGAAAAAAAAAAAAGTCATGAAAACCTAGGGGTAAGACAGGAATAAAGACACAGACCTACTAGAGAATGGACTTGAGGATACGGGGAGGGGGAAGGGCAAGCTGGGACAAAGTGAGAGGCATGGACATGTATACACTACCAAACGTAAAATAGATAGCTAGTGGGAAGCAGCCGCATAGCACAGGGAGATCAGCTCGGTGCTTTGTGACCACCTAGAAGGGTGGGATAGGGAGGGTGGGAGGGAGGGAGACGCAAGAGGGAAGAGATATGGGAACATATGTGTATGTATAACTGATTCACTTTTTTACAAAGCAGAAACTAACACACCATTGCAAAGCAATTATACTCCAATAAAGATGTTAAAAAAAAAGAAAAGTTAACAATCATTAGAGGTTTAACACATTAACACTAGGAGGAGTATGAGAAAAAAAAAGAAGGCACTTAGCACAGTGAAATAATTATTTAATTAGTAAGTAATTAAATGTTTGCAGTTATTACTTATGATTATTATAGTGGAAAAGACAGAGAAGTTGGAGATGAACAGATCTGGCTTCAAATTGAAGCTTTATCTCTTATTAGCTGAGTGATCTTGTGTTTGTTGTTTAGGCTCTCTGACCCGCAATTCCTCATCTGGAAAATACACTTACATCCTCCATCACAGAATCAGTATGAGGATTAACTAAGTTAGTGTAAGTGAAACTCTTAACATAGAGTCAAGTTTACAACAAATACACAAAAAGCATCACAATTTGTTCCTCCACGTGCTCCTTTCTAGGTGTCATCTTGAAATGCTATTAATTTTTTTAAATGTAAGTTTCTTTATCTGAAAAAATTGAGGTAATAATAGCACTTTTTTCATTAGGAGTAATTAATTAATCCATTCAATGTAGTCCTTCACTGCTCATTTGCTGAGCATATACTTTGGGCCAAGCACTATGCTGAGTTCTGGAGATCCAAAGAGGTACCTGTGGATACAAAGCAAGATGAAATGAAATAATAATAATAATACAAAGATTAAATGAAATAAGGTGGGTAAAGTAACTAGCACCATGCCTGTCACACAGAAAGCTCACATTCCGGGCTGAACCATCTGTCTTCCTTTCCCTGCCCCTGTATATATCAGGCATTGTACCCACTGTCAGGAGATAAAACGATGAGTGAGACACAGGTCTCCTGCTCAGTATTTTGGGAAAGTTTTGAGAGGTCGTTAAGAGGGCAGGTCTGGATAGAGCCAGCCAAGTTCACATCTGGTTCCCCATTTATTAACTGTGTGAATTTCTTAGTTTCAGTGCCCAAACATAGAAGTTGAGAAGAGACTTAGATGCAAGCAGTTTATTTAGGAGGTAATCCCATGAAGCATATGAGAAAAGAGAGGAGTGAGAGAAAGAATGCCAGAAAGATAATAAAGGATGTGTTCATCACAGGTTACTGCTGTGGACAATTGAAAGTCACACTGGAGTCCCTCTGACTCTGTGGACCACATCTCAGAACAGTGCCATGGAGGGATAGAGAGTATTGGGTAACCACTAACCCTTGCCCCTAATTGATTGATGCTCACTCTGGGACCTTTGACTCTACAAGCTATCCAACTCTATTCCCATGGCTGGAAATCTCTCTCAGAGATTCCAGGAAAGTGGTACAGGAACTGTCGAGTAGATTTATGTCTGTGGATATACAGACAGAATGCCCTGTGGTGATTTAATCTCTCTTAGCCTGTCCCACCCCATAAAACTGAGTGAATAACCATTTACCTGTATAATCTATATTTCCTCTAATGCTTATAATACCTAGTGCCTGTTGAAGTCAACTCTTTTATTCACTCATAGAAGAGACTTGCTCCCAGCTAGACTGCATTTCCCAGCTTCCCTTGGTTTTAACCGTGTCCATGTGAAGAAGTTCTGACTAACGGAATGTAGTGAGAGGATGTGAGCCTCTTTCAGACCTGGGAATTAAGGTATTGGGCATATCCTCTCCATGCTCTTTATTCCCATCTAGACAGCTGAAATACAAACATGGCAGAGATCCAGCTTTGACCACGCAGATGAGAAGAGTGCACTGAGAATGACTGAGAAATACAGATGGAAGGAACTGGGTCTCTGAATGGCCACATAGAGCAGAGCTGACCCAGCCAGCCTGGACCCATTAATCAGAACTATTACAGGAGAGAGAAAAATCAGCTTCTGTGTCTTTTGAGCCACAATATTCTGGGGTCCTAGGTAATAGCACCTTGTCTTCATCATGCATTCCTTCGTGCGGTGGTTGCAGATAGTAAATGAGACAATCCATGACAGTGCTTAGAATAGTGACTGGCACCTAGTAGAGTTCTTGTGAATAATGAATAGTCATTATCAATTCTGTTTGCTAAGGTATGATCTTCTCGGCATGATCTGAACCACTTAAACTCAGAGTTGGGGAGGAATGGAACCCCAAAGAAAATTAGAGATGTTGTAAGAACTACAGGAACTGGATCCAATTATAGGAACTAGATTCTGGATAGACCAAAATAAATGTCCCTCACACATAATAATGATTACAACGTCTACCATTATGGAGGGTCTACTATATGCTAGGCTCTTTACTAGGAGGTTCATATAATTTTATTCGTTCTTACAGCATTCTTATGGTATAAGAATTTGTACCCATATTTTCCTGTTGGGAAACAAAAACCCATGGAAATAATGGAGCATCATCTAAAAGGCAATCATCATTTGGGAAAAAGAAATAAAACAAACTCTACCTCAATCAAGATTCTCACTAAGCCTTCAGGTATTTGAAAATGCAATGGACTTTTAAGAGGATGCAACAAATGACAAGTGTTCAGGGAGTTTCTGAGCCACCTGAGGGAAGGTTAGGTAACATGCAACATTTTAATTCTATTTTGTCTGGCGCCTTCACAGCTCACTCTTAAGGGATCCTAATCATTAATCACCCAAAGACTTTGTGTCTACACTCAGGCTGCTGGGAAATTGATATATCTTGAATTTTAACGTCATGGTAATGGTCCCCAAATGAGACCAGAATACTGATTTTTACCATTACCTACACAAAGTGTCTAGACCTACAGGACATTAACAGTTTTCTCTCCTGGGCTATGACTTTGTATAAATATTCATGCAAACATAATAGGACTTTGCATGGGAAAAGGTTCACAGAATCACTGCACAGACTGCATTTTCACTAAGGAGATATCCTGGGAGCAGGAAGTCAGCTCTGAATTCTGTGGAGTAAATTCCCTGATATTTAGACCTCAGGAAGTATTTTCTCAGAAAAAATGTATACCATATGAGTAAATTTCCAGTTAATCTTCCCCTCTCCCTGACCACCATCAACCATCTGCAGCCCCACTCTCCTTCTGCTAATCCTCTTTTCTCTGGCCTTCAACCAGCCCAGGACAAATGGAACAGCTAGCAAGGAAGTGATCATTCCAGGTTGCAGACTTCTCTGTTTCCAAGAGAAAGGCATGTGAAAAAGGAGAAAAGCCACAATCTCAGGTGGAGAAAAGCAAGGAGAGTCCAGGAGCCATTAGGACCTCATGGCAATGGCCATAACAAAGACTCCTTCTTTGGCCAACCTTCAGTCAGGCTCCTCTGAGTCTTCTCCTTAGCTAGGTCCCTTCCTTTTTGAGCTGATCTCAGTTTTAGCAAAGAATCCTGCAAAGCCAGTTTATCAAGAGTCCCACCCCCACCTCCCCCTTGGTCAGAATGGCCATTATCAAAAAATCTACAAACAATAAATGATGGAGAGGGTGTGGAGAAAAGGGAACCCTCCTACACTGTTGGTGGGAATGTAAATTGGTACAGCCACTATGGAGAACACTGTGGAGGTTCTTTAAAAATCTAAAAATAGAGCTATCAGCAATCCCACTCCTGGGCAAATATCTGGAAAAAAACCATAATTTGAAAAAATACATGCGCCCCAATGTTCATTGAAGCAATATTTACAATAGCCAACACATGGAAGCAACCTAAATGTCCATCAACAGATGAATGGATAAAGAAGATGTGGCACGTATATACAATGGGATATTACTCAGCCACAAAAAAAGAACGAAATAATGCCATTTGCAGCAACACGGGTGGGCCTAGAGATTGTCATACTCAGTGAAGTAAGTCAGACAGAGAAAGACAAATATCATATGCTATCACTTATGTGTGGAATCTAAAAAATGGTACAAATGAACTTATTCACAAAACAGAAATAGAATCACAGATGTATAAAACAAACTTATGGTCACCAGGTGGGAAAGGGATTGGGGAGGGATAAATTGGGAGATTGGGATTGACATATACACACTACTATATATAAAATAGATAATGAATAAGGACCTACTGTATAGCAAAGGGAACTCTACTCAATACTCTGTAATGGCCTATATGCAAAAATAATCTTAAAAAGAGTTGATATATGTATACGTATAATTGATTCACTTTGCTGAAACTAACACAGCATTGTAAATCAACTACACTCCAATAGAAATTATAAAAAATAAAATATTAACATATTAATAAATAAATTCCAAGGTAAATCCTAAAAAAAAGAATCCCCCACCCTTAATAGTCAGTTAAGCTCCTCCTCCCAAATCCTTGATCTCTAATTAGGTCCCTCTTACCGCCACCATCACCTCCACTAATACTAACAAATTTCCTCTTGGTAATTTTCCATTCAATTCCTCACTCTGTCCATTGGCTATAAATCCCCACTTGCTCCTGTTATATCTGGAGTTGCATTCTATCTCTCTCCCCTATTGCAATAGTCTTGAATAAAGTCTTCCTTGCCATTTTTAACAGATGTCCAGGCAAAATTTTTCTTTTACAGCCTTTTCCAGCAAGTAGGGCTGGAAATTTCTGTGTGCTGTGTGCCACCATACTGAGCTGTGGATTCTGTATAAACTATCTAGATATGTATCCTAGATGGACACACTCATACACAAGTTTTCAAACAACTTGAGGAGATACCCCACCTTGCTTGTTTTCTCTTATTGACCTTCTGTTACACTTAGGCAAGTGTTCAACCTGAACAGATGTAATGACTTTGTTAAATTAACATTTGCTAAGTGGGGCACAGGGTGGCAGATGTTTTCTGCATTCAACAACAGATCACAAGAGAAACTGAAAGAGAGAAATTTATTACTCACAGGTCCAGGAGGAAGAATACAGCATGCTACAAGTGTCCACAAGGTACATGGCCAAAGCAGGGTGCAGGCAGAGAGGGGCAGGACCTGGGGCACATACCTTTATTAGGGTCCATGTGTAAAGTGCACTGGGGTTCCAGGGCTAAGGCCAGATTGGTTGATTCAAACCAAAAAGAGCAAATTTTGTTAAACTCCACGGGGGGGTTCCATCTAAGGGAGGGACAAGGGGAAGACTGTTGCTCACAAGGGCTGTTGGCGAAGTCACATCAGGAACTTTGATTTGCTTGTGATTCTGTGGGCTGCTATCTAGGGCATGCACTTGCGTGGGGTGGCTAGTGTCAGCTTAAGGCCCCCCGAAGCTGGCTTGGCCAGACAGCAATACCATGGAGTACTGAGCTAACCTCTCAGCCACAGTCTAGATTTCTTCATCATTTAGGCTAGGGGAGAATAGCTGCCCCTCCCAAGTCAAAGAGGTTGTCCTGAAGCTCAGTGAGGAAACGAAGTGAGGATGCTTTGTGAAAGGCCAAGGTATACAAAGGGAAGATTTACTATGGAGGAAAACAAATATTCAGATGATATTGAGACATTTAGGGGAAAGTTCACAATATCTTAAGTGAAAAAATCAGGCAACAGAATAACATAAGCAGTATTACCCTAATTTTGAACTATAACATGAGAAGATAAACATAGGAAGAAAAAACAGTAAAATGTAAAAAGTGATCATTTGGCTAATGGGCCTATTTTATACCAGCATGCATTTTCCATATTTTGTTCACTGAGTGTTTATAGTTTTATAATTCAAAATAAGGGTTAATAGTATATGAACTGGAGTCTGTAGTTGGAAACTCTGTTTGAAGGACACTTTGCCATGGATACCAGGGCTCGAAAGAGAAGGTTACATTACAGAACTGGCCTTTAGTGATCTCCCTCCCCACTCCCCCCAGCATTTCCCACCCATTTTCTCTTCTTCCTCCCTACCTCCCTCTCCCTCTCTTGCTCCATCCCCAGAAGAGAATGCAAATGCTTCTTTGAAGCAAAACTGTTTCCTCCCATATCCAGGCCCTTTCTTTGACTCATCTTCTAAATCAGCCTCTTTCCTTCCCAAAATCCAATGTCCTTCAAAAGATGAATTCTGTTGAATAAATGATTCTTTATCTCATTATATAGGAATATTAATCCATGCCCTTCCTACCTCATTGCTGTTTTCTTCCATATAAATATTGAAAGGGATCTAGCATGCGAAAGAACTTTGTAAACTACTTAATCACTATGGATATAAAAATTAGCTATTTCTCATAATTCTCATGTACTCTTACTGTAGTACTTGTAATACTGCATTAGTTAATTAGAGCTGAAAGTTTGTCTTTCTCCTTTTCAGACCAGTTCTGTGAGAGCCAAGGGTATTTTTTTCTCTGTGATATGCTCAATGTCTGGCATGGGGTAAGTGATAAAAATATTTGTCAATTGTGATAATCAACATATTTGATAAAAAATAGAAATTTAATCAGAGGATCATTTCCATAGTAAGAAATGGAACTGTGAAGCAGGTCAAAAGCTACCCAGCCAGGGTTCAAATCCCAGGCCTTCCCATGCTGAAATTGTGACCTTGGGCACGTGTCAAGCTTTCTGCACTTCAGTTTTCTCATTTGTAAACTGAAGAAAAAGATCAGCTGCCATCCCGGCGGGTCATTGTGAGATTATTGATTAAAACACCTGAAGTGCTTAGAACAGTTCCTGGCACCCAAGCAAGTTTTCTTCAAGTGTTGGCTTTTATTTTATGATTATATTTAAGATGCTTGTACTTTCCCAGATCAGAGACACAGAGCCTCCAACATGCCCTTGCCATCACTCTTCTGTTCCTAGCCTAGAAAGCTTCCACAGAAACCAAAAATATAGAAGAGAAATACAAGGATAATGTGTCATTTCCCAGCAGCTTCAACCACTTTCTTCTTTCCTGTGCTCTTATTAATGTACAACGTCATCCCCCATTCTAGAGGATCAATGTAGTAAAGCCAGGTTTTACATCTGATTTCTGTTTATATTGCCAAAAATATTTAGCTCAGTGCTTTACGTATGGTAGCCTTTCAAAGGTGTGTGATAAATGAGGGAAGTGGCAATAACAACATCTGGGCTGATTTGAGAACACAAGGAAAAGTAAAAGAAGTTTAGGAGTGTGGGTAGGAGATACTGAGTAGGGACCCACAGGTTGATACAGGTCAGTAGTTTTTAAACTGTGGCTATGGCGTTGTGTGAGCCTGTGATTGTGAATATGTATACATATTTGTTCCTAGCATAGGAACCCTTGGAATTTCCTAAGTGGTGAGAGCCATAAAGGTGTCTTTTGTTATGTTAATGATGTCATTTTAGAACCCCACCTAAGGATGGAGGCTGGTTCCCAGGAAAACCAACCATGTGATCTGAAAGTCCAACTTTCAATCCCACCCCCTGATATCCAGGGAGGGGAGAGGGGCTGGAGGTTGAATCAATTGCCAAGGCCAATGATTGAATCAATCGTGCTTATGTAATGCAGCCTCCATAAAACCCACAGGGGTGGCATTTGGAGAGTTTCTGGGTTGGTGAATATGTGGAGACCGGAGAGAATGGCAAGCTGGGAGAGGGAGTAGAAGACACGTGCCCTTTCCCCATACCTTCTCCTTTGCTTCTCTTCATCTGACTGTTGATTGCATCCTTTAATATCCTTTGTAATAAACCAGTAATCTGGTGAATAAATAGGTTTCCTGAGTTCTGTGAGCCATTCTAGCAAGTTAATCAAACTCAAGGAGGGGCTCATGGGAACCTCTGATTCACAGCCATTTGATCACCGGTGACAATCTGGACTTGCAACTGACATCTGAAGCAGGGTGGGTGGGTGGGGGCAGTCTTGTGAGACTGAGCCCTTAGCCCGTGGGGTCTGATGCTGTTTCTACGAAGATAGTGTCAGAATTGAGTTGAATTGTTGGACACCCAGCTGAGGTTGCAGAATTGCTTGGTGGTGTGGTATCCTTCTCCCCCCACCATCCCCCTTCTTTGTCCCAGCCCCTGCCCATACCCACACAATGGAATTGGCTGTTAGAATCTTTAAGGTGGCAAAGGGGGTGGAGGTGGAATGTGAAAGAGGCTGAAAAAGTAGGCCTCCAACACACCACCCCACCCTTGAAACTTTAGTGAGGGAAGTCTCACTTTTGTTTCCTTCTATATCCCTTTATTGGGGCTTCTTATATATATAGAAGTCTTTTGCTTAAAAAGAAAAAAGAAAGAATGATAATTATCACTCCATGTCTATTCAAGTGCTGGCTCAATTTGATAATGTGATACCTGGGATTCACTTCAAGTCTCCATTGCTGTCTGTGTTGACTTCAGAATGTTATAAGCATTTGTTACAATGGTCCAGATTTAAGGGTGACATGAGTTTCCAAGGAGGAGCATTTTTGATGAATTCACTGTAGACCGTTCATTACAGCTACAGTATAATTTTCAAAAAGGTAAATGCAAATCTTTCATATAAATATAAAATGAACATGTGACAAAGATTTTACTTAACATATTAGTTAATGAGGGAATATATAGGATATTAAAAACTGCATGTTTCAAGTGCTTCACAGCCACATGTGACTTGTGGCTACCATATTGGACAGTGCAGATGAAGAACATCCCCACCATTATGGAAAATCCTATAGGAGAGCACTGGTCTAGGTAATGGTAAATTCTGTGAATAACAGGCTGGTAACTATAGAGGATTCCCAGAACCTGGACAGATTGAGAAAGCTGTTTTGGGTTTCTTAAGGGAGGAAGCAGCCTTTGGTTTGAAAGACAAAATGTTCTGTTAAAATCTGATGAACTGTTTAGGCTGATAGTTCGTGCCAAATCTCTGAGTCAAGCAGAACAGAAGAGCTGGAGGAATGCAAGGAAGGCTGGACAGAAGGACAAAAGGAAGATTCTGAAGGTACATGGAATTTGCTTATGACTCTAAGAGTAGAAGCCAAGTTTTTCTTTCCTTTTTTCCTAGAAGGGGTCAGTTTGGCAAATCCTTCTGTCATGCTCATGTACATCAGGGGTCTAGTGTCTCACTTAATCGTAACCCTGCACTTTGATGATAAACTGTTATGCGAATACTACAAATGACAGTGTTATTATTGAATCATCTGAAAGGCTGGGAGGGTGGACCAGGGAAGTAGTGGTTCTGGTTGTTGTGGACTTTTCTGTTCTGAGAGATTTGTGATTATTATTAAGATACTTCTAGACTTTGCTGTGGAGATCTGGGAAGGAACTGGAAGGAGAGGTGACTCTGATTTGAGTGGGCTGCTCACAGGGTTCTAGAGATATAAATGGCCCAAAGGAAACCTGTGAGATGGAACCTGGCGGAGAAACTTTCAGAGAAATGAAGTCCAGCAGCCAACTTAAATTTGCTTTCTTGTGTTGTGATCCCTTTACTTATTCTATCCTCAGGTTTCCAGCAGTACCCATCAGCTCCGTGTTAGCACTGACTTCTGAATAAATGTGGAACAAGGCAAACTAAGGAGGCTAAGGCACCAGAGAGTGAAGTAAGGGTGTGGCCGGAAGTAATCAGGAAGAAATCTAGGACAGACAATTATCAGGAAACCGTATTTCTCCTAGGGACACTTAGCAATCTTGAGAGGAGGCTAGAATTCTTGAAAAGTGGAGGGCTATTCAGAAGCCTCCATAACTTGACATCACTTGGGTTACATGATAATCATCCCAATAATTACAGTAACTAATGGAACACCTGCTGTATCCCAGATATCATGTTTACATGCATTGTCTCATTTAGTCTCCACAATAACCTTGCGGAATAAATATTATTGATACCCCAATTTATAGAAAAGGAAATTGGCAACTATAACAAATAACCCCAAATCTCAGAAGCTTTCAAAAATATAAGTTAATTTCTCACTCAAATAAAATGAAAAAAGGTGTTCTTCGTGGGCATGGAGTTCTCCTCCAAGTGACAGTCAAGGACCCAGATCCCTTCCACCCTGTGGCTCTGCCATGGTCAACGAGACTGTGGTGATAATCTGTATCTCCCTGGGAGGAGGGAAGCGAACGTTGTCAGGGAGAGTTTTAAGTGCCTGCTTTGGAAGCACTGCCTGTCACTTCTGATGGCATCCCATTGACCAGAACACAGATTGTGGCCACACCTGACTTCAATGGGTCTGGGAAAAGGACTCGCTGATTCCTGAACAAAAGAAGAAATGAGTTTGTGAAACAGGTTGCCAGTCTCTCCAACATCAGGCAATTGTCATTGCAATTGATCTAAGAATATCAGAAGAGGGATTTGAAAAGAGATTTTTTTTGTTTATCTAGATCCCACACGACTGTTTATACACACACGTTTAGCATTTGGGAGCTGTTCAGCTTATCCTCATTGATTTGTTGGTTTATAACCCTCAGTTTCAAAAATGGACTTGAGGTAGTTTACCTAATTACACCTAGGACAAAAGTGGGAAGAGAATACTAGTTTTGGAGCAAATAAATCTGGTTTTCCTTATCTGTAAACTGTGTAGAATAGTATTTGCTTTACTGTGTAATTATTACAGATACATAATGCACATAAAGCACCCTCCCCCGCCCCAAATATGCCTGGTAAATAGTACAAGCTCAATGAATAGTAGCTCGTCTGATGTGATTTTCCTAATAAGAAAAATAAAGGAGAGTACGGTGAGGTGAGGTTTGGCTAACAAGAGAAAGTCAAAGTATTTAATACGTGACTGTCTTAAAGCTTTGAAAAATGGTAATTAGAGGCTGGCACATTAAATTCTGAGAAAATTAGTGGCCAAAATAGTGGGAAACGTAATAACAGCCCATGTGCAGAACATGAATCAGCTGTCTGGAGAAACCCAGAATTTCCTGACGCTGAAGATTGAGAGATATTTTAGGGAAAGGACAATGGTTTAGGAAGTGGGTCACATTCTCAACCAAAGACCTCAAATGAATAACAAATATTCTAGAACGATCTCTTATTGACATAATTTCCCTCAGGGGCATACTACCAAAACCAAATTTGGGGGAAAAAAAGCCAAAATACCCAATTCCGTCAGGATCAACAAAATAAAATCCAAGTAAGCAGTATTCTAATTATTTAACTTGATCCGGAAACAACATTCAAAGATCCACAGGATGAGTGAACACATCCTTAATGTCTTTGTTCACCCAAAGGGGGTACAAACACCCCAGGATGTGTGCAAAAACAATCCAAGGGGCAAGGGAAGAAAATATTGCAACTTTCATCTACATTTATTTTTACCCATCCTATTCTGTTTTTATTTGTTTCACAAAGTATATATTTTCCTAGTACTACATGCATATCATCTATTAATAAATGAATATACCTATATTGGTCAAATAGGCTCAAAATGTTTTTTAACTTAAATGATAAAAAATCCTCTGTTTTAGTTGATCATCCATGAATACTGAATTTATTTTTTGTCACAGTTCATCTTTTGATGAGAATTGCAGGGCAGGCTACCAAGGTTATATACTCTGACCAGAGCCTGTAAGGTTTTCATGTTCCAAGTTTCCCTTGCCTTTGGGAGGCACTATGATAAGTGGAAAGGATGCCAATAATTGAGTAAATTACAGTGTTCATGTTCAAATACCACCAAGGTCAAATACAGCTGAGTTATAGGGAACGATGATGCCATCCCAGTTCTGTTTTCCTCAGGGGGTGGATGGATGGAGTAGATGGCATCTCTATTAATGTGGGTAGTAGCCCAATCTGAGTGCTTGATGCACAGTAGGTGCTCTCAGAAGATTACTTGCTTCTCCTTAAGGGTTCTCCTTAAAGGCTCAACTGCTTTGTCCCGGCTGCTGGGCCTCCAGTTTATTTATCCCTGGGGCAGCTTCTCGCCAGAGAGATCAAATGTTTGCTCAAATTTAGCTAACATTATTCCTTTAAGGCAATCACGTAGTCATGATATCGGGACTATGCTAATATCTCTGAAGTTTTTGTTTTAGAAAAGAGACTCCACACCAGGGAAAAATTAAACATTATGATAAGGGAATATTTAATTCCCTTCCTCACCCTGGAGTGAAATTCCCCCATCTGTTGGAGGGAATGCAATTGAACAGAAGCAATCTGAATACATCACTGCTTTAATATGCAGTGGGAGCCATTGTAATATGGCAGTTGGTGGGTAACCTCTGATGTCCGGTGTCTGGTTTTCAAAACCCCAGCTCCTGCATACATCTACTGTGCGACCTTGGGCAAGTCAAATCAACCCCTAGTGCCTCACTTGTGAATAGCACCCACCTTTAAGCATTGTTTTAAGGGTAAAATGACTTACACTGTATGGAGTACTTAAAGTAAGCACTTATTAAGCATTCAATAAATATTAACTATTATTATCAGTGATTCTCTCTCATTCCCCTTGTGGGGTGTTTATGCTGAAAGCGGATATTTTTTTGGAGATAGCTACTCAGAAGGGAGATTCCAAACCCAATCGGAACATGTGAGAGCATCCTCACCTAATGCTTTGGTTACTGTATTG
Source organism: Lagenorhynchus albirostris (assembly GCF_949774975.1). Lineage (NCBI taxonomy): Eukaryota > Metazoa > Chordata > Mammalia > Artiodactyla > Delphinidae > Lagenorhynchus > Lagenorhynchus albirostris. The sequence continues at coordinate 101,041,858 of NC_083098.1, read as the reverse complement.
GAACCACCTCTGCTCACTGGTTTCCTCCTGAATCATAACCCTAAACCATCATCCTATTTTTCAGAATTCCTGGTCAAATAAGTTGTCCCACTGACCGCATAGACATCATCTTTTAGTCCATTCAGTACTTTTAATCCTAGTGCCAGCCACATGTGCTATCAAGGATGACATGGTGCAGGGGGTGTTCTTCCTCTCTCCAGCTCTTTGGACCACAATCCCCAAGCCACACAGACACGGTCTCTTCCTTTCCAGACCTCGCCTCAAACTTTCCACTTTGCTTCACATGATGATGGTGGCTCAACCCTGCCCATTTGGACTCTACGTGTATCTTCAGCTTCTCGATCCATCTCAGAATTGGATTGAAAGCCTATTTTACTTTGCTCTTTTGTAATTTTTCTTTCGCTTAGTTTGACAGTATTTAGAGCCAGTTATTTTTAAAAGCTTCTAAGTAACCCATTGTCTTTTTCTATTGGGACCAGCATTAGGAAATACTTTCAAGATGAAATAAGAATTAAACCTAACAGCCCATTAAGTGTGTTGCTGCTGGCTTCATTAGAGCCTCCCAAGTCGGAAATCCACTGGGCGTACACATTCAGGTCAAGACCACAGTATTCAGACAGGTCTCTTTATCTGGCAAGTTTTGGAAGACCTTTTAAAAATATGACTTTTTCTTTAGTGCTCTAATAGTATTTCCTACATCAAACTCTTCCCAGTCTGGATTCTCAAACACCAATATCCTAACAAGATAATTAATAAAGATCCAGAAACTGTGTGAAAGGGATTTGAGATTCAAATCCAAGTTACCAGCTGAGGAAGACTGAGGAAGTTTTTTTTTCCCCTTTTTGAGTCTTTGGTTCTGAATCTGCAGAATGGAGATAAACATGTCTATGTCACAGGACCTGGAAAAAATTAATGATAAGATAAATAAGATGCCCAGCACCACGACTGGCATATAAAAAGTACTTAATAAAGAGTTATGATTATTTTCAATCTTTCAGGACAGTACAATTTATTTTCTGGCAATGAGTCTGCACTTTCTTCCCTTTTGATTGGGAATTTATGAGCTCAGTGTCCTGACACTGGTTAGCTCATGCTGACCAAAAGCTATGATCAGCAGTTATAAACGTCTGTATTTGAAATCAGGAAAATAAATTATTTGTGGGTGTAGAGTGGAGCAAATCTCTCACGCAATGAAGCCCAAGGGTGAAAAATTACACAAGTGAGCCATGACAAGTGGGTGCTATTAAAGAGCTGGGGTTTTGGAGTCTCTGTCTGACCATAAGCAAGCTTTTGAATGGCTCTGAGGTTTGGGTTCATCCTCTGAGAATGTTCATAATATACTGTGCCTTCCCCAGGGTTAGTGATGATGAAAATTGAGATAATATGTAAAATGCCTAGCACTGGCCCGAGACACAGTAGACTCCCCACAAATGATCATTTTCAACTCTTCCTTTATGGTAAAACACTGGGAACCACCGTTTTATCCCCGTATCCACTCACCAATGCACACATGCTTGGGAATGTGTGCATTTATTCCTGAGAATGACAGCCTCGTATATCATACGAGTAGCAGGTGATTAGGTTAGACAGCAAGCCTGAGTCTAGGAGATTCAGTGCTGGCTCCCATAGATCTAATTAATCTCACAGCTATGTCCTGATTTCTTAAACAGGAGGCCTCTCTCAAAATTCCTTTGAAAACATATTTCTTTCTTTTTTCCTCCCACCCACATTTTTAACTTTTAAATTGGATTCTGTTCTAGATGTCGATCCCGGCATCCTCCATTGGCCACCACTTTGCCTCTCATCCTAATGGGCTCCCTAAAGCCTCATGAAGCCTTTTTTTGTGTCCACCAGCATCCCAATTCTCCCCTTTCTGTCCTTGAGAGAAAAGTGCTTCTAAGAGGTGGAGGAGGAATGTGCTGGGGAAAAGCCTAAGAATTATCCTGGCTGAATTTGGTATTTGCTTCAATCTTTGATCTCGGATGCAGTAAAGTGTCAGCCAGACCAAAGTCATTTTATATATAGGCCTGCATAAGTGAAGTGGAGGGACTTCATGGTTAAATGATTAAAACGTTCCATAGAAGGTGCAAGATCAAAGGGCTGATGTCTGGTTTTATATTTCTCTGGGGTCCCGCAGGCCATGTGGGTGACACAGATGACCTTGGGCGTGAAAGTATTCAAAGGCTGGTGTTTGTTTGTTTTATTCCAAAACGTGATTTGTGTTTCCCAGGGCTGCCTGGTGACAGGTTGTATTGTGGGCTCCCCACGGCCCCAGTCTGTGTTTAAGGGGGGCTTTCATTGGAACAGCAACCATAGGCAAGAGGGCATGACCCTGTCATGTTGCCACCAGCACTTCTTTCTGCCAAACCCCAAGGAAACAGACTCCATTATATTACGGGAAGGAAAAGACCACAGTCTTCTCTCGCTTTTTTTCTTATTTCCAGTGAGAGTCAAGGAGAGGTTCACAAAGTCCAGGGTCAGTCTCTGGACCTAAGACAAAAGAGAAACCAGAAAATTTCCCATTGTCCCAACTGTCCTTGTAGGAGGGGCGGGAATCTGCTGGGCAGACATTTTTCTCAAGGTCCTCCAGTTACAGGAAACTTAGCAGGGGAGGAAGGGGGATCTGCTGTCCAGAGAAGCATCATCAACTATCTTGGGTGACATGGAGCCTTGACAATGGAATAGCTACCATTTATCAAGGAGCTGCTCTTTGCCAGGCACCAGCTCAAAGTGCAACTCACCCCTTGCAAAGTCTTTCATCCTCCTTCCTAATGGACATTGTGGAGGCCAGAGTGTGGAGGTGACTCCCTGAGATCACACAGTTTGAGCTGAGATTTGAACCCATGTTGATCTGGCTCTGAAGTCCACACCTCCTCAATCACCCTGTGTTGGGGTGAATTGTGTCCACCACGCGATAGTCACATGGTGAAGTCCTAGCCTCAGAATGTGACTGTCCTAAGGGATAGGGCCTTTAAAGGGGTCAATAAGTTAACATGAATTCATTTGGGTGGGACCTAAACGAATATGGCTGGTTTCCTTATATAAAGGGGAAATTTGGATACAGACTGTTACAGAGGGAAGACCATGTGAAGACACCAGGAGAAGATGGCCATCTTCAAGCCAAGGAGAGAGGCCTCAGAAGAAACCAACCCTGTTGACCCCTTGATCTTGGATTTTCAGCCTCCCGTAGAACTGTGAAAAAATACATTGCTGTTGGTTAAGCCACCCAGTCTGAAATACTTTGTTATGGCAGTCTGGTAAATTAATAGATATTCCTAGAGTTTGTCTGATTTCCCAAAGGAACAACCCAGGGACGCAGGTGCTAGAGACACATCCCTCTAACTTACTCTGTATGAGACACATACAATGAACTTATCAAAAAGTTGCTTTTTAAGGTACTTGAGTATAATTTCTGCTGAAAGAATATTGGTTCTTTTTTTTTAACTCTTTGTGGGAGTATAATTGCTTTACAATGGTGTGTTAGTTTCTGCTGTATAACAAAGTGAATCCGCGATACATATACATATCCTCATATCCCCTCCCTTTGGCGTCTCGCTCCCACCCTCCCTATCCCACCCCTCTAGGTGGTCACAAAGCACCGAGCTGATCTCCCTGTGCTATGCGGCTGCTTCCCACTAGCTATCTACTTTACGTTTGGTAGTGTATATATGTCCATGCCTCTCTCTCACTTCGTCCCAGCCTACCCTTCCCCCTCCCCATGTCCTCAAGTACATTCTCTATGTCTGCATCTTTATTACTGTCCTGCCCTAGGTTCTTCAGAACCACTTTTTTTTTTTTACATTCCATATATATGTGTTAGCATACAGTATTTGTTTTTCTCTTTCTGACTTACTTCACTCTGTATGACAAACACTAGGTCCATCCACCTCACTACAAATAACTCAATTTCATTTCTTTCATGGCTGAATAATACTCCATTGTATATATGCGCCATATCTTCTTTATCCACTCATCTGTCGATGGACATTTAGGTTGCTTCCATGTCCTGGCTATTGTAAATAGAGATGCAATGAACATTGTGGTACATGACTTTTTTGAATTATGTTTTTCTCAGAGTATATTTCTCAGAGATTGCTGGGTGGTATGGTAGTTCTATTTATAATTTTTTAAGGAACGTCCATACTGTTCTCCATAGTGGCTGTATCAATTTAGATTCCCACCAACAGTGTAAGAGGGTACCCTTTTCTCCACACCCTCTCCAGCATTTATTGTTTGTAGAATTTTTTTATTTATTTATTTTTTTGCGGTACGCGGGCCTCTCACTGTTGTGGCCTCTCCCGTTGCGGAGCACAGGCTCCGGATGCACAGGCCCAGCGGCCATGGCTCACGGGCCCAGCTGCTCCGCGGCACGTGGGATCCTCCTGGACTGGGGCACAAACCCGCATCCCCTGCATCAGCAGGCGGACTCTCAACCACTGCGCCACCAGGGAAGCCCTGTTTGTAGAATTTTTGATGATAGCTATTCTGACTGATGTGAGGTCATACCTCATTGTAGTTTTCATTTTCATTTCTCTAATGATTACTGATGTTGAACATCCTTTCATGTGTTTGTTGGAAATCTTTATATCTTCTTTGGAGAAATGTCGATTTGGATTGAGTTGTTTGTTTTTTTTGATATTGAGCTGCATGAGCTGCTTGTTTATTTTGGAGATTAATCCTTTGTCAGTTGCTTCGTTTGCAAATATTTTCTCCCATTCTGAAGGTTGTCTTTTCGTCTTGTTTATGTTTCCTTTGCTGTGCAAAAGCTTTTAAGTTTCATTAGGTCCCATTTGTTTATTTTTGTTTTTATTTCCATTTCTCTAGGAGACGGGTCAGTAAGGACCTTGCTCTGATTTATGTCGTAGAGTGTTCTGCCTATGTTTTCCTCTAAGAATTTTACAGTGTCTGGACTTATATTTGGGTGTTTAATCCATTTTGAGTTTCTTTTTGTGTATGGTGTTAGGGAGTGTTCTAATTTCATTCTTTTACATGTAGCTGTCCCGTTTTCCCAGCACCACTTATTGAGGAGGCTGTCTTTTCTCCATTGTATATTCTTGCCTCCTTTACCAAGGATAAGGTGACCATATATGTGTGGGTTTATCTCTGCTATTTCTATCCTGTTCCATTGATTTATATTTCTGTTTTTGTGCCAGTACCATACTGTCTTGATTACTGTAGCTTTGTAGTATAGTCTGAAGTCAGGGACCCTGATTCCTCCAGCTCAGTTTCTCTCTTTTTTTTTTCTTTTTGCGGTACATGGGCCTCTCACCACTGCGGCCTCTCCCACTGCGGAGCACAGGCTCCGGACGCACAGGCTCAGCAGCCATGGCTCACGGGCCCAGCTGCTCCGCAGCACATGGGATCCTCCCAGACTGGGGCACGAACCTGTGTCCACTGCATCGGCAGGCGGACTCCCAACCACTGCACCACCAGGGAAGCCCCTCCTTCATTTCTTTTTCATTTATTTCTGATATGATCTTTATGATTTCTTTCCTTCTGCTAAGTTTGGGGTTTTTTTGTTCTTCTTTCTCTAATAGCTTTAGGTTTAAGGTTTGGTTATTTATTTGAGATTTTTCTTGTTTCTTGAGGTAGGAGTCTATTGCTGTAAACTTCCCTCTTAGAACCACTTTTGCTGCATCCCAAAGTTTTTGCGTGGTCCTGTTTTAATTGTCATTTGTTTCTAGGTATTTTTTGATTTCCTCCTTGATTTCTTCAGTGATCTCTTGGTTATTTAGTAGTGTATTGTTTAGCCTCTATGTGTTTGTATTTTTTACAGATTTTTTTCTGTAATTGATATCTAATCTCATAGTGTTGTGGTTAGAAAAGATACTTGATATGATTTCAATTTTCTTAAACTTACCAAAGCTTGATTTGTGACCCAAGATATGATCTATCCTGGAGAATGTTCCATGAGCACTTGAGAAGAATGTGTATTCTGTTCTTTGTGGATGGAATGTCCTATAAATATCAATTAAGTCCATCTTGTTTATTGTAATATTTAAAGTTTTGTTTCCTTATTTATTTTCATTTTAGATGATCTGTCCATTGGTGAAAGTGGGGTGTTAAAGTCCCCTACTATGAATGTGTTACTGTCGATTTCCCCTTTTATGGCTGTTAGTATTTGCCTTATGTATTGAGGTGCTCCTCTGTTGGGTGCCTAAATATTTACAATTGTTATATCTTCTTCTTGGATTGATCCCTTGATCATTATGTAGTGTCCTTCATTGTCTCTTGTAATAGTCTTTCTTTTAAAGTCTATTTTGTCTGATATGAGGGTTGCTACTCTAGCTTTCTTTTGATTTCCATTTGCATGGAATATCTTTTCCTATCCCCTCACTTTCAGACTGTATGTGTCCCTAGGTCTCAAGTGGGTCTCTTGTAGATAGCATATATACAGGTCTTGTTTTTGTATCCATTGAGCCAGTCTATGTCTTTTGGTTGGAGCATTTAATCCATTTACATTTAAGGTAGTTATTGATATGTATGTTCCTATTATCATTTTCTTAATTGTTTGGGGTTTTTTATTGTACCAGCTTTTGCTTCTCTTGTGTTTCCTGCCTAGAGAAGTTCCTTTAGCATTTGTTGTAAAGCTGGTTTCGTGGTGCTGAATTCTCTTAGCTTTTGTTTGTCTGTAAAGGTTTTAATTTCTGTGTCGAATCTGAATGAGATCCTTGCTGGGTAGAGTAATCATGGTTGTAGGTTTTTCCTTTTCATCACTCTAAATATGTCCTGCCATAGCCTTCTGGCTTGCAGAGTTTCTGCTGAAACGTCAGCTGTTAACTTTATGGGGATTCCCTTGTATCCTATGTGTTGCTTTTCCCTTGCTGCTTTTAATATTTTTTCTTTGTATTTAATTTTTGATAGTTTGATTAATATATGTCTTGGCGTGTTTCTCTTGGATTTATCCTGTATGGGACTCTCTGTGTTTCCTGGACTTGACTGACTATTTCCTTTCCCATATTAGGGAAATTTTCAACTATAATCTCTTCAAATATTTTCTCAGTCCCTTTCTTTTCCTCTTATTTTCCTGTGACCCCTATAATTCGAATGTTGGTGCATTTAGTGTTGTCCCAGAGGTCTCTGATGCTGTCCTCAGTTCTTTTCATTCTATTTTCTTTATTCTGCTCTGCAATAGTTATTTCCATTATTTTATCTTCCAGGTCACTTATCCGTTCTTGTGCCACAGTTATCCTGCTATTGATTCCTTCTAGAGAATTTTTAATTTTATTTATTGTGTTGTTCATCATTGTTTGTTTTCTCTTTAGTTCTTCTAGTTCCTTGTTAAATGTTTCTTGTATTTTCTCCATTCTATTTCCAAGATTTTGAATCATCTTTACTATCATTACTCTGAATTCTTTTTCAGGTAGACTGCCTATTTCCTCTTCATTTGTTTGATCACTTGGGTTTTTACCTTGCTCCTTCATCTGTTGTGTATTTCTCTGTCTTCTCATTTTGCTTAACTTGCTGTTTTGGGGTTCTCCTTTTCACAGGCTGCAGGTTCATAATTCCCATTGTTTTTGGTGTCTGCCCCCAGTGGGTAATGTTGGTTCAATGGGTTGTGTAAGCTTCCTGGTAGAGGGGACTGATGCCTGTGTTCTGGTGGACAAGGCCGGATCTTGTCTTTCTGCCTGGCAGGACCATGTCCATTGGTATGTTTCGGGGTGTCTGTGAACTCATTATGATTTTAGGCAACCTCTCTGCTAATGGGTGGCATGTGTTCCTGTCTTGCTAGTTGTTTGGCATGGGGTTCCAGCACTGGAGCTTGCTGGTCATTGAGTGGAGCTGGGTTTTAGCATTGAGACGGAGATCTCTGGGAGAGCTCTTGCCTATTGATGTTACATGGGGCCGGGAGGTCTCTGGTGGACCAATGTCCTGAATTTGGCTCTCCCACCTCAGAGGCTCAGGCCTGACACCTGGCCAGAGCACCAAGGTCCTGTCAGCCACGTGGCTCAGAATAGAAGGGAGAAATTTTTTAAAAAAGAAAGAAAGAAAGAAAAGAAAAGTATGTTATTGAAATAAAAAATTATAAAAAAAAATTATTAAAATAAAAAAATTAAAAAGTAATAAAGAAAAAGAAAGAAGAGAGAAAGCAAACCAAAAAACAAATCCACCAGTGATAACCAGAACTAAAAACTGTGCTAAAAACAAAACAAAACAAAAAACAGACAGACAGAACCCTTGAGTAAATGGTAAAAGCAAACCTATACAGACAAAAATCACACAAAGAAACATACACATATTCACTCACAAAAAGAGAAAAAGGAAAAAAATATATATATATAAAAGGAAGAGAGCAACCAAATCAATAAGCAAATCTACCAATGATAACAAGCTCTAAATACTAAACTGAGATAAACATAACACCAGAAATAAATAAGATGCAGAAAGCAAACCCTAAGTCTACAGTTGCTCCCAAAGCCCACCGCCTCAATTTTGGGATGATTTGTTGTCTATTCAGTTATTCCACAGATTCAGGGTACATCGAGTTGACTGTGGAATTTAATCTGCTGCTCCTGAGGCTTCTGGGAGAAATTTCCCTTTCTCTTCTGTGTTCGCACAGCTCCTGGGGTTCAGCTTTGGATGTGGCCCCACCTCTGCTTGTAGGTTGCCCTCTGGTGTCTTTTCATCACCCAGACAGGAGGGGGTTAAAGGAGTGACTGATTAGGGGGCTCTGGCTCACTCAGGCCAGAGGAGAGGTAAAGGTATGGAATGCGCGGGGCGAGCCTGTGGTGGCAGAGGCTGTTGTGACATTGCAACAGCCTGAGGTGCGCTGTGTGTTCTCCCCGGGAAGTTGTCCCTAGATCACGGGACCCTGGCAGTGGCTGGCTGCAAGGCTCCCGGGAGGGGAGGTGTGGATAGTGACCTGTGCTTGCACACAGGCTTCTTGGTGGCTGCAGCAGCAGCCTTAGCGTTTCATGCCTGTCTCTCATGCCCGCACTGATAGCCACGGCTTGCGCCCATCTCTGGAGCTCATTTAGGTGGTGCTCTGAATCCCCTCTCCTTGTGCATCCCGAAACAATGGTCTCTTGCCTCTTAGGCAGTTCCAGACTTTCTCCCGGACTCTCTCCAGCTAGCTGTGGCACACTAGCCCCCTTCAGGCTGTGTTCATGCAGCCAACCCCAGTCCTCTCCCTGGGATCTGACCTCAGAAGCCCAAACCTCAGCTCCCAGCCCCCACCCACCCTGGTGGGTGAGCAGACAAGCCTCTCAGGCTGGTGAGTGCTGGTTGGCACCGATCCTCTGTGTGGGAATCTCTCCGCTTTGCCCTCTGCACCCCTATTGCTGTGCTCTCCTCCATGTCCCTGAAGCTTTCCCCCTGCCCACGCCCTGTCTCCACCAGTGAAGGGGCTTTCTAGTGTGTGAAAACATTTCCTCCTCCACAGCTCCCTCCCACTGGTGCAGGTCCCATCCCTATTCTTTTGTCTCTGTTTTTTCCTTTTTCTTTTGCCCTACCCAGGTGCATGGGGAGTTTCTTGCCTTTGGGAAGTTGGAGGTCTTCTGCCAGAGTTCAGTAGGTGTTCTGTAGGAGTTGTTCCACATGTAGATGTATTTATGGGGAGGAAGGTGATCTCCACGTCTTACTCCTCCGCCATCTTGAAGGTCCTCCACCCCAGCATATTGGTTCTTATATAGGGAAGTTCTGATCATAGTATGGAAGGTTCTGGATAAGGAGTTCACATCCTTTGAGAAGTGTTCCATAACCCCATGTCTCCAAAATAATTTAGATCAATCCCTTTTTTGGTACTTGAACGCCTAGTGCATGCCTTCTTCTCAACATTTACACTCTTCTCTATAATTACTAACTTAACTCTGCGTCCTACACTGTAAATACCTTGAGATCCCGAATTTGTCTTATTTGACTTTATGTTGTCAAGACCAAGAAAAAGACTTTATTCGGGATAGTTGAATGAATCAGTGAAGCCACTGATTCATTCACACCTGAATGAAGCCAGACACACCTGAATGAGGTCACCCTCCACCACAATTACCTTGACAGGTACCATGGTGCTGTCAGTAAGCTCCAGGTGAGATTCCTGGAGTTAGGAACAGAAACAGAAAGGAGCAACCCACGTTCAAAAATTAAAGAGCCTGTGGCCTTTTGAACTTGTTGGAAGGAATTTTGAGCTGATGCAGGTACTTGACTCCCAGGGAGTAGAAACAAAGATGGCATGCACAGGATGTGGGCAGAAAGGGAGCTGTGAGGGAGAAATAAGGCAAGGTGGCTGCAAAAGACCTGGTCCAGTGGACAGAGCCTAGGTAGAGGGGATGGCAGAGCCCAGCATTCTGGCAGACCCATCCCAAAAGCCTGTGGGGCACCTACCACGCGGCCCCACCTGCAGTGAGCTGCAGTTGTAGAAACTTTTAAGCAGCTTATCCCTTCTTCTTCCCTTTCCTTTTCCTCATTGCCCCACCTTCTTTCTACTTTCCTCATCCCTCCCCCTTTCCCTTAAATTTCTGTCTTGCTTATATCCCTTAGAATTTAGTGAACACAGTGTTGAAAACGCCAGCCTCCTTTACTTTTGCAAAGATAAACCGTGGCCAGGAGCTGTGCTGATGTCACATCCAGAGTTCTATACAAGGACCAGGGTCCTCCTTATGGAGGGTGACTATAAGGAGTCCCCCCACAAAAGCATACATCCTGGGCTTGCTTTTTCAACAACCATAACCTAACTTGTCCCACTTTTCTAAAAGCTATAGAGTCTTGTGTTATGTCTTAATAAAGGTGACCCTGTTCATTTGTGTGACTCTTAAAGATAAGAGTTACAAGCTCTGAAGAGTTGTCTTAGGAGAGAGCAAGCTGTCAGCTAACTAAGGGCTGTCATTAGATATATGGTCAGTAAATATATGAGTGAGGTCATGGCATGGCTCTTCAGACACTGTTCTTTCTCACTCAGCTCTCTTTCCTTGGTCACCCAAACCAGAACATTTGAATTTTGCACTCCATCCTGGCAGGCTGTTTTCTTCTTTATAGTCCCAGAACCTACCAAGGAAGGGAATGCACATGTCTGCAATGCCTCTTACATGCTGGGCCCAACCTAATGCATGTGACTCACTCTTCTTTGTTAATAGAAAAGCAACTTGGAGATGGTGTACTATTGATGAGAGGTCACAAGAACCATCCACCCATCCCTCTATCTAGCCATCCAACAAATGTTCATTGTACATGTACTATTGGCTCAATTGGGTACCATGCTAAGGAACAGGGTAAACACCAAGGAGTGATGTCCAGCAGGCATAGATCCCAAGAAGCAAATAAGCCCATGGTGGAGACTTGAAATTCTAAATAGCAATGTGAGGCTTCAACAGCAATAAAATATCAGATACATAAATCTCTAGAAGCAACTTAGGATTTGGACCAACTAAGTGACATAGATAAGAAAAAAGCATCTCATGATAGGGTTAGATTTAAAGCTGCTGCTTGAAGGTATGTCTGTATGAATGAGCAGAAGGCACAATTTTAGCAGGGATAATAGTGTGAATAAAGGGTAAGAAGAGAAATGTGCATAGTGAGTAAGGAAGATCACTAACAGTCCTGTCAAGAAAGGAGGATGCTCAGGTCAGGGAGTGGAAGAAGATGAGATGAAAAAAATAGTGTAGCAGATTGAATAGTATTCTCCCCCAAATTCATGTCCACCCAGACCTCAGAATGTAACCTTATTAAGAAATAGAGTCTTTGCAGACTTAATTAGTTAAGATAATATCATACTAGACTAGGGTGGGCCTTTAATCCAATGAGTGGTGTCCTTATGTAAACAGGAGGGGACAAACAGAAAGATGCAGGGAAGTAGGCAATGTGAAGATGGAGGCATAGATTGACTCATCGGTCTACAAGAAAAGGAGAGCCAAGGGTTGATGGGACCCACCAGAAGGTAAAAAGAGGCAAGGAGATATTCTTCTTTAGAGCATTCAGAGGGAGTGTGGCCCTCCTGACACCTTGATTCTAGTCTCCAGAACTGTGGCAAAATAACTTTCTCTTGTTTTAAGCTACCAGTTTGAGATAATTTGTTATGGAAACCCTAGGAAACTAATACAGTTAGGTTAGCACAGATTAAGATTCTCACTGTGGAGTCAAGCACATGAGGGTTCACATCCCAGGTCTGCAGTTTCCCAGCTGAGAGACTTTGAACAAGTCAATTTTAATTCTTCAAACTTTAATTCCTTAGCTATAATGTGGATAGATAATAATACCTACCACACATGGTTTCTGTAAGAATTAAATGAGATAAAATATGTAATGTATTTAACCTGGTACCTGACACAGAATAAGCACCCAGACCATGTATCTTATGATCACCATTATCATTCATTATTTTTAATAATACTCAGTGCTCTCAATATTCAGAGAACTCTGACAGATGATACATGCAATGTGAAAATTAATATTTCTTACTCTTAAATTACTGTCTTGGTCAGCTTGGACTACTATAACAAAAATACCATAGACTGGGTAGCTTAAACAACAGACATTTATTTCTCACTGTTCTGGAACTGAGAAAGTCCAAGATCAAAGTGTCAGAAGATCTGGTTCATGGTGAGGGCTCATTTTCTGGCTTGTAGACAGCAACCTTCTTGCTGTGTGTTCACATGGCCATTCCTCTGTGCATTTGTGTTAAGAGAAAGAGACAGATATTTCTCTTTCTTTCTGTTTTTATAAGGGCACTAATCCCATCATGAGGGCCCCATCCTTATGACCTCATCTAATCCTAATTATAGCCCAAGGGTTCTACTGCAAATATCATCACATTGGGGGTTAAGAGCTTCAACATAGGAATTTAGAGAGACACAAACATGCAGCCCATAAGAGCTGCCAAAACTAAAAAGAATTATATCATCTACATGTATACAGAATAATACAGTGAAAACTTCAATATACTATTATCTATTGATGTTTTACTATAAATGTTAGATTTTCTAACACAAAAAACGATATTTCCCTTTTTCCAACATTTTCACTTCTACTTTGCATCAGAGGCAGCAACGGCAGTAGAAAACACATTAGAAGCCTCCTCTTTTGGAAAATGCAGGATCTTTTGGCTATAAGACTAGTTACACTGGCAAAGTGAGAGCCAGCTGAGACATATCAGAATAATATCAGTTGAAAAAAAACGTTTGGCAAGCCAGGAATACCCATACCATCTTAAATTTTGGTCAGTGTCCTGGGATAATTGTTCACCCCTTTCCAGACTTTGCCTTTGTGGGTAAAATCTTAAATTGAACATTTTAACAAGTGGTTAAGAAACTGGATTTTCGAATCTGTTAAGTCATTTCTTCTTCCCAACAGGGAGAGACTGGGAGGCAGCTCTCCTGTCAAATGCTGGCTGGTGAATTCCTCAGGGTTGATCTTACAGCTCACAGAGCTATTCATCATTTTAGTGAGTATACTCAGAGGGGGCCCCTGGTGATTTACATGCTCCAGATAAATTATGATGCCTCTCATGATGTTATCATCATTTCGGCTCATGGATTCGAACACTTTCTGGGAGAGGACTTTTTTTACCCTTTCTTAAATGATGAACAACTCCCAGACAGATTATATTGTAGTTGTCAAGAAAAAAGATATAGGTATGTTTTCTTAAAGATAAACAACGCGGCCACCACAGCTAGTCGGCCTAGCAACAGGAAAACATTGTCCACTGAGAGTTCACTGTTTATACCACCTGGAAAAGATCATCACACTTGCTTGGTCTTTTATTCCTATTCTATTTAATGATGAATATTCTCCTGTAGTTTTACCAGGCTATTCCATCTCCAACAGGGGATATCCTAAATAAAACAAAATGTCTGCTTCTCAATTCCAGTAAATCTACAAGGTGTCAGTGCTTGGCTTTGACCTCATTTGACCTTGAGTTGATTGGGCTTTGTATTCTGCCCTGATCACAGACCAGGTGATGGAAAATGTGTTTTCCTTTCCCCAAGCCTGCCTTGTGGCTTCTGTTGGTGGTACATCTCACCACAGTCTTTTGGTGTTAGACCATAAACTTCCAAGATGAGCGTGGTAAGCAGAATAATGCCTCCCCATTCAAAGATGTTCACGTCCTAATTCCTGGAATCTGTGAATATGTTATGTTTTATTGCAAGGGGGCATTAAGTTTGCAGATAAAATTAAATTTGCTAATCAGCTGACATTGAAATGGGAAGAGGAGTCTGGATTATCCAGGTGGGCCCAGTGAAATTACAGGGGTCCTTAAAAATGAAAGAAGGAGGCAGGATTCTCTGTTTAAAGTGATGTAACATGAGAGAAATCTGACTGGCCACTGTTGGCTTTGAAGATGAATATGGAAACCAGAAGCCAAGGAAAGCAGTTGGCCTCTAGAAGATGGAAAAAGCGAGAAAGTATTTTTCCTTCAAGCCTTCAGAGATAAATGCAGCCTGCCAACACCTTGATTATAGTCCTATGGGACACATATGGACTTCCAACCTCCAGAACTGTAAGTTAATATATTTATGTTGCTTTAAGTCAACGTTCGTGGTAATTTGTTAAAGCATCAATAGGAAACAAATAATAGGAGAAGCATTTTAATTGTCTTCCACTTTGAACACTCAGCCCAGTGCTGGCACAGAGCAGCTACTTAATAAATGGTGGGTGAATGAATGAATGATGTCCCAATGTCACAAAGCAAACGTCCTATCTTTCAAAGTTTCTGATCCCCCTGGAATGCTCTGGGTTCTTTGTTCCTCTCTGTAGATGCTTCTAGTTCTCCTTTCACTTTCACAACAGTTGGGGACCATTCCATGGACTCCAATGAGCCAATCTGCTCCCTTTGACAGCTCAGTCCCTGGATTCTCTTAGATGATCCATCATTTCAAAGGGAAGTGTCACCACCTTTCTCACTTCTGTAGCTTCATTCCTGCTCTTTTCTTCACCTTGGTGCTCAAACCTCTTAAAATACCTGGACTTTCCCAATGCATCACTTCCTCTATGACGCAGATGCTGTTTCTTGTTTTGTCTTCGTTTTCTGTTTTTTTTTTTTTTTCTTTGTCATGGGTATATACTTGTTCTCTTGGTTCAGGTGACAAGCTGATATTTGTTCTTCAAAACTTACATTATACAGTACTTCCAGGAGACTTCTTTGACTCTTAGATATAATTATTTAAATCTTCCCTTTGGCTTTTCTTTTAAACTTCCTTACTATGGTTATTGATGCATTTGGTTTTTACAGTAAAACTTGGCTTCTTCCTTTTCTTTCCCCTCATTTTAGTGTCGACAACCTCATGTCCTGTAACAATATCTTTTACACAAAAGGCTTTCAATCATTATGTAGTAGTTAATGAATATGTGGTAGTTAGGAATTTAACCTTTGAAATTTTAAAGTAAGAAGATATTTACGTCTATATTAGGAAGGACTGGCAGAATTTTCACCTAGGAGAGAAGAACCTTCATCAGCGTGCCCTGAGATTTAGGAAGGCAAACCATTTAACTTTGTTTTTTTAATAATATACTTTTTTCACTAATACAAATCACCAGTATATTGTCAGAAGTAATTCTTTTTCTTTTGGGTTGAAAAGTTGGGGCTGCATTACCTAGTGTATAGTATTCAATTCAGAGCAGACGTCTTATATGATTAAGATTTTATAGTGTGTGTTCTCACTTAGTGTAAAGGAAAGGAAAAGGTAAAACAAAAGGATTCCTAAAGCTAGTAAATTGTGTTTAATGGAATCAGTTAAAATTATCGTTTGTCAGATGGCAGGTTCTGAGAAAAACATTACCTCCATAACTTTTATTTTTTTCTCAAATCTGTTGAAATCTCTTGGAAATGAGCATAGGTTGAGAGGAGGAGGTTAAGGTCAAGTTTATATAACTGAATCAACTGACTTGATGATTATTTTGGCTGTCTTCATGATTGATTTCTCTATGTCATTCAGAATTAATCAGGAGAAAACTCAGGTAATCAGGTCAGCTGAGCCTGAGTCTTGTTCGATGACCATATGTGACATGGCTAAGGAGTTATTTTCTTCACATGCCATGTCCACTGATCATCAACCAAAAGGGGAATCACTGGTTTTCTCCATGGAATTGTGATTAAGGAGGGAGAGGAGGACTGAGTTTAGTTGCAGTCAAGCATAAAGGAAACAGCAAATATGTTCTTTGCAAATGGTTGGTATCACAGATCCTGTTTTCAGGATATTGTGGTTCCATAATTTGAAACTAGAATTTATGACTGCATTATTTTCAGTGACATAAACATTCCTATGGATTTATGAGTATCCCCTCATTAGAAGAAGTGTCCATGAATCACATAAAAAGAAAGTATTCTTACTAATATCACTTAGAATGAATTCTGTATTACAGGCACTTACAGAGATGTAAGCCCTTGGCAAACAAGCACTAGGATTGTCAGATTAGCAAACTAAAATATAGGACACCCAGTTAAACTTGCATTTCATATAAACCACAAAATTTTTAGTACAAGTAAGTCTCACATATTGCGTGGGACATACTTATATTGGAAAAAGGTGTTGTTTATCTGATATTTAACTGGACAACTCTATTTTATCTGGCAGGCTTCATAGGTACTCTCTGGCATATGCTATCTTTAATGGCTTTAAACAACTGCAATTGTAGCAGCATGTATGTGAACCCAACTAAATGTCCTTTTAATGACCATATTTAATTATCTGATTAGTGGAGTTATAATTTAAAGATGTTAAATAAGGATGAAGTCTCAAATGTGTTTACTAAAAAGTTAGTAAGTCTAGTTTGGAAAGAGGATGACACTAAGTAATGACTCTGGGAATTGTGCTGGAAAAATTTATGATAGTCACATAGTACTTTGTATTCCATTTGATGTATTAGATGGGATTACTGCCATACATGGAGAAGAGAAATATGCCTCTTGGATATTTTGGTAGCTAAGATGATAGAGTGAAATTGCTCAGGGAACTGTGGGAGTCGAGGAAGAAGCTTAGGGTTGGAGTTCATCAGAATAGCAATTACCCAAGTGGGTCAATTTTTTTTTAAGAAAATAGATTTTGATAATTGAAGTCCAGGAGGAAACCACCTGGTTTATCCGAAATGACCTTCAAAATGCAAATACCCAAGTGATTTATGTCACTTTTAAACTCTGTGTCTCCAGTTAATGGCTACTCTCTGGATCATTTGGGAAAAAACAGCTGGTTTTTATAATTATTATCATTATGGGATTTGAATTAATGTAAATAAGACACTCTATTCTTTTTTTTTTTTTTTCTTTGCGGTACGCGGGCCTCTCACTGTTGCGGCCTCTCCCGTTGCGGAGCACAGGCTCCAGACGCACAGGCTCAGCAGCCATGGCTCACGGGCCTAGCTGCTCCATGGCATGTGGGATCTTCCCGGACCGGGGCACGAACCCGTGTCCCCTGCACCGGCAGGCGGACTCTCAACCACTGCGCCACCAGGGAAGCCCGACACTCTATTCTTTTAAACATTTCTTATGCACTTTCATAAACAACCTGCTGCCCCCCTCCCCAGCTATCACATCACTACCCCCTTTTAATCGTAGGTTCAGTCTCTATAGCTCTAAAAAGAGTCCAGCCAAAGAGCCAGTCACCTGGATATTCTGTCTACAGAATTCCAGATGTCATTAAAAACAAACAAACAAACAATCTGGGTCTTTGACCATGATCAAGCCAGTTGTATCTTTTTTCATTGAGAACACTTGGCCTTGTATAGATGAAGAAATAAATTCACAATATCAAAAGGTGCCTAAAAAGATTATCTGAAGAATCCCTTGCTTCTAAACAGGTTAATGCTAAACCAGGGTTTCTAAATAGCAGTATTCATGAGATTTTGACCCAGCTAATGCTTTGTTGGGGGGAGGGCTGTCTTGTTCAATGTGTAGCAGCATCCCTGGCCTCTACCCATTAGATGCCAAAAGGCCCTCATCTCCCAGTCATGACGACCTAAAACCTCTCCAGACACTGCCAAATGTCCCTTGGGGAGGTCAGTTGAGAAACACTGACCTAAATTATCCAATATTGATAGTTTTATTCTGGACCAACTAGCATGGGGGGTGGCAGTAAAAGCTGGATTTAGTCTAGGAAAGGTAACGGAGTGACAGGGATGGGAATGGGATGAGGTAGTGGAGAGTAGGGCGATGAAAGCAGTAGACTGGTAATAGCCATCGCTGTTTCATTCATTCACGCATGCATTCATGGATTCAGCATTCTTCATCCATTTATTTGTTCACTCAACAAATGTGTATTGAGGGCTTACTAAGTAGAAGAGCTGGGGATTCAGTAGGAAAGCAAATACAAATTCTCTTCTCTGAAGGAACTTGTATTCAAATGGAATGTAGGGGACAATGAATAAGAAGATCGCTAATGTATCAGGTGTTAACAAATGATCAGGAGAGGATGTTAGTCTGGGTCTGGTTAGGAAAACAGAAAACACACCAGCAATTTTAACAGTGAAAATGTCATACAGAGAATGGGTTGACAGAGTGTAGGAGAACAACAAAGGCTATAAAAATGAAGAGAGGGTACTGAGGTCACATAGAGATAGAACTTTAGGAAGCTGCTGCTACCCCCAGGGCTGGGGGAGCAAAGGGAACAGGATGGAGTGACTAGAACCTGGAAACTTAGAAAAGAGGCCAGTGGAGGTGGGATCCAGGCCACTGAGGAGGTGGACTGCTGGCTGCTGTTGGTGCCTAAGGGGCTGGGATTAAGTCTGGGGGGAGCTGGGGGTGACTGGCTCACTGGGGACAGTGTCTCTGAGGGATGTGGTGAGGCTGCTTCTGAAAATATGGCAGCAGTCTGTTCACTCAAACCAGCTGCTGAGCTGGCCTGACACTGACATGAACAGCAAACCAACCAAAAGGGGCGAGTCTCCTCTTTACCGCTGCTGCTCTCTAGCGCCCTCTATTGGCAGACTTTAACAGGGAGCCAGGGAGCGCAGGGAAAATGTAGTCCGCAGAGGCCCAGCTCCAGCATTACACAGGAGGGTGTGGTAGGGAAGTCTGAAGTTGAGTCAGAGCCACGGAACCCGCGTAGGAAGGCTATTATTTTACATTGGAGGTCCTTGGAGCCTACTCCAGCCCGCTTCAGAGAATGCCTCGTACATGGATGTGCTTCAGAAGAATCATTCACTGTGCTAATGTAAACTTCTCCAAGTCAGAGGCAGCCTGTTACCTGTCTCAACACAAAATGTTTATGAAGTGAATGAATGAATGAATACAATGATGCCTTTAACATAATGCTATTGTTATTTTTCTGAATTACTTCATTTAATCTCAGACTCAAGTTTTAAATTGTTATGTTTAAAATTGAATACAAATGTCCTGGAAATTAAGTAACTATAGCTGAAATATTACTTGTCCACACCAGATAAGATTGTAGCATTAGCAAATTTTTCAGCTTGTGTTCTTCTGATTACCAGCCCTGTGTGTGTGTGTGTGTGTGTGTGTGTGTGTGTGTGTGTGTGTGTACTTGTGCCCAATTCAATCTAATTCAGAAAATATTAACTAGGCACCCACTAAGTGCAAATCTCTGTGTCAGATGCTACATGGGACCTGAAACAATTAAACCAGTCCCTAAAGGACTCAGAGTATTGATTTCTATGTGTGCCATCTGGCGCTTATCACTATTTTTAAAAGGTCTTTTCTTTGATTTATTGAGGTCCCTTGAATCCTCTTCTTTTCTGTTTTTAAAGATATTAACAATGCACGTCTGCCCCCACCGCACTTCAGCTTGCAGCTCCGTCTCTTTTATGAACAGAATAAAATAGATTTCCTCCCAGAAGTAACCCTTTGGTAGTACTTGTCTAAAGAGAGAAATTAACTCTTTCAGACTTCCAGGGCACCATTACTAAATGTTCTGTAAAACTCCTTCCTAATTACTACCTGGAGAGAGACTTGGCATCTGGAGAACAGCACCCAATGTGTATATACTTATATCCTTCATCGTGACCTCAAAGAGGGCTGTGAGTTCATCACTCTGAAGAGAAGGAAGCCTCAGAAATGCTTATTCATAAATAAAAATAGGATGGGGCTGTGCCCTGGAGGATTATAGTCCCCTAACATATTTTGAAAGTTTGGCTCCCCAGATATCCTGAGTATTTGTTACCAAACTGGTCGACCAGACCTGTGCCAGGGTCCTAGCCCGTCCCAAGACCCCCTGTCTCAGCCAGGGAGGTTCTTTTTCCAACTTACACAGCCAATAAGGAAACCGATACTGAGACTGGAACAGCATGAGCTCTATTCAATGGCCAAAGAATGGAGGAGCTGGAACCTCGTTTGCAAATCAACTTCTCAACCCAATTTGAGAGGAGACAGCAAATATATAGGAGGGTAGAAGTAAAAGGGAGGGATTTGGAAAGAATGGGAAGCATATTCATGAGTTATCTGAGTACTGGGGCATGGTTTGGACCTGGAATAGTTGCAGCTCTCTTTTTCAGTCCTAGTATGGGCTGTACCGGTTGTTGTCATGGCACTTGTCAACTGTCCTGGTGCTGGTGGGTGTGTCATTTAGCATATGCTAATGTATTACAATGAGTGTATAGTGAGGCTCAGGATCTACTGGAAGTGGAGTCTCCTGCCATCTTGGGCCCAGCTGGTTCTAACATGTTCTTGTTTTCTTCTCTTTGCAGCTTCCTCCCGAAACTTTGCTAAGAGTAGTTGGTTTCTGTTTGAGGGAGGCACATGGGTTTGATTCTGGAGCAACAACTTTGGTAATAGATTGACTCCAGCCCTGAAAGGAAGCAGGAAGAAGGCTGAAGGGCTGGGGGCTGCCCTGATTAGGGCCATTATGCTAACTTTGGTTGTTAAAGGTGATCTTCCTTAGCCTGTCTCTAAAATTACTGATAAATACTTCAGATGCTGTTAAATTGAACCTTGTTTATCGCCTCTTTCCCTTTGGAGAAGCACTCTATTGAACGTTAATACTTTCTTCCCTTGTTGCTTCAACATGTTTTTAAGGCCCAAAAATACCTTGCTCAACATTTGTGATTTTTAATATTCCCTAGTCTAGGCTTTCAGGGAGGAAGGCCTACAGTGTTCTTTGGATTGCTTCATTATTGATATTCTGCAAATCTTCACCATTTATCTTATCAAAGATCTTAGAGCATTTTAAATTCAGAATTTTGCCTCTGAAAATGTTTTTAAAACTAGTAGGTAGTATTATTCATGTCTCACTTGATTTCTGATCTTAGCTCTACTTTGTAATCAGACCATCACTGAAAGAACATTATAAACCACACTGAATGATTTATACAGGCTAGACAAGCCTAGTGGTAAATAGAATCCAAAGGGCCAAGCAGTGATACAAGTCAAATACTGGGCCTCCAAGAAAATTTCTTACAGGGACCTTTTTTCTTTACTTTCAGTTTAAGTTCTCCCGAGAAAGAATCTTTTCTAACATTTGCAAGCCCTACTAGTGTTCTTGGGTGCAGGAATGATGAAAAGGCAAATGGTCTATTATGTGTGGTCAAAACCCGTTTTTCAAAGCTGCTCCGCAGATGTATGATGTTACAGTCATTTCCCTCCACGTTATGCTGCCAGTCAATGCTGATTGCACTTAGCCAAACCATATTTTTTGTCCACCTTTCAGTGCTGATCTTATTTCCTGCTTTTAACCATACAGATATATGACAATAAAGAAAATAATTTTGCCGGCAACTGAATTACAATATGTGTTTGGTTCTCCATTAATAAACCTCTATCTTGTTCAACATTTTCAGTAAATAGCCTTTATATTTCTTCCTCTCTTCAGTTTGCCAGCTGACAATAGAAAACATTAACTGGGGTTGAAGGCTATGAAGGCAAAAAAATGAGAGAGAGAAAGAGAGAGATGGTTAGTCAGCACCATCTAGTGTCTAAAAGTTAAAATTTAATCAGCGTTTTTGGATCTTCCTTTCCCTGCAGCATACTAGAGAAATGAATAAATGCTGGTGGTATTTTATCTAGTATTTTATTTTATTTTTTAAATTTCAAATTTTTAAAATTTTATTTACTTTTTATACAGCAGGTTCTTATTAGTTATCCATTTTATACATATTAGTGTATATATGTCAATCCCAATCTCCCAATTCATCCCACCATCTAGTATTTTAAAATATTTTCATTCTTTAAAAAATTTGAATAAAAGTTCTAATGTATAATAAACACATTAAATTTAAATTTATTTTAACTCCACTATTCATAGCTCAACCATAGCAAGTCAGGTAAGATTATGTGGAGCAAACAGTAAACCCAAGATTTATCAATTATCTGGTTATCTTCTCAGCCAAGACAGCTATTCAAGAAAGTTTCATCCTAAATGTATTTGACGTTAATTAGAAAACATATAGACATCACTGATGAAGCTAACTTGGTTATTTGTCTTCACTCTGTTCTTTGAACTTACTCAATTTATTCCAGCACTGATCTCTTTCTTTAAACCAATGTGGGATCTAGGGACGAAATTCGACCAGTGCCTCTCAACACACAGCAAGTATTTTTGAGTTTGTGGAGTTGAGAGCTAGAGATTTGGATCACAGAGTAACTATTTTACAGATCTTTGGTAATGCTTTTCAAAGCTGCTCTGTTGGGCAACTAGAAATTACTCCACAGCATGGAGAAATCTACTGTATTATTCTCCAAAGAAACAGAACGCACAGGATGTGTTAATATATAGAAATATTTATTTTAAGAACTTGACTGACGCAGTTTTGGAGACTAGCAAGATTAAAATCTGCTGGGTGGACTAGCAGGCTGGAGAGATCCATGTTGCAGTTCAAGTCCAAAGACTGTTGACCACAGAATTTCCTCTTGCTCAGGGGAGGTCATTCTTCTATTCTACTGGGGCCTTCAACTGATTGGACGAGGCCCACCCACATTATAGAGAGCAATCTGCTTTACTCAAAGTCCACTAATATAAATGTTAATCTCATCCAAAATCATCTTTACAGAAACACCCAGAATACTGGTTGACGATACACATAGATATTGTGGCCCAGCCAAGTTGAGAGACAAGATGAACCATCGCATCAGGTGAAGTGTGCAGAGGGAAAAATAAAGAATAAGGGAGAATTTGGAAAAGTTTTAAAACCTGCTTATTATTCACATCAATCGAATGATTGCTTTAGGTCAGAGGTTCTAAACAGCATCTTTATTTGGCAGCAACACTTCAAGCACATTGGATCTGTCAGATCATGTGGCCCAAGTAGCAGAATGGCCTACAAGGCAGCCTGGACCAGTTGCAGAGCCTTCTCTTGTTCTGGGCCCCACTCAAAACTCGCAGCTTTTCAGTTCACTCAGTAAATGGTTTAGAGTAACACATGCAAATGACAACTAAGCTGCCTTCAAAACGCAAAGAGGCCCAGTGGGCATTGTGCCTATTTTGGGGTTGTAAGAGGGGTTAGATACAACTTACCCTTTACCTTAGAAGGAATATCTCGACATGTCCCATGCTACTGAATCCCTAGAAATTTCACAGACGTGGAGGCCCGTGCATTTTATTTAGGTTAATTTCCTGCACTCTGACAAGCAAATGCCTTCCCAATAAGCTTAAAGTAGTTTGCTACTTTTTGTTCATTAGGTCCAATCAGTATAATGATATCAATGTAATAGATCAGTGTGATACCTTGTGGAAGGGAAAGGTGATCAAGGTTCTTGTAGACTAAATTATGACAGAGGGCTGGACAGTTGATATATCCCTGGTATACGACAGTGCTGACTTGGCCAGCTAAAAGCAAACTGCTTCTGGCGGGCCTCTGGACAGATGTGGAGAAAAGAGCATTTGCCAGATCAAAAGCTGCAAAGCCTAGGATGTGTTTATGTCCTCAAGCAATGAAACTATTTCTGGTCTAGCAACTACAATAGGACAATAGGAATCACCACCTGGTTAAGTATATGATAACCCACTTTCTCCAAGATCCATCTGTTTTCCGCATAGGCCACATAGGTGAATTGAATGAGGATGTGGTGAGAACCATCACCGCTACGTAATTTAAGTCCTCGATGGTGGCATTAATCTCTGCCATTCCTCCAGGAATGTGGTACTGATTGTGCTTTACTATTTTCCTAGGTAGAGGCTGTTCTAGTGGCTTCTACTTGGCCTTTTCTACTATAATAGCCCTCTCTCCACAGGTCAGAGAATGAGTGTGAAAATTCTGGCAGTGTCTGAGTATATGTCTATTCGAATCATGCATTCCCATATTGGAGAAATAACCAATAATGGTTTGGGAGATTCATTGGGGCCACCATGGGCAGATCCGAGCTAAAACTGCATTGATCACCTGACCTCTATAAGCCCTTACTCTGACCTGGTGGAACACAGTGACATTTGGCTCTCCTGGAATCAATTCAGTTCAGAGCCAGCATCCAGTATTCTTTGAGAAGTATGATTACTTCTTTTTCCCCAGTTGGTAAAAGGCCACAGGTCTCTTTGGGAGAAGACTTGGAGAGAGACTAACAGTTTAGATTTTTGCAAGAGGATTCATCCACCCTTTCATCCGAGGGGTTCTGCGTCTGGAAACTTCCTCAAGCTTGGGAATTTGTTGAGGGGCTGTTACTCTCTCGGTACTGGTGATTCAAGTTAAGTTTCTGTTCACTTGACCTATAGACACTTCCACTTATACAGAGCTGTAAGCATATGTTCTGCTAGGAGCACCATCATCAACAGCCAGTGCCATAGGTCTCTGTGAGTCAGACTATTCTCATTACTGCTTTGACTCTAATGTCCACATGGCAACCACACCCACCTTATCTTTGGTGATTAAATGTGGACACATAGTCTCTGCCACCCTGAGCTCCATTTTATCCCCATTATATTTAGGGACCCAACTTTAGTGGCAGCAGTTTCCACTCTAATTTCTGACCTACAAAGAGTGACCACAGAACTCTTCAAGGATGCTGGGCTCTCCTCACAAATTTATTTCTCTAAGTTATGGAGAAAACTACCTTCCACCTGGCCTAGTGGCTTCCACCACCCTCTTAAGGCCAGGTGAGCAGGTCTCCCATGGTAAATTCACTCTAATGTTCCAATATCCCTAAGCCTTTGGATACTTCCTGCTGCAGTATAACAAGGCCATTCTGGCATTTCAACTGCATCTACTGTAGGCCACTTTTTGGTGCATGTTTCAACCAACCAACCAAATAGAGCCTCTTCTGGCCCCTCAAACTACAACCAGATTCAAGAAACAGCCCTACAGTTACGTGAGCAGCGTTTTTATTTTCTTTCCCAATGAAACTATTAGTTACTTAATCCAACAATTATTTATTGGGTAGATAAATGTGCACTTTGATCATACAGTCTGCTTTTAGGAAGAAACAGCAAAATTTATTCTGTGCCTTCTGTGTGTTTTGTCTGGATAATAACATTTTTATATCACATAATATTTTCACTCAAGAGCCTGTTGTCTTTCGTGCATTTTTTTTCATGATCTGTAATCTATTTCAGTAAAGGTTTACTTTTGAAAAGTTTAGACTTCTTAATTATTATTTGCTGCTGTGTTGATTTTAAATGTTATCACTCTGATCCAAGCCTACAATCACTTTTTATATTTACATTCTTATAAATTTTATTCGCATCTTGCCTCTTTTGACAATTCTTTTAAAAATCTCCTTTGCTCCAGCTTCCCTGGTGGCGCAGTGGTTGAGAGCCCGCCTGCCGATGCAGGGGACACCGGTTCGTGCCCCGGTCCGGGAAGATCCCACATGCCGCGGAGCAGCTGGGCCCGTGAGCCATGGCCGCTGAGCCTGCGCGTACGGAGCCTGTGCTCGCAATGGGAGAGGCCACAACAGTGAGAGGCCTGCGTACCGCCAAAACAAACAAACAAACAAAAAAATCTTTGCTGAATTCAGGTCCCACAGACAAAATATAACTGTTAGTATGTCTTCTATACCTAAACTATTTGGGGGTTTTCTTGACAGCTCTGGGCAACACCAAGTGTTTGCTTTCTCATGTTAGTAAGGAAGATAAAGAAAAAAGTTAGCATCTCCAGATTTTTAATTAGGTCAACACCAGAGTACAAAAAAAAATTAACAAAACAAAAAGAGAGTCTCAACTCCTTCTGGGTTAATTATACACATATAATTCCAAAATGTTGTCAATATAAACATCTTTCAGCAATTGTGTTACTCTCAGTCTGCATAGAAGCCAACTTAAGTTCATATGTGCAAAGACTGGCATACTTGTCAACAAATTGATTTGTTTTTTCCAAAAGAAATATTTTGTTTCCAGGTTTAATATAACTCTTCAGCAGAGGACAATCATACACACATTATAGGATGAATTAGAGGGCTCTGAGGATTCTTCTATGCTCTTGTGTTAGCTTGGGAGGACTGCCATAACAAACTCGCTAGCTCAAAGCAATAGGAAGTTATTGTCTCATGGCTCTGGAGGCTCTAAGTGTGAAATCAAGGTGTCAGCAGGGTGGGTCTTTCTGAGGCCTTGAGGGAGAATCTGTTCCATGCCTCTCTCCTAGCTTCTAGTAGTTTGCTAGAAACCTTTGGTGTTTCTTGGCTTCTGCTGAACCACCCAGTCTCTACCTTCATCTTCACGTGGTGTTCTGTCTCCTTGTGTGTATATCTGTGTCCAAATTTCCTCTTTTTATAAGGACACCAGACATATTGGATTAGGGGCCCACCTTACTCCAGTCTGACCTCCTCTTAAATAATTACATCTTCAACAACCCTATTTCCAAATATGATCACATTCTGAGGTACTGGGGGTTAGTATTTCAACATATAAATTTTGACGGGATAAAATTCAACCCATAACAGCCTGAATGTTCATAATATGTTCTTACCCTCAGTGTAATATTTGACTAAATCACTATAAAATTATTATGCATTGTACCTCAGTGAAGATTTCCATTCTCCTTCACTCCAGTGTTGTGGGTTTTATAATACTTTAAGAGGAAACACTTTTAATCATCAAGAGGCAGTTTCTGCTTCTCCCTCACCCGTGCCTAAATCAATTCTTTTTAAGCTGTAAAGTACATTTCCTCATCTGGGGAATCTTGGTGAAATGCAAAGTCTGATTCAGTAGACCTGGGGTGGGGCCTGAGATTCTTTATTTCTAACGAGCGCCTAGATGATGATGATGATGATCTGAGAACCACACCATGAGTAGCAAGAACATAAAGATACCTCCACAAGCCACGGATCAGAAATTAAGTCAAAAGTCCAAAACAAACAAACAAAACAATTGCCTCAGCAAAAGACTGTACCAGATAGTCTTAACCATTGACGTTATAGAGAATGAAGTGGTGTGAACAGGTTTTCCATTATAACCTGACATCATCACCACGGACACCTGTCAGAGGGTAGAGAAAGCTAAGGCTTTCCATTTCTTTTAGCCCTGTTGCAAATGATTTTATGAAAGAAGAATCATTAACCCAAGATCAGCGGAACAAGAATTAATTACCTAGGGCTTAATGAACTGATTTAATTGTGGTTAACTTTCTACTTTCTAATAGACATACGAGAAACCCATTCCTTTCCTGTCTATCTCTAGCCTTCAATTTAATAGGCTATATTTGAACTAAGTGGGATGAAAAACTCTTTACATGGTATATTATCCTGACTTGCACCTTGGAACAAAAAATATCCTATAAAAGATCCCAAAATGGGTTATAAACTAATATAATAAAAAATGTTTCTGCAAAAGTAATATCTTCAGCTATAGTATTTTATACTTATTGCCTCAGGAAGGGGGATGTCATCATAAAAAGAAACTGACAAAAGTCAAATTTTTGGCTTTGAAGTTTCCAAAACCAAGTTCAATGATCAGTCATTATTTGGAAGATTTGGAAGAATAAGTCATAATTCAGAGTCAAGGTCCAGATCTGAGTGCAAAGAGACAGTGTCTTTTGATTCATATTTCACTTGTGAATTTTTCTTAACTACATGTATTTAGTCACCAAGCATTTTAAAGAAAATATCAGAGGTATTATTGGCTTG
This sequence comes from Lagenorhynchus albirostris, assembly GCF_949774975.1. Classification (NCBI taxonomy): domain Eukaryota; kingdom Metazoa; phylum Chordata; class Mammalia; order Artiodactyla; family Delphinidae; genus Lagenorhynchus; species Lagenorhynchus albirostris. Next base: position 101,013,999 of record NC_083098.1, on the reverse strand, counting down.
TCTTAACTACTTTAAAGAAACTCTGTTCCTTTTTGTACAAATTACAGACCAACTAATCATCCCCAATCATTACTTGCCCTCCCCACCCTCCGAACGGTTCCAAATGCAACCCACAGGGCATGGGGGCTTTGCTGATGCCAGGCCACACAGATCAGCTTTCCAGAGTATACAGCAGGGTGGAGAAGGGTATAGAGTAAATCTGTAGGGACACAGGGGAGATATATATGGCACATTCTGTCTTTTTATATTATTTGCCATATTGCTGCACACATAGGTCAGCCTTCCTCCCCTTCTCCCTCTCTCTCTCCAAAAAAAGAACCTTGAAAAATTAAACCTTGGAACCACGACAGAATTAGGAGACAGAAGTTCACTACCAGCTCTCTGTTTCTCACACACTGCACGCTCTCCCTGGAGCACCTCATCTACTCCTATAGCCTCACTTACTGTGTATATGAGACAGGCTGGGACCTGGCGCCTGGGACCCTTTGCTGCAGTGCTTGCACCTGGACAAACGTCTCCTCCAGCAACAAAATACAAAGAAACTGTAAGGGACTAAAAATAACTGCACGTGTGCACAGTTGGGGCAAATTATGGACAACAAGATACCAAAAGACCAAAAACCCACACAGCACCAACCAGGGGGGATGGGCAGGCCATCTAAACCACCCCTGCCCCTAACAGACCCACCCCTTACCCTCATCCTGTGTAAGGAACAAGTTCACTCCCCTCAGGGAGTGAGCAAGGGAAACTGTTACTTGTTCTCGCTCTCTCCTGTTGCAGCAGGAACCCCAGCAAAGACTTGTGTGAATTTCTTGTCTGGCCTCTTATCAATTTCTATTGATTAAGGAGGCCAAGAACCCTGGTCGGTAACATATGTGCTGATGACTTTAAAATCCACAGCTCACCCAGCTCTTGCCCCTCCACTCTAGATGGGCATATCTGCCTTCTGGGCAACTACACCTGGATGTCTCACAGCCTTCTCAAATTACTATGTCCAAGAAAGTATCCACCATTTACTGCATAATATCCAGACCAAGTCACAAAGCCAGTGGACCTGTTTTTTCTGTTGTTGTTGTTTTTTAATTTTTCTAAAATGAAGTAGAAAGTCTTACAAGAACCCTGTTATGATGAGGAAATTAAGGCTAAGAGGGGTTAAATGACTTGCAGAAGACCTCACAGCTGAGAAGCAAAGGAGCTGGGTTTCCAACCTACACAGCCTAACTTCAGAACATGTGCTCTTCACTTCTCTGCAGTATTGAACACGGATTATTCTTACTTTCCAGGCAGAGGGGCTAAAAGGTCATTAGCTAGGTGCTGCCAAGTCTGCCATTGTAGAGGCTAGGAGTGAAGAAGGGGAGAAGGTGATACAATAAGTCTTGGAGAAACTGGAGAAGAGAGATTATAAGGTGATAATAGCTAAGAAATAGGATTTTTTTTTCTTAAAAAATTACTTAAACATGCATTGGGCTAGATATTAGAGATAGAAAAGTAATGGAAACAATTTCAGTGTAGTGGAGAAGATAGGTAAATACAATATAATGAAATTTAGAAGTTAAGATAGACTTGTATGCAAGGTTCACAGAACATTAGAGAAATTAGATACACATGGAATTCATTCGTTCATTGCATTTATTTAAAGAGTATTTCCTGAGTCCCCACTCTGTGCTAGAAGCTGGAGAAACAAAATGGAAAAAGGTACAGTCCTTGTCCTGAAGAAACTCACAGCCTAGTGAAGATGCTTCTGAGGCAGCAATTCAGGTACAAAGAATGGCGGTACAAGGGCAGGGAAGGATTACACTGCCTGCAGTGTTCAGACGATGCCAAGTGTCTAGTTAGCTATTACCTGAGCAAAAAGTTAAGACTATGGCTTGACAACAGAAAAGGACACTAGAAAGGAACACAGTGGGCAGGTCTGAAAGGGCTTGGGTTTTTTACTATGACAACCCAAACTGCTTTTGGTTGCAATTGCCAGGGTACACGCATTTTCCTGCAGTATCCGTTTTATTAAAATAATCTGGAGTACAAAAACACACTTTTAAAAAAATATGGATATATTATGTAGTTGACTGCAACAGCATATAGTAAGATATGACAGGAAGGAAATTCCACAGATGGGCAGGCAGATGGCTCTCTCCGCAGAAGAGTCTGGGGCGGGAGTTCACGGTGGTCCTCAGCTCTCAGAGGGTTTAGGGCAAGATACTTGGAGAACATCGAGTTAAGAGTGCGAGAAAAACGTACGAGTTAAATACACGGACTGCGGAGAGGGTGCGGCGCAGGTACAAGGAACCTGTGCTCTCCTCTGCTCCTTGGCTCTATTGTTCCTAAAATACCCTCCACCAGGAGCCCCTTTGTCCCCGGAGACAGAGCTCCTAGCTCGCGAGCTTCCTTTTCAACACCCAGCGCCTCGTTGCCAAGGCAACCCTTTCCCGCCTGGCGAGCCTCTGCGATCTCCCTGCTATTGGCTTAGCGGACGCGGCGTGCGTCTGATGTCACTTCACGGCGCCGCGAGATCCGGGAATGCTGCGAAACCTCATTTCCGGGTCCCCAGCGGCCGGTGGCGGGACCTGTAGCTGTTGGCCCAGCGGGCGCTGGGCAAAAGCCCCACGTGGGGTGGCGGCTGGTGTACAGACCGCGGCGGGAGAGAGGCGCGGTAGGAACGGGTCTTTGGAGCCGTGACCGGCGCAGGTGCGGGAATCCGTGGTGCCGCCCGCATTCTCTCGGAGCAGGAGACTTCCTCTCTGGCCTGTTGCTATGGCCGCCGACCACGTTGCTAAGGAGCCTGGAGATGTTGAGCGCCAAGAGCTCGCCCTTCCTGGTCGGGCTTTGACCGAGAGTTGTCTTGTCGGCCTTATTTGAAACTGGCCGCCTTTCTCCCACTCTCCCCTACCTTCTTAAAAAAACAAAAAACCCCCCCAGCTTTCTCTCCATTTTTTTCTCTCCATGTCCTTCTCATTTTCTAACTTTGGCAGCATCCCGGCTCTGAACTGGTCTTAGGTATTTGGAAATGTGTGGTGTTGGAGGCGGAGAGGCTAGGAAAATGGAAAGGTATTAAGACACTTAATACTGGCTCTTTGGATTTACAGTACTTTATGGTGAAAAGGATTGGGATAGGTGAATATTGGACTGTGTCGCTGTTCTTTGGAATTTGAAGGAGTTTTAGAGATGGAGCTCATCTTCTTTTGTGGGGCTCCTATTACACTTTTGGAACTTCCCAAACACCAGATTAGAGAGTAGGGGAAAAAAAAGTGGCCTCTGCCTCTGAGAATTTGCCAGATAGTTTAGTGCAGTGGTCTCAAAGCCAAGTGCGAGAAGAAAATGCATGCGGGAAAAGGAATAGGTTATATGAACTGTCCAAAACAATGAAAAAAGAGTACGCTTTCCTGGCATTGACCCAGATGCCAATAATCCCTTGTAGATGACCTGCAGCATCTAAGGAAACCTAAGGTAAAAATGAGGGGTCCACAGTGGGGGCCCTCCTTGGTTTGTTTGCTCTCTGATACTGTGACATAGTTTAGGTGATGGGGTTAAGTGGATTTATGGATTTTAGTGTCTATTTAGGATTTATATATTGTTTTGTAAAAGATTGAGGGGTGTCTGTTGCAATATTTAGAACACAAAATAGTTCTTACTTTTTCACTTCCTCCCACCATTAACCCTTTACATCACCCCCCGCATGTTATTTAACCAAAAAGCACTCAAAATTTAGTGTAAGATGAATTAAGCTTTTTTCCCTTTACAAACAACTTATGCTCTGGGTTTGCTGTCAGTGGTATGCTGCGAGGTGGATATTATTTTTAAAAATTGAGTACACTTCATTTGTCTGTAAAGTACAAATGGGTGATACTTTTAACAGTAACTGAAAAACTTTTAACAGTAACTGAAAAACTAATTGTTTTGGAAAGAAACTAACAGGGTGTTTTGGAAGTGGACAGAGAAATGTTTGCATCATTGTGTGTGTGTATGTTTTGATATTATTGCTGAAAATTACATAATTGTATTACACATAAAAACTGTCCTGTATACTTAAAACCTTTGGAAGCTCAACTTTCTAACATGTTTTTCAAGTGAAGAGTTTCAGTGGCTTTTTGAACGTATTCAAAATATAACGTAGCACTTTCGTGTTAGTGCCTTACAGAAACAGCTATGTGACATAAAAGGAGATAGACAGAAATTGAGTCATTTTAACAACTTTTGCAGAATTGGAAGGTAATATTGAAAAATGTGCATCATGATTTGACGTGGTGAACAATGCTATTTTTCTGTTTGTAAGTAGGTATCTTTGTGATGCATCTTTTTCAGATATGACAGCTATTACAATTTACAACCAGAAAAAAAAAAACCTGAATTTAAATCAGGTCTTCAAATTGATAGCACAAGTATTAAACCAATTTTTTCAAAAAGGAGAAGACATAATTTAGTTACATTGACCCCCACTATTATTAGTAATACTAAAAACATTTTGTACTATTATAAAGAAAATGACAATAGCTAAACTCATATAGTACTTACTATGTGCCAACCACTTTTCTAAAGTCTTCATCTACTTTTAGAGTAGCTAGTTACTGTAATTATCCCCAGTTATAGACTTGAGGAAACTCAAGTTTCCTTGACACAGATTTTTTTTTTTTATTAAACAGAAACTTAGATCATATTGTTCCCCATCAGGAGTTCTCAAAACAGAGACCAGGTGCAACAGTAAATACTTGTTGAATAATCACTGAAGTGCAGTATTAGGTTGACGTAATTAAAGCCTGCCTTAGCTTATCTTAGAATATTATCTGACAAATTTAATGAGCTAATTACCATATTTCTAGAAAATGCCTTGGGGATGAATGTGAAGTGTAATATTGGGAAGTAACTCATCTGCTGGTAGTAGGATGAGAAAATTAGATCAGTGTATTAAATCAAGAACGTTGAAATTTAAAATTATTCTGTGTACAGAAATAATCTTAACATTTAGTTTATCTTTACAAGGTACTTTGGTCACATCGTATTTGAAATATTTGGGGGCTGAATGTTATTACATGGAGCTTTGTCCTTGTGAAGATTTCTAATTTGTCAAGTGAAGTAAAATAATCTCATGTTAGTACTCATTTAAGAAGGCATCAGCATTCATCCTGAAGAAGAGAAAACTAAGGAGTTATGACCCATGTCTTCAAATATTTGAAAAGCTGTCATTTGGAAGTGGAAGAAGACTTCACCTGTGTTGCCTTAAGAGAAGATCTTACAGATCTTTTAGAAAAATAATTAAAGACTTAAAGTGGGAAGTGCTCTAATGGAAGAATAATTGCAGTGTCATATAAATGGGGGAATGGAGTAATCAGAAATAAGAAGAAGGAAGCAGTGCATAAATCAGAGTGCTATGGATGTGGACATTCGAGAAACAGAAGATCAGGAAAGGCTGCATGGCACTTGGGATTGGAGCTAGACCTAGAAATACCAGCAGGCAGTTGAGTGTATGAGTCTGAGTGTTGTGGTGGAAGATTCCTTGAAATAATTTGATTAGGCAGGGAATCAAGGGCTATGAATGAGAGCTCTCCCATTAGCAGAAAAGAGGGAATTGTGAAAGAGGGAGAAGTGAACTACTATTCACTGGATAAGCAACTTTATATATTACCTTATTTAACCTTCAGTAGCAGCCTTGATAGGTTTGTATTATTTCCCCCATTTTCATAGGTCAAGAAGTCAAGGCTCAGAGAGTTTAAATAATCTGCTTAAATTCTTAAACATATAATTGGTAGAGATGAGATGCAGACCCAGATCTGAGCCCAAAGCTCCTACCTTGTCACACCACACTGATCACATCTGTAGGGTTGAGTGTAGGAAACGGAAGAAAAGGAGACAACAGAGATCCTAAATTTTTCAGCCTGAGGGACCAGAAAACTGGTTGTACCTTGAATTACCAAGAGGTTCATAACTTCAGTGTGATAACTTCAGTTTTGGTTACGTTCAATTTAGGGAACTTATGGTACATTTAGTAGGAGAGTTCATTTTGTCACTGGAAAAGTAGGACTTGTTATGCAGATGTTAACTTTTGGAACTTTGGAAATATGGAGGCCAGAGAAGGTGAAGACAATATGGGACATGCCAACCACTTTTTCCAGAAATCTGGTCTGCATTTTCTGAATATAGCCAGAGGATTACAATTGAGTTTCTAAACGTATATTTTGACTGTTTGAATGGAAAAATGCATATTTTTATACATCTTACTTTCTTACAGATAGTTTTTAGTTTACTGTTATCGATATTGAAGTTGATATAATTTCATATGTTCTTATTGGTCTTTCAGGTATTTTGTTCCATACCATATCTATTTTGTGGCTCTTTTACTGTATTTCCTACTCTGTTCTGTTTGGTCTTTATATTGTTAATGAATCCTTCTCCCCAAAAAGTTGAAATCAAGTTTCATTTGACTGCAGGAGCAAAAGAGAAGCAATGCAGAAATCCGAGTGCCATAGAGACGTACAGTTAAGAAACAGAATGACAGGTACAGAATGTTGCTTTTAAATGAAGAGGTAAATTTTGTTAATGACACATTCTGTTACACTGATGGATGCAGGATGAGCTTTCACCTCTTCCTTGTTGACATTGTTTCTTCCAGATAACTGTGATCAAAGGACATCATCAAGTGCACAAATAAAACATAGGACTACAGTTCAACAAAGGAAATCCTCCTGGTCAACCAGTTCTCCAGAATCTGCAAGACATCCTCGACCAAGTGATAAACTTAACCCTAAAACAATTAACCCTGTAGGTACCAAAGAGATTCCTGACTCAGTAGATTTCCAAAGTAGTAGACATTTTATTGAGCCATTCTGAATGCTATCCCAAGTTCTTTTGTTTGTTAGTTTTAAGCTAGTGGTGAAGGAAGGCATATGGTAATCATGATGAAGAATGGAGATAATGATGTGAGTGTGGAAGTGAGACGGTGTAAAGTAAAAACCAGCTTTGGTATATCCTATCACATTCATGGATGAGTATTGTAGAGTATAAAATAAATTGCATTATCAGCTTTCTTTTTTTTTACTTTACTATGGTTATTGTACTTCCTAATATCAATGAGTAAACTTGTATTCAATTGCCATAGGATGAATTACATGCTTCTGTAGTTGCATAAAGTCTCTGACCATTTGTCTATCATCTATAAATGAGCTCCACTAGAACTCTTAACTACAGCCCTAGTTTTCTTTTGCCTTCTCACAGCAATTTAATCACATTTAGCAAACATAAGAGTCATGTACATAAACGTGGGTAATTGTAAGTTTCTAGATCAGTTTATCCAAAAAGTGAACACATTTGTGCTCCAACACCAGATGGTGTCTGGCCCAGCCTTACATAGGGTAAGGTGATAATGGTTTCAGCCTTTAAAGGGGATTATGAGAGTGGCTGAGACATGGACTTTGATGGCAGGTAAAATATGGCAGATACTTAAGTAAGGATACAATGAACTATCCAAGGGAAGAGGGAGATTTTCTGACTTTATAAAAGGAAAATGGAAAATAGTTTAAGCTTCTATGTTCCTTCACTTCTTTCTGTAATTTGCAGTGTCAAGGAAATCAAACACGTGAAAAATGCCCTGATATCTCTGTGCTCTTGTTTCCTTTTCTCATATTTCGTTGAGGGAGTTTATGGTGACACTTCAATTTTCCCTTTCTTTAAAGAAAAACTTTAGTAATATTTAGTGGCCCTAGTCTAAATTTTATTAAAAATTAAGAAAAGCTTTGGGAAATAATTTAATGATTTGACTTGAGAATAGGTTATATTAGAAAAGAGCATGTCTTAAGATATGTAAACACTCCTGATCCAAAGCAAATCAGTTGGAAGTCGGGATAGTGGTTACCTTTGGGAGAAAAGGTGGGAAGGGGTTGGAAAGAGGCACCGGTAACATTCAGGTTTTCCACCTGAGTGTTGGTACACAGGTATATTCACTTTTTGAGAACTCACTGATGTATACACAGTTTTTAAGACTTACATTTTTCTTAGCAGGAATTATAATTAGATAAATGAAACGTTAGTATTGCTGTGAATTGTCACACAGAACATAGGTTGAGCTTTGTAAATTAATCTTTTATTATAATATTATATTTTAATGAAATGTCATTTATGTATTTTTACTTAAAACGTATGTGTTTTTCCAGAGCAAAAAGGGTTCGTTCTAAACTTAGACTTTTATGTACATTTTAAAATTACTGAATGTGACTCTAAAAAGTTTTTTTTAGCTAGTTGTATCTTTAAAATAGATTAGTAAGTTTATATTTTGTAATTTAGACGGCTATGTTTCATTTGATTATGTTCAAAGTACCATGTGGCAAAATATTTACTTTCTGTGCCTAAATTCTTAAGCCTCTGATCACTTACATTGAGATTATGTATGCTGCGATTGTTTAACTGTTGTGATTGATCATCTTTTAAATTATCTTTGAGAGTGCATATAGAATTAATTTAGTCATAAAATAATTATATAGAAAAACTGAAAGTTGTGAAGTTATATATCTAAGCAGACACACCTGGGCATGTGTTTGTGAGAGTCTTGCTCTGTCTTCAACTCTGTCACTCCTGTTCATCCCAAGACTTTGATTTGTATTGAAGCACAAAACCGGATTGGAGAAATTACAGGTTCTCTGACCATCCAAGACCGTGCATATTTGAGTGGAGGAGAAGTAGGAGATGTGTGGGAGGTTGAAAACACATTATACTTTCCCTGTACACCTTTTCTCCATTTAGTCCTCACTTTGAAAGGTCACAGTGCAGAAGGGGTGGAAAGATGTTATTATCTTTATTGTATTTGTTTATAGTATTTATATTTAAAAATATTTATCTATAGTATATTTATTTTATATATGGTTTCAGCTACCTTCAAACCTTCTGAAACAAGTTAAGGGTAAAAGGAAATATACAAAATGCGTTTGTGGTTGTGGTTTCAGTATTGAGAGGATTGATCATTTTTCTTAGCCATTTTTCTGAGTAGAATGATGTTGTACTTGATATGAGCATGGTGGCTTGGAAGTCAGGGTGTCCATCTGCCTCTGACCGCAACAGGATTGAAGTTGATTAGGTATCACAAAGTGAAGGTGATAGTAATATTTATTGTATTCTTGTCATTTTTTATTTCAGTTTGGTGAACAGTCACGAGCCCCTTCTGCATTTGCAGCTATTTACTCTAAGGGAGGTGTTCCTTGCAGGTAAAATCAGTACAAGTTATAATTGACTATATTATTCAAAATAATTGAGTAAAATCAATACAGTTTTCAGTTTAAAGTTTTGAAAGATTTATTTACTAGGGAGGTTGAAATAATGGTGACTTATTCATACTTTGGCTGTTGGAGTGGTATAGATCCTGGGACATTGTTGAAGAAAATCATTTTAATTCCAAAATAGAATTACTGATAGATGTACAGTAAACCACCAAATAATTTAAGAAATTGAATGAACCAGTTTCTAAAACAATTTAAGTATTCATAGGCTTGGGCGAATTTCAAATAAATAATCCTTTTTTGTTCGTGAACTGGAAGTTGACAATTTAATGAAATTGTTTCATTATTTTTTTAATTATACTTCAAAAATCAAAGATTTACAATTTTATTTATTGAAATTATACTTATTAATGAGTAATATAGCTGTTTTTGTTTACTTTTGATGCAGTTCTTGTAGCCCTCTTGGATAGAGATCAAAACTATTTTAAAGCAGACGATGCAGGTTACTAATGGAGTGATATCATTTTAAGATTTCACTACTGAGAAACATTAATTTCTTCTAAGTATAACCAGTTTTAGCCTGTTATAGATGATAGAAAATTTTGTTTTCATTGTGGAAAGAATAATCAAAACATTCTTTTTGTTGTTCTAAAGTTAAAGAAATGTAGTTTTTAGTGGTATTTTCAGATTTGGAGGGCTAGGAGTGAAAAATAAGCTCAGGAAGCATTCTTTAATTTATTGTTGTTATTATTTTGTATTTGCATTCTGAATTGAAACTCTATTTTAAGGGTCTTATACCCCCTCCCCACTCTGAGAATTTATTATTGCTAAAAATGTAAAAACAGTCTTGCCGAGTCTTCTTGCTATTATGAAAAGAAGGTGTCAAGTTGAGAACATTACAAAAGGAGCGTGAAGTAACAGTTGAGTGTGTTGAATAAGTTCACGGTCATGAGTGTGATGATGGTTCCATGGGTGTATTCATACATCAAAACTTACCAAATTCTATACTGTATAACAATGTCCATTTTATTACGTGTTGGTTATGTCTCAATAAAGGCTGTTAAAAAGAAAAAAAGCAGCAGCAGCAGTGACTTTAATTCAAGGGGCTGCCTCTTTGTTACCCTGCATGGGCCATTGCACCTTCCTGGCCTCAGTTTTCTTCTCTTTAACAGGGATAAAACCTGGCCTGCCTTTAGATTATTCATGTTAGGGTTAAATGATTTACATCTGAAAAATAATGTTACTTATTAAAAAATCATTGTTTCTAACTATCACATTTTGTTTGCATGTTTTGTGGTAGGTTTGCTATAGTTTTGTCTATATTATTTGGTTATAATTATAACTGAAACATATCAACTGTAACATTTGCATTAAGACACAAATAGCAACATGCTGGAACTCCAAAATTGTAGGCTAAACAAATGTGGAGTTTAGTTTTGCCACCAAACAATTTTGCTAAAAGAGTAGGAATTTGTAGGATTATAAATATATAATTATTGCTTTATAAGATGCCTTTGTAACATCATTTAAGGTCATAGTATTCCTACATGTTACAAAATAATTCTAATATGATTATGTTCTAGAAAGAATATGTATATGTTAGATAATCACTGCTTAATATGTGTTGTCCTTGTTACATGCACTGCCTTTTATATTTTAGATTGGTCCATGGTTCAGTAAAACACAGGTTACAGTGGGAGTGTCCTCCTGAAAAGCTTCCATTTGATCCTCTTCTTATTACTTTAGCTGAGGTAAATACTCTATCTTTCCTAAATGTTTATGGAAAGCAAATTTTTTAATTTGTGTTAAATGTTATTTTGTAACTCATCAGTAAATACTTTTGAAATAAAAGCCAAACAACAGTATTAAAGCACCACGTTCCCTTAGGAACTAATTATGATTGGTATATGTTTATTAAACTGTTTAAACAGCTTTATAAACATGAAATTAAACATGAAATATGAAATCTGCACAGGTACTTATAGATAAGTGGATAAAATATTCATATTTAATTTTAAAAAAAAGTTCTTGGAATCAAATTGAATTAGTCAAATCAGGAGAATATCACTGATTTGAACTTATATTGCATCAGATAACAATTACTGATTGGTCTTTCTTTATAGAAGCAGGCACCTTTAATATGATATGTTTCTTAGGGAACTGATATTACCTACCTAATGTTCTTTGGGAGAATTCTCTGGGCTTTTGCCTACTGGTACATTTTAAGTAGAATATCATGGAGATGGTTTTTGTAGAGGATTTTAGAAAAACTGCTGATAGGTTCCTTTATATTATTTAACATTTGTGTCAGGAAAACAGTTGGCATAGTATTAGCTTGAAGAGAGTCAGTGATATCTCCTGTGAATTTTATTATTTATAAATGTATAGAGTTAGAGTCAGAAGTTGAGAAGTGAATTAACCAGTTGTACTTAACCTTTGAGATACTTGTGTTCTTTAAGAGTTAAGGATCATTTTTGTTGTTGTTGATGTTAAGAATGACAGCAAGAGCTTCGATGGTATTAATCTGAATAGGCAGTGCCTCTAGGATAAGTCATACAGTAATAAGTAATCTAAATAAAATACGACACAGAAAAAACTCAAGCTTTTTTTCTTCATTTAAAGAAACATTTACTTTTCCTATAAAACTAGTGGGGAGGGCCAGGTGGCACCAAAACAGAAAAGTAGATAATTGTGCTGATTGAGATTTCTTAATTATAGTGAATCCTTAGAATTTCTAGTTCCTCCTGTAGTTTTCCAAGTATACTTACTCTTTTAAATGGACATAACAGTTACTACTGAAGACTGCTGGATTTTCTTAGGTCTCAGCTTTTCTTAATTTGTACCTCAGCTTGCCGAAGGTATTTTGGTGTAATAAGCAGTATATTTTTATGGGTAGCCGATTTTGAAATTAAATTTTAATTAGTCTCTTAAACTTGGTATTGAAAACTAAAGATGTTCTAATATTTCATTAGTTCTTTTTTAAACTTTTTATATATGGTAGCAAACAATATTTTAGATGAATCAAAACTATAGTGATACCTTTACAAACATACTCCAGCTAATCACAAGGAACGGGGAGTGCTTTAACTTGGGGAGTCCCCAAAGGGACTCTGAGTTTAGTTTAGACCTCATAAAGTCAGTCTTTTAAATACCCGTTTTCCAAACACCAATGCTTTTATTTGTGTACTGGGTAAACTCCACTCATTTAATAATGAGGAAATAGTGACAGAACCACCACTATTTAAATCCATTTCACCTCTTGACCTGAGATTCCTCATCTCTAAAATGAAAAGGATAGGGGTGCTCCTAAGACCATAGAACCTGTGTTCCAAAATGGTGCTGGTGTGCTTGGCATCATAGTTTTCAAAAGCATGACAGCATCTAGGAGAAGAAGTGTTTCATCACCGTTTGGAAGCAGATAGTTTGGTCTCAAGGACAAATTGTTTGAAAATTAGTATTTTTAGGCATGACCCTGCAGCTGGTTATAGTTATTCCAAATAATAATTAGTCAAACTGAGGGAATGTTGCCATTGCTTGCTTTCTTTTTTTTTTTAACATCTTTATTGGAGTATAATTGCTTTACAATGGTGTGTTAGTTTCTGCTGTATAACAAAACGAATCAGTTATACATAAACATATATCCCCATATCTCCTCTCTCTTGCGTATCCCTCCCACCCTCCCTATCCCACCCCTCTAGATTTCTTTCTTTGTTTTATCTTTTCAAAAAAGTTACCTATTTTATCCTGACTCAAAGTGATCGGTTACATCAAAAGACTACTGTCTAATTGTTCCTAATGCATTTGGGGTGAAAGGCATAGTAAGAAATGATTTACAGTGTTTTTTTTTCATATTTTTGTTTGACATTCTGATGTTAAAAATGGCATTTGATATCTCACAATGCATTTTAGACATAGTATAAGATTTGTCTTAGTATTTAAATATGAAGGAAATATAATATTTTAGAAAGTCATTAAACAAGTTGCAAAATCACCTTTAAGATAAGGGGTCCAGTAATTTTGCATTCATAAAGTGGAGTTTATTAACATACATTTTAGACTAATTTGCTCTGATTTCAGGCAGTGTTTGGGAGTATATACAACATGTTTTTAGTATCCTAGTGAGGTTTTTTTTCCTTCTCTTTATTTCTTTCCTCTCCCTCCTGTCCGCCTTTCTTTTTTCTGTTTTCTTTTTCTTTATTTCTTTTACTTTTCCTTGCTTCTCCTTTGATTTTTCCTGTTCCTTTTATTTTTTTCTTATTCTTTTTCTTTTACTTTCCTTCTTTTCTTGGTTAGAGATCCCTCCTGCCTCATGTATGTCCTGTGTTCCACGATTTCTTAGTTTAATTGAAATTGTAATTACTGAAATTATATTTCACAAATAGGAAAACAATAATAATAAAACTTGATTTTTACTTACACAAGTAAGGATTAATTTTTTTGGTATTAGCATCACTAAATGGGTAGTAAATCATGTTTTTGTCTTTGTTTTGGCAGGGTCTGAGGGAGACTAAACATCCATACACCTTTGTGTCAAAGGAGGGTTTTAGAGAATTACTTTTGGTCACAGGTGCTCTTGAAAAAGCTGTGCCTTTGCTTCCTAGACTGATTCCTGTGCTGAAGGCAGCTCTGGTATGTCCTTTATTCCTTTAGACTTTCTGTGGTACATTTAGAATATTTCATGTCTTTTTTTCTTTCAAATTATATGCAAATTTGTTCTTTACCTGTGATTTTGATGTGTGTGCAGAATTAGGCCACTGTTATTCAGGGCCAGATGATTACTTCCTGGAAGACACCTTGGGAGGATGTACTAAAGGTAAAAAGGGACATTTTGAGTAATTAGAGAAAATAATGAACCTCAAATCAGTCTTTCTGTAGGCTACAACATATTTTAATTAATGTTTCAGTCAAGCCAGATTTGGTTTTTGCTTCTAGATGTCCTGTACTGAAGGTTATGTTTTAAATTCTGGGTTTGGTTGATTATCTTCTAGGACTGAATGTTCAATCTCTTTTTCTCTACCTGCTTGCCCTTTCTCCTTACCCATCCTGCCTTCTCCCCTCTTTCTGTCCCTGCCTGTGCACCCCTAACCACCCAACCCTCCCCAGGTCCACTTGGATGATGAAGTGTTTGAAAGAGGATTGAATGCTCTGGTACAGTTAAGTGTCGTTGTTGGCCCTTCTCTAAATGACCATCTGAAACATCTGCTTACAAGTGTAAGTACTGAAAAGATTAGATAGGGATTGTGTATATGTATCTCTTCCTGATGTAATGGCTTCAAATTAATCATTAAAATGATTCAAAACATTAAGAAAACCTTATCATCCTAACCAAAAAATATAGACGTCAGACCTAGTTGTTCATAAAATATTTTTACTAGTGGACATGGAAAGCAGCCACATGAGCAAATTTAGAGTTGTAATCAAAGTAAGCAGAAGCTGAATGGACAAAAATTCATTAAGTGTGAGGACTTCATGCCTGTGTGGACTGGCTATGAATTATAAGCAGAGCTTATACGTATTCTTGTGGAATTGGATATTGTCAAAGTGATGTTTTTCATCTTTTTTCTTTTTCTTTGTTTCACATTGTAAGTTTTTTAGTGAGTCTCTAGCATTCAGGATGAGACATTTTCCTGTTAGGAGTAGTTTAACCATATCACAAACTTATATTGGCGTACTCTGCAGTTCAAGTGGTCCCCAAGACCACCCTTAGGTTGAACAATTTGCTGAAAGGACTCATGGAACTCAGAGAAGCTGTTATTCAGTGTTGCAGTTTATTGCAGTGAAAGGATACAGATTGAAGTCGGCCAAGGGAGGAGGTGCATGGAGCAGGGCTGAGAGAGACCAGGTTTGGAGCTTCAGTTGTCCTCTCCCAGTGGAGCTGTGTGGCCAGTGCTTGCATTTTCCAGCAGTGACGTCTGGCATGATGCATGGAGTATTGCCAGCAAGGGAAGCTCACCTGAGCCTGGGTGTCCAGGGTTCTCATTAGAAGTTTGTCACATGGCATCACCGCCTGCCTGCCTGGTTGACCTTGGTCTCCAGCCTCTAGAAGTTGAGCTGATACCTTGTGGCCTGAGGCCCCCACTTAAATCACTTTTGTTAGCATTGACTATCTGGTGTGGCCCAAGGCCCCAGGTAAACAAAGACATTCTTATCTGGAAGGACCTTCCAAGAGTTTCAAGGTTTCCATCCAGGAGCCAGGGGCAAGGACCAAGCCTTTCTTTATGCAGAGTTAATCCTTTACTGCACACACTGAAAGAAAGATTAAAGTCCTGGCTGGGATAAGCTGTAGCTAGAATTTCTCTGCATGCATCCTTCTGTAGTTCAGAGCAGAGACATCTATGTTGATCATAGTTCCACTTTTTTCTTGGACCCATCCACCTGAGAGATCCTAGAAGTGTATTTTTAACTTCTTATTCTGCAGATAGACTAATACACCCCAGGAACCACCTGGCTAAGCCTATGGAAAGAAGGGGTGGTGGTGCAAGTAGGGGTGCTGTGGTTAGAAATGGTAGGAGATAAAGTCTCACCATGGGTCTGGTGGGGAGAAGACAGAGTGAGACCAGACTCTCAAATGTTAACATATGGGGAGTCTCAGGACGGAAGGAGGAGAATCCTGGCAGATCCTTGCTTATCACCCTCAGGTCAGCAGGTTGGGTTGTGGCTGACTAACTACAGGAATTTCACAGTAATATGTAGAATGACTCATTGTAGATTGATTGCTTCGTTCAGACATTCAGCAGTTCAACATAAATCTGCTGTTCTCTGCCCTCCCATTTTGTGTCAGGTATCATGTGAGGCACAGGGAATATAATGCTGAACAAAACCAGATATGCCCCCTGTCCTTGTGGAGGTTGGTTTTTGTTTGGGGGAAAAATAAGTAGCAAGGACGTCCTCTGAGAGAATTAGGATGAGGTGAAGAGGAAGTGACATGGAGATAAAAGGATCCTTCCCCCAACTGGAAGTTGAGCTTCCTAAACAGCCTCCCATTCCTGCCCAGTGTTGGCGGAGGGAGAAGACCAGATCAACAGTTAAACTATTTTCTTTTTTTTTTAAGGGACGGTAGCATTAATCTTTGGTCAGTCACATTCCTCCCCACAGCTCTGCTTTTCCTAAGACAAGGACTGACTGAAAGGACCTCTTCCCTTCATGGGGCGGCAACACTTTGGGGAGACCTAGCTACCACACTGGGCTTCACACCCCAGTGGGATTCCACAGAGGAGAGATCCTTGGAAACAGAACATGTGGAGGTTTGTCCCTGGTCTGTTAGCTACATACCATGAGGACCACTGAGGCGCTAGATGCTCCCTCCCCTCCCCTCCCCTCATCCACCACCCCCTTCAGCCAGAAAGGCTCCACTTTCATGTCTCATAAACTTCTACATTAGGTGTTTATTTTAAGAAAGGACTCGTCTTCTAGAAAAAGAATTTCAAAACCAGTTACTGAACCTATATACAACTGATTTTCTTCATATGTGAAATAAGTCATATCCTTTCTGAGCTTCAACTCTGACTGTCCACTGACCCTAGGACAGTGATCCTCAAACTTGAAGGAAGAAAGAAAGAAATCACCTGGGAATCTTGCTAAAAGTGCAGAACCTGGGCCTTTGTCCTGCGATTCTGATAGAGCAATTTATGGGGTGGGACCAAGAATCTGTACTTTGTAAATGGGCATCTGTGGTGGTTCTGATGGTGGTGGTTCATTGTTTGTCCTGCACTCCCATGCCTGAGAACATGGTCTCGAAGAAAGCAAACTTAAGATCTATAAGAGGTGCCTTTTATCTTCATCCCCAGGATGTTGATAAGCCCAGCCTGTCCTCTCTTTTAGAGTTGCTTTTCTCACATTTTTAATCTTTCTGGGTGTCTCTTCTGACCCTCCCTAACCTTTGATGACCTGCTGAAAGGACCCATTCCTCAGTGCTCAGTGGTGGGAAGTATGCCGGGGTTACTCACAGATCTGGGAAGAGGAAAAACCAGAAACCTACTCTAGGACAGGGGCTTTATGTGTTTGATCAATGAGGAATTCTTGCCTGGGCTCCGTTTTTATCCCCAGAAGGTGGAGCCGTGAGCAAGTCCTGCTGTAGCTGAAATGTTTAGGTCTTTGGGTGAGTGTTGCAGACACTTGGTGGGAGAACACAGTTATGAGTTGTGCCTGAGGGCCTGAATTGTGCTGTTTCCCTCTTTGCTCTTGTTCTCGCTCACCTGTGCTCTCTTCCTTCTTAGCCAGAGCTCCACCTGTCCAAGGAGGCCCCTTCAGGACATAGCTGGGGGTAATAGGTGGTCTTGTGGTTTTTAGTCTGATTCTTTTGCCTGCCACTGTTAACCGAGTTATTCATGTAAATGCTCTGTTCTGTTGTCTCTTCCTTTTTTAACTGTAGGAAACCGTGTGTTTTAGAAGCTTAGCTTTCCATCGTAGTCCTGCAGATGCTCTTGCAAATTACAGAATGGGAATGTATACAATTTCTTAGAAAACTTACTCTGGAAAACTTACAGTATGCTAGTACTGTAGTAGATTTTGTAGGGTTGGTATTGTTTCAGATAATAGAAATCCATTTTTTTAAACAAATACAGTGGTGTCTATTATATGTAAATTTAATGAGATGTTTCCTAAAAGAAGCCTTGAAATCTAAAACAAATTAAGTGGGGTTTATGTACTTACTATACAGTAAAGACTCAATGGTATTATTTCTAGTTAGCCTATTAGTGAAGTTTTACTTATGTTTATAGTGAATAGTGTTACTTTTTCAAATCATTTCATTCCCTTAATCTTACTTGAAAAGCTTTCCAGGAGACTAAGGGACAAGAAATTCAAAGAACCAATCACCACTGCATTACAGAAGCTGGAGCAGCATGGTGGAAGTGTAAGTGAACATTATTCCCCATAAATCATACTTTTTAAACATTTCAATTGTACTATGAAATTGACTGAATAACATATATTATCTCACTTCAGGCTCAAGTAACCACGTGGAGTTGATATTATTATTCTCATTTTAGAGCTCAGAGTTTCTGTCTTGCCGAGGTCACACAGTTTTGTTTTGTCTTTCTTAATTGAAGTATAGTTGATTTACAATGTTGTGTTAGTTTCAGGTGTACAGCACAGTGATTCAGTTATACATATATGTGTGTGTGTGTGTACATATTCTTTTTCAGGTGCTTTTCCCTTATAGGTTATTATAAAATATTGAGTATAGTTCCCTGTGCTATACAGTAGGTCACACAGTTTATAAGCACGAGGATTCAGACCCAGGTTAACATAGGGCCTGTGCACTGCACCGTGCTTACTGTACCACACTCTGTGTAGTACAGCTGTACGTTTTTTTTTATTTTGGTTGTATTTTGTATGTTTTTGCTTTGACCCTTGGGAAATTCAGAAAACAAAAGGATTAACTTAACTCATTGAAGAAAAAGTGTTATTTTTCCTTTCATTTGCCATCTTCTCTGTCTGAAAAATTTACAATCTGCCCATAATCGAAGATTGAAATGAGGTTCCCAGGTGGCTGCGTTGTTCTCTCTGGAAGGCATGTGTGCTCGCTCGAACATGCTCACATGCACACAGAGGAATGATTCAGCTGACTAGTCTAACTTGCAAGAAGGTGCAGAGCCGTGGGGGACTGCATTACTGTCTGTGTGTTGTGAAATAACTGGGTTAATTGAATTTTCATCACTTGAAAGAAGTGTTCAAATAATCTAGTCTTGGAAATATTTCCATAATGCAGTAATTCCACCATGTTTTGGAGATTACATTTAATCAGATCTTAATGATAGAGTTGCATGTGATTATCTTAACATTGTAGAACTTAGTTACACTCTAGGTATTTGATTATAAAGAAAATTTGCGTGATCGATACAATCTTAAAACGGCAGATGTTTGAGTTTAAGCATTGCCTAAATTACTTAATTTGACCAATTTCAGTGACTTTTAAAACTGATTATATTCTTTTCATGATGAATGCCTAGAATAAAGTTTATGAGGAGGAAGTCAGTCCCTGGGCTACTAGATGATGAATTTCTTTGTTGTGTGTGGGTCTAGGCGGAGGGTTAGCCTTCTGACACCTTGTTGAGATGCACAGAATCATCCCGCAGTCAATCCAGTGTCCCTTCCCAGCAGAAAGGAGATTCTTCTTGCTTACAAATGTGTTGTTCTGAGAATTGGAATGCGAAATAATTCGCCCTTTCCTCTCTGTGAAATGCAGATAAACACATGCTAAATAACATGGCAAGGCTTTTCAATCTGAAACTCTCCCCAGATGGTTTTCACACATCCTGTGCTGGTATGGGACATGGGCGATTAGAAAGGGGTGGGCCCAGCAGGTTAGATTTCTTGGGGGGGTGGGGGTGGGGGAGGGGATAGTTTTTGAGTAAATACAGGTTAGAAATAGCACACTAGGATTTGGAGGGGGAATACTGAGGATGTAGGTGACCGATCCAAGGGTCCCAGTGATAGCTAGCAAGGAAGTTCTCTTATTGCCACTCAATCTCATTAGTTTTTAATCATGCTAATACAGAATTTAAAAAGATTTTGAAGTTATAAGGACTATTAAGTGTTGTTTATTCCCTCATACTTTTGCTCTTCTTGTTCCCCCTTCTAATGTCCTACATAATATTTTAGTAATAATTAATGTAATTGCAACAGGAAGTTTCAATCACATATCAAAGACTTCCCCTTGGCTTAATTATTATTGTGCTTGCTTTAGGTGCTTTATAATCCATCATGAAATTAATGATGTTCTTTCCTTTCTAAAAACTTAAATGTTTACATCTTTCTCTTTCTTTAAATATTGGAGATGAGTCTTTATGAGAGATTCTTCTCGATATTATAGTTTCTCATTTCTTAAGGCTCACGTGTATCACAATGATGAAAAGACTCAACTTCTAGAGAAACTAAAATATCAGTTACAGACAGCCAGTGTCATTTTTTAGAACTAATCAGTTTGCTATCTGCCTTAAACTGAAATTGGTTCATTCTCAGCCTGATTTAATTTTCTTTTTGTTTTTTTTTTTTTTTGGCGGTACGCGGGCCTCTCACTGTTTTGGCCTCTCCCGTTGTGGAGCACAGGCTCTGGACGCACAGGCTCAGCGGCCATGGCTCACGGGCCCAGCTGCTCCGCGGCATGTGGGATCTTCCCGGACTGGGGCATGAACCCGTGTCCCCTGCATCAGCAGGCAGACTCTCAACCACTGCACCACCAGGGAAGCCCTAATTTTCTTTTTAAACGATATACACATTAGTCTTGAAAAAAATACATACATATATACATCCTGATCTTTATCGAGCAAGTAAGAACTTATTACATGAGAGGTACTCTATTGAGTATATTTTAGACATTAAACTCATTTAATCTTCGCTACATCCCTCAGAGGTGGATTTTTGTTGTTATCGCCCCGTAAAGAGCTAGAAACTGAGATGCAGAGAAGTAATTAGCCCCAGATTTGACAGTGAAGTGACTGGCAGAAGCTGGATTCAAGTACTGGTAGTCTGGTTCCTAACTATTTTTCTAGTTAAATATTTTTAAACCACAAAAAGAGACAACGTATATTTTATTTAACTCAGAAAAAAAGTTCTGTTTCCATCATTCTGCTCCTATCCCATTTTGTGTGTTTGGAGTTTTGAATACTTTTTTAGGCATGCTCCTGCAAATGTAGTACCTCTTAGGGGAACCCTGCATGATACTAATGAGGCTAAATTTTTTTCTGTTGACAGGGAAGCCTTATCATCATCAAATCTAAAATTCCAACCTATTGCTCCATATACTGCTGAAGAAACTAGCCCTGGTGACAGGTGTTAAACGCTGACCACGTGTATGCACGGAACCTTTTCAGATTCACTTCACTTTATCCTTTTGTAAATCACAACCACCCTTCATTATTCCTGGCTTTAGATGAGTATACACAATTCCACTGAATCATAGTACAAGTTATTCATTAAAAAAAAAACAGTGGTTGATGGAAAACTATTAAAAAATAAGTTCTATAATAGTACAATCTCGTGGGGTTTATTTTTTCATATTTTTTATGGTTTGTGTGAGCAAGTTATTTGGTTGACAATGGATGTGTTTGTATATATTTTCTAGTGCCTTTTATATATAACATTTATACAGTTCGTGTGTAGCTGTGCACTTACTTCTAGACATTTTGCCATTTCCGGGTTTTATATTTATCAAGTCTATGAAAATTTCAAATAATGGACAAACATTTGTGAATTCACTGTTAATTATTGTTTGTAAATATGTATTTTATAATGTAGAATGCTTGGAAATAATTTTGAGTATTCTAGTTTTAAGAAAAAAATTTTTAATGTGTAAGTTCTCTTATAAGTATGGTTGTTTATTACAGATCATTAAAACTACCTAAACTTTAGGTATTAATTTAAGTAAATGTTATTTTTGTAATTCATAGTCTGAAAATACTGATATTCAGTACATGAAGATACTCAGAAATTAAAATCTTAAAAGTCTTACGTGTATTCAGTGATTTTGTTGTGCTTGCTTATGTTTAACAATTAATTCAGTTGAAAAAGCTTTTAAAACGTAAGTTACAAGTGTAGCTCTGAATGTTGATGTTACAGAAGCTGATTCTGGATCATTCTACAGGGAAAGGAGTAGAGGGAGAGAAACATCTGGGCAGGAAGAGCGCCGTTAGGGACCCGGCTGGCCACACCAAATCCAAGGCTAACAGACTTCTGAAGGGCTGGAGATTAGGGGCAGCAATATTCTGTCCCAGAAGCCTCGGAGAACACCCTTTCTTTGCTCCATCCTCAGGTACCAAGAGTGATCTCTTTGTAATTCTCATTTCAGATCCAATCTCACGGATGTAACTTAAAATACGAGGAGTTTCTGAAGAGTGTTAACAGCAATAATGCTCCTCCTCCCTCAGAGCTCCTATCATTCCTGGTCCCCTGGCTGGCACACTCTGTCCTCAAGTGTCTAGTCACATCCTCAGGTCGCATCTGCTCACAGGCCTGCCTGCCCACTGGCCTTGCCCTGACTCCTCTACCCTTGCACTTAGCTCCACCCAAAGACCGAGATCTCTACCTTTTAGAAAAATGCCATAAGAAAAATGTAACGTTTTTAATCTAGTAATTATAAAATTTATTGCAATAAAGACCTGTAACATAGACAGTAGAGTTATAAACATTTTATTTGCTTTTATTTTTTCTTTTTGAAATACAAAATGTGCACATTGAATTTACACAAACACGTGATGGCCAAGTTCAGTGTACATGTATTGTACTACTCTTAATTTCTACACTGGTGATAGCAGGGCAGCTTTCAACATCCTATCTCTACACCAGAATAGATACCTGATTTATTGTTGCAAAGACAGTTGCAAATTTCCTCCTACTCTAGCCTCTTGGTCTTTGTGATATTTCTTGCAAAACAAACAGGGAAGGTGTGTGTATCTTTAGTAATATTGTGGCAACTTTACAATTTTGGCTTAAGATCATTAAAAATAATCTGAATTATTGGAGTTTTATGATGAGCTAAATCATAATACAATCCAGATGAGTTGCTTAGCACTTATATTCCTTTTCTATTAAATTTTGATATTATAGTTCTCGATATAATGGAATCACTGGTGCTTTCAAAGTGAATTCTGCTTGCTGTTTGTTCTTGGTAGGCATTAGGGTAGCAAAGGTTTGTTTGTCCCTAAATGGCATCTAATGTAAAGGTGCCATGAGGGAGTCAGGAAAGAGGATGGAATAGGCCTTGAATGCAGTTAAGGATTACTTGTTGCTAAGCATTGCCACGTACTGGATGACAGATGTCCTGACCCTTTGCTAAGCCTGTGGACATCCTCGCTTTGTTTCACACCTTCTTGGACTTCCACTTAGTGACATAACAGTCAACCTGTAGGACTGAACAAATCCAAAATTACATACATCATGTAGGCCTTGGCTGTAATATGTATTATGAAAAATTAAGAAATGCTTATTAAATAAGCTTTATTAGGCATATGCTGACATCTGGTGATAAACTGACTTGTTTCATGTTATAAAAAAAATGCCAGGTAAATGAATGTCTTTAACAGAAGGAAGCAAATCCAGAGAAACTGGGACTATGTGTTTGTTTGTTTTTTTCCAATTGTAGTAACCTTGTTTTGTTTACTTAAAGTATAAATGGAATTACAGCATACAAACATGAAAACTAATAGCTGGAAATTAAGTGCAGATGCCAGTATGTCAGAAAACCATTTAAAATCCTGGGGCTGAATACATACAAATGAATAGCAAAAAACACAGATATTTTAAAATCACCAATACTGTGAAAGCCTCAATAATCCCGTGGCTAAAGAATCAATAAAACTATATGCCAGATCCTGTTACTTTTGAATATTCACAGGGTATGAACTGACTTAGAACATCCCATGAACTCAGTGGCATTATGAGAAGGATGCAAATTTATAAATGGAAAACAAATCTTTTGGGGCTTGCTTTATATTAAAACAAAGCTTGTTTGCATAATATGCCTCAGTGTAAAGCTGAGCAATCTATGCTAAAAGTGGTAGCTCCAGCTTTGTGTGATAGAATCGTTCACATTGGTCTGATTGAGGACGCATTCGACAAGTTAGATCACATTTTCAAAGAGCTGCATGGAGCGCATGATGTTTTCATCCTGTAAGGGAGGAAACGTGGAATTAAGTTCACCATATCGGCAAAGGAAAGTGCACTGTCTTGCCTCTAAGTACTGCCACCCTCCACCAACGCCTATGCCAAATGTTCAGATACTAGGGGTCTGCAAATGTAAATACTCTTCTACCCATTTTCCACACAGATAAGTATGGAGAGCCCGTTTTGTTGAAGTCTCCTAGGCTTTAAACACTTTATTTAACTCTGACTCGGTGTTAAAGAGGGGCTAATTCTCATATTATTAATAGAATGCCAGCATGGAAACTGGAGAGGCGCAGAGCATAATCAAAGCGAGCAATGCAAACTGTGGCATTTTAGGTAACCGCCCGCCAAATCACAGAGACTTGTACACATGGAAGGATACAGGGTTTGTGTGTGAGCTAAGAGCCAACTTCATAAAGGTTGGAGGTTGGGGTTTAGGAGACAGGTTTGCAGTAACTACACCTCTCTTTCTGAGTCTGTTAGGGCTAAATCTGTGTGGACTTTGGGAACCTTTCAAAATGAATGGTCTCTCAATGCCAGAGAAAGGATTGTTTGTGAGAAACCATTGCCCAGTGTCTGCAGTTTAGCATGTTCCTTAGAAACTTAGGGGGACAGACTTAGGGCAGGATAGGGGCACTTGGCGATTGTGACTGTTTATAGCAGTGGAAAATGGTAGCAGAACTAATGATGACTTCCACTACTAGATGCCAAGTAACAATACCACCATTAAGTAGGCTGATATCACTAAGTTCGTTCAAAGACCGTCACATTGAAATGCGAGTTGAGAAAAAGGCAGGCATCAGGAAAGGGAAAGTATATCAACTTGAAAATAATGAGAAAAACTAAAGCACCAGCAAACTTCTTTGTCTCCATAATTTTTTTTTTCTTTTTTTTTTTGCGGCACACGGGCCTCTCACTGTTGTGGCCTCTCCCGTTGCGGAGCACAGGCTCCGGACGCGCAGGCTCAGCGGCCATGGCTCACGGGCCCAGCCGCTCCGCAGCACTGGGATCTTCCCGGACCGGGGCACGAACCCGTGTCCCCTGCATCGGCAGGCGGACTCTCAACCACTGCGCCACCAGGGAAGTCCTGTCTCCATAATTATTTTAAAAATTCTTAATCGTGATTCTACCCACGTCAAGTCAAATAACTCTAGGTATGCTAATACTGGTCTGCCACCAGATGGTGGAGAACCACATGGACTTTTCCTCAGGGAGAATCTTCTGCTGTTTAATTTTGTGACTGAAGACCATTACTGGTTCAGCCAAAGATATCTGTTGTCCACATACATTGAAGCAATGATGTTTCTCTTAGAAATCGGATATAAGTTTGGCCAGTGATACACTCTTGGCTGTACTGGAATTCTAAATCTATGGAGGATATGGTAGACAAGTTACATGTTATATGCTAGTTCTGGGGAAAGAACAATTCAAGTCTCACATATGTTTTATCCTCAGTGATGAATATTCTAAAGGATCTGAAGAGCAAAAACACATGTGCAACCTTCATCTCTCCAGGGCTTCCCTCATAGCCTGCCTTGGGATAGACAATGAATGCTGATGAACTGAATGTGCAAATTGGTGATTGTTTTCACAGTGGTAGGCTTACTCATCTCAGCTATGTAGAAGTGGTGATCTTAGGCATATGATCTTTATACTTTGCTCAGTTCATGGTGGCTGGCTGGCAGGACCAAGTTCAGCTGTTAAGGAAGCAAAAGGGATAGTTCCTTTACTATCGTTACTTACTTTTTGGCAACTTTCAATGAATTCATCTATGGTAACGACTCCATCTTTATTTTTGTCCATTTTCTGTTCAGGAAGAAAAGAACGAAAAAATTTGCTCAGACTTACCCCTTGATACTCTCACCCTGAACTGAACAAGCTGAAGCTGATGAAAAGAAAGCCCAGCTGCTTATTTTATGGGGAGGAACTGCTTCAGAGCACAAACTAGTAGCTTCTTAGTGATAAGAATCGTGGCTGACTGATTTTAGGCTGTTGCCTTTTCAATAGAATGTGGTATAGATCTAGAGTCACTCTGTTCTAGTGAAATCCTGCCCTCCAGCTATGACAGACTTCAGGCAACTTGCTGAAACTTTCAGAGCCTTGGTTTTCTCATCTGTGAGATGGGGCTAATGAGGATTTATAAATAACCTCATAGGGGCTTGTGAGAAATGAAAACAAACACCCCAAAACATATGAGACATGGCAATTGCTTGGTGTTCTATCCAGGACATGGTGAGTGTTCAATAAGTGGAGTTATCAATATTATAAATTCAAAACCAAAATTACTAAATTAGTATGATGGTAAATATTCTATAGTTTTGTCTCTTTCAGTAAAAATTATTTTCCTTTACATTCTTTTGAATCATCATGATGCTTTGCAAACATCAGGAAATTTGCTCTTAATTTCACTTCCTCTCTGACTTCTATTGCATTCCTACCTGGAAAAATGTTTCAACGTGTTGTCTGGGAGCATCTTCTTTGAGGACAGGATACGTGCATTTACCCATCATATCGTATATCGCTTTCATTATATCAAGCATTTCCTGAAAAGGAAAAGGCAGTCACGTGAAGCCTCATGCAATGTGAAAATAAACCACTCCGAGAAGCTTTGACAGATTATCCCTACTCAATTTCAAATTTTTTATTTTTCTTTGATTCTTCATTAAATGTCTTGGTTGTCCCAGAGGAAAAGCCAATGGCCTTATGCCTTAAAAGCAGCAGAATCAGAATGTAAGAATCAAGTCGGATCTTGGTTTCAAAATGAATGAAATTCCCACGTATCTAACATGATCAGGAAAGAAACACTCTGGTTTAATGTTTGGACTTCTCTAGATTTCACATTGGCTATCTTTGCTTTATTGAGTTATTATATATTTTATATGTTGATTATCAATTTCTGTTTATTGAGAATAAAATAAACTCCACATCATGAGAATTATACTAAAACTGACAAGTCTCAAAGCTCATTAGGGTTTTCATTGTGTTTTTCCTACTGTGGCTTTAACTAAAGTCACACATGTAAATTAGTCAAAATATGACCATGGAAACACTTCGAAATTTTAATTTGTTAAATTAAAATCTAGTTTTTGATTTGTAATTTTCAATCTTAGTGAAAATAATATCTAGTTAACCTAGACATTCAGATTTATTGTTTACACTTGTTTCCTTCATATCGAAGTTTCCACAGAAGAGTATGGATTAAGTCGATAATATGGACGTAATATATATTTACTTCTGAGAGTATTCAATTCCATTTTAAATGATAAAGCAGTTTGTAGTTTGTAAATTTTACGTGAAGGCCTTTAAGATGTTTTGCGCATAGAAGTTTGTTTGACATAGAATTCATGTGATGTGTTGGGTGTAAACGGTAAGAACAGCATGTTTATGTTAAACATAGAAAGGGATAGAAAGGGATCAAAGGACCAAGAGATACCTAATATCCTGGAGGCACCTGAGTACTAAATGTTTATTGTGTACTAAATATACAAGAGACACTAAGTATCCAGGAGATATGCTCGATATACCTGAATACTTAATACTCATGAGGTCTTAATTCAGCCACCCATTTGTGAGACCCATCTGGCCCCATGTGTCTTCTGCTCAACAAATAAAACCCATGGCCATTGATCAGGTTAATTGTCACATTGTAACTGTGGTCAGGTGAACTTGTCCCTGTGTCTTCAATAGAGCAAGTTGATGTCATTGGCCCAAGATACCTTCTATTTGAAGAGCCCAATGCTCAAAACTCAACTCGGGGGAAAGCTAGTGAGAGAAAGAGGACATATGGACATTGAACCACATCCAGGCTTCAGGTAATGTGGTCTTTCAACCCTACCTCCACTCCATCCTAAATTTGTTATCTTACCCCATCCCGCCCCCCCTTGCTTCTTGCTGTGTTTTAAATTAATTTATTAAACCACTTGATATGAGCATCTGAATTTGGTCTGTGAGGCTTCCTTTTTAGATAGCCCACGTGGGAGTTTATTTGGGGCTCCACTATCGCATCAGGTCATTTCCCACACAGTACAGGTCACTACATAATCCACACGATTTTAAAATTACATCTGTTTCCATATGGACCACATTATATGATAGAAAAAAGGTTACAGGCCAAATATTCTAACGTGTGGATATATTTTCTTCCTATTTGATTCCAACTACTATCTTTATTCCATGTACAGTATTCATTAAAATGCTGTTAGGAAATCAGGATGTAATCCTTCTATTTTTTTTTTTTTTTTTTCTGTGGTACGCGGGCCTCTCACTGTTGTGGCCTCTCCTATTGCGGAGCACAGGCTCTGGACGCGCAGGCTCAGCGGCCATGGCTCACGGGCCTAGCCGCTCCGCGGCATGTGGGATCTTCCCAGACCGGGGCACGAACTCTTGTCCCCTGCATCGGCAGGTGGACTCTCAACCACTGTGCCACCAGGGAAGCCCTCCTTCTATGTTTTATATTTACTTTGAAGATTAACCATAAACTGTTTCTAGCATTCCAAATTTTTCATCAGAATATTTCCCCAGCACTACAGAAAATATTTTAGACTTCCTGAAAAAGTGGTTCTAAAATAATAATTGCGATTGTTTAACATTTTGAAGTGAAAAAATGAAAATGGTCTGAAAGCTAGCTGTGTTGGTGAGGCATTTCTTACTTCTTTAGTGATGTAGCCATCTTTATTTATGTCATACAAATTAAATGCCCAGTTGAGTTTTTCTTGTACTGTCCCCCGGAGCAAAATGGAAAGACCCTTGATGAAATCCTAAAAAATAAAAATAAAAATATAATTTGATATGACATTTCTAAAAAAGAAAAGTAAAACACAAACTCTAATATAATTCTCTGTCAAATGATGGAAGCAAGGGTTACAACCCTCTGGATTTTGAACCATTTATTTATAGCAAAATGGTCCATGTGTTCCTGATTATCTTTTTTTCCAGAGATTTTTTGTGGGCATAAACCACTCCTTAGGTTTAATATTCTTACTTTCTAATTGGAAACTGTGACTTAAATCAACCTTGGAACTGGAAATTGTGTCAGAACAGACACCCAAACAACAAGACGCATGTGTATAAGTGGTATTACTTTCCACTACAAGTGCACACAATTCTTTTACTGAAAATCTAATAACATTGTAACTTTAAAAATACAAGCACATACATAACACAGTTCCCATGAACAAGATCTGCTAACAAGAAATATGGGCTGTCCTTAAGATACAGGCCAATTGAAGGCTTTATTTAGAAATCAAGTTATAATATGCATGGGGGCAGAAGTTAAGAGAATGGAGCTGAAAGCCAGGCTGCCTGAATTCAAATTCCAGCTGTTTCATCTGATAGCTCTGTCCTCAGACAACTTACCATCCTTTTGCCTCTATTTTCATATCTGTAGAAGGGATATGTTAGTATCTACTTCTTAAATTTTTTATGAGGATTAAAGGAGTTAAGCTGTTTATAACAGTGTCTGGCAAGGGCATCGGCTATGTGTTTGTCCAAGTAAATGGAAACCTCAGTCAGTATCACTGTTCGGCTGATATGACTGAACGGCAGGCAAACCAGATTAACTTGATCAAATTCATATATATTTGTTGTTCTGTAGGCAGGGTTAACATTACAGTATGGTGAATTCTGATCTCCCATAGAACTGACAATCTGTAGTTAGGTAGGAATGAAAGAGCAGAAGGTGTTACCAAGTCCAGGCTTTCTCTGCTCCCCGCAGGACAGGCCAGTAAATCTTGAGACGAGGTGTTGAGGCAAGGAATATGACTTTATTCGGAAAGCCAGCAGACCGAGAAGATGGCAGACTAGTGTCTCAGAAAGACCATCTTATCAGGGTCTGGATGCCAGTTTCTTTTATAGAACAGAGAGAGGGAGGAGGTGAGGAAGTAAAGTAAAAAGGAAGTAAAGTAAAAAGTAAAAAGTAAAAGTAAAAAGGTCTTGCAAATATCTCCTGGAATGGCCAGCCTCAGGGAGGGGATGTGTTAATTTCTTCTTTTCTTGCAGCCATTCACAGGTGGACAGGGTCAGGATGCTTCCCTGAACAAAGGCACTTTGGTTTACCATTCAGGCAGAGGGGCAGTGTTCCCCGAGGCAGGCCAGTATGTATAGACAGTATCCTTTTAGTGAACAAAAGCAACGGGGAAGCAAAAGCTAAAGTAAAAGAAACAGATCCAACATGTAGTCAGATTTTGTTCTTCCCTGTAACAAAGGGAAATGCAGAAGTGGCCTCTGGGTGAATTTGTATTCTCCCTGCATTTTTACATTGCAACATTTTGTAATTGTTTTCCTGTCTTAATTTCTTTAAATGCTTTTTTTTTTAATGGGTGACATTCATGTAGTTCAAAATTTTAAAATATATAAGATTACTGATAAAAAGTATGCCTCCCATTCTTGGACCCTAGTCACCCTATTTCTTTCCCCTAGACAACTGGCGTTAGTAGCTTCTTGTATTCACTTCCAAAGAATTTTTGTGCATATACAAGTGTAAGGCATATTTATTTACACAAATGATAGTCTAACAGGCTGTTCTGTACTTTATTTTATTTTTAACTTAGCAATAAATCTTGGAAATAACTCTTGTCTTTTTCACTGTTGCATATGTATGAATATATCATAGTTTACTTAACCAATCTCCCATTGATGAATATTTAAAGATTTCCAATCTTATTAAAAACAAAGCCACAAAGAGTGACCTTATACATACATAACTTACATTTTGAACAAGTATATCTGTAGGATGAGTCCCTAGAAGTGGAATTGCTGGGTCAAAGGATTTGAACATTGGTAAATTTTATAGTTATTTTCAAATTTCCCCCCAAATTTCCCTCTCAAAATCTGTATATGAGAATAGTATAGCTTGTCAGTACTATATGCCATCAAATTTTTTATCTTTTTCAATCTTAAAGGTTAATATTTCTTTCTCAGATTACTTAAAATTTGTTATTTATTATGAATAAATTTGAGCATTTTTTCCAAATGTCTTGATTTATAGAAACTCTTCACGTATTAGTGAAATTAGCCCTTGTCTGGGATATATCTTCAAGTATTGTTTCCCAGTTTATCATTTCTTTCAATTTTTATTACATTGATTTTTATAAAGTAGGCATCTTTTTAGCTTTATATTCTAGATTTTGTCAGCCTTTTACTTTATATTTTTTGGTTTCTGTCATATTGAAAAGACCTCTCCCATTCTGAAGTTATAAAAGGATACTCCCATGTTTTTGTTCTAGTACTTTTAAGGTTTACGTTGTTACATTTAAATCTCTATTCCATTTGGAATTTACCCAATGTTTTTAGATAGCTGTCTGGTTTCACAATATTATTTGTTACCCACTGATTTGAGATGCAAGATTTATCATATCCTTAATTCTTTTATGTATTTATATTTCTGGAACTTATGTTTTATTTCATAGTATATCTGTTTATCTAAGCACCTCTACTACATTGTTTTAATTATTAAAACATTTTAGTAATTTTAATAGCTGTAAGGGCTATTTCCTCTTAACCCTTCTTTTTCAGCTATTTTCTTTCCATTTTTCCTTATTTAAGAATTCCACCTGACCCCTATTGGGATGTTTATTGAGCTGGAGGTAAATTTACAGATCAACTTGGGCAGAACTGACAACTACATGTTGATGAGTCTTCCTATTCAAGACAATAAGAAACCTTTCCCTTGTCCAGGTTGTGTTTGTCATTGAGTATGTTAGTTTCCTCTTGCTGCTATAACAAACTACCACAGATTTGGAGGATTAAAATAATACTTGTTTATTATGCTCCAGATCTGTAAATCAGAAGTCTGAAATGGGTTTTACTGGGCTGAAATCAAGTTGGAGGCAGAGCTGCAGTCTCCCCAGTGGATCTAGGGATAGAATTTGTTCTCTTGCTTTTTTCAGCTTTTAGAGGCCACTTGCATTGATTGGCTTGTGGCCCTTTCCTCCATTTTCAAAACACAGTACTCCAACCTCCTGTTGTAGTATCTCCTCTTTGCTACCCTGATCTTCCTGCCTCCCTCTTACAGGGACCCTTGGGATTACATTGGGCCCATCCAGATAATCCAAGGTGATCTCCCCATCTCAAGATCCTTAATCACACCTGCAGAAAACCTCCTTTACCATGAAAGATAACACATCCTACGTCCGGACATTAAGATGTGGACATTTTTGGTGGGTCTTTATTCAGCACACCAAACTCTAATACATTTTAAGGCCTTTTGTTTTTTCCAAGTTGTTCTTTCACATTTCTTAGTTATATTTATTTCTAGGTATTTTAATCCTTCCGTTGCTGTTATAAAGGAGGCCACAAGAATTCCTTAGTAGGCAGAAAAAAGAAGAGACGCAGGCAACAAATCTTGAAAATAAGTTTCTCAGGAGGTAAGAGAGGTCAAGAGAAGAAAGCATTTCACTAGGAAAGGATGGTTCATCTTGATACCAATCTTCTGGGGAATGAAAAGAGCTTACTGAGTCAGCAACATGGAGGTCACCAGTGACTAAAGGGAGAAGCTTCAGTGGAGGGGAGGGAGCAAAGAGTGATAGAGACTGTTAGAAAATTCACCAACCATGGCTGCATGTGAAGACAGAGGGACAGGGCTATATCTGAAGAGGAGGACAGGATCACAGAAGAGAGTTTTGAAGATGAGCACTTTGAACACTGAAGGGACGAATCTAAAAAGAGGAAAATACTAAAGATGTGTGTGTGTGAGAGAGAGAAAAAGACAGAGAGAGAGAGAGAAGTGGACTACTCCTGCGATGGTGGGAGAGATGGAGATGGTCTGCCCTGGGAAGAGCGGAGGCACATTTCCTCAGCTAATACAGAAGGAAGGAGAACACCATGCAGATGCCCACAGCTGAGAAGAGGTGGGAAGATGAACGAGTCCTCATCTGAGACCTTTAATGGGTGTTGTCTGCTTGGGAGTGAAGGACATGGTGGAAAGGATAAGAACTGAAGGTTTGAGGAGAGACAAGGAGGCAGCTCTGCTCCTGGACAATAAGGTGACTTGTGCAAATTACGGGAAGCTGCAGCTCCCTCAAAATATTTTTCTGCCATCTGCTGGAAAATTGTTGTAATATATTTAAACCTGTAGTATATAATATACTGTAATTAAGAGGTAATGACCCTCCTTGGAGTTGTGTAGTATACAACTTGCAAACTATATAAGCTTTGGCTTTTTTGGAAGGTATAAAATAGTCACTGCAGAGCATGGGAAGGTAGGCTTACCAGAGAAGGATTGCTGGACAATTTTGAAAAGCCAGATGAGGTGGATGGTTATCAATATAATCCTTACCTGTCACTTCAAATCACAAAGTAATAGTTCTATGCCTTTAGCTGAAAAGAGAGGCTGGACACAACATCCATGAAGATATGCTTAGAGCATTGGTTTTCAAGATGTAGATTGCTGCAGAATCACCTGGAGGGCTTGCTGAAACAGCTTGCTGGGTCCCACCCCAGAGTTCCTGATTCATTAGGTCTGGGGTGTGGCTCAAGAATTTACATTTCTAATAAATTCCAAGGAGATGCTGATACTGCTGGTCCAGGGATCACACTTCGAGAACCACTGGCCTGCAAGAACCATCACTGGCATTGGCCCCATCACCAAGCAGAATAGGCCAGAGCAACAATGGGAGATTTAAAGTCATGTGTGGACTTTTGTTGTTTGCCTCCCTAGTTGGCCCCTATTTCCATTCGGTGCGCCATCCAATTCTGTGGAAGCGCACTCCATCTGTGGCTCTAGTGATGGAGCCATGCCCTGGGCAAAATCAGGAAGCACCTTTTATTCCTTTGGTCAAGGCAATTGGATCTGTGGTTGGCCTGCAACTGAACCCAGTCTACATGAGTGATTTTCAGGACTTCTGCTAGGAAGGGGTATGACAGAGATGCTTTTTCTTTCCTGCCTGGGGAAAAATCAAGCCTGGAGCTCAGGAGCTGCTGGCATCTTCTTGTAACCACGAGGGAGCCCACTCTTAGGTTGCAGCCAGACCTATCTCTGGACTTCTTATTCTTTTTTTTCTTTTTTTTTTAAATTTATTTATTTTATTTATTTCTTTTTGGCTGCGTTGTGTCTTTGTTGCTGCGTGTGGGCTTTCTCTAGTTGCGGTGAGTGGGGGCTAATCGTCATTGCGGTGCACGGGCTTCTTATTGCGGTGGCTTCTCTTGTTGTGGAGCATGGGCTCTAGGCACACGGGCTTCAGTAGTTGTAGCACATGGGCTCAGCAGTTGTGGCTCGCAGGCTCTAGAGTGCAGGCTCAAGTGCAGGCTTGCGGGCTTAGTTGCTCCGTGGCATGTGGGATCTTCCCGGACCAGGGATCGAACCCGTGTCCCCTGCATTGGCAGGCGGATTCTTAACCACTGCGCCACCAGGGAAGCCCCTGGACTTCTTATTCGCCAATACAGTTATATTGTTTTTGTTAGTGTATGATTTTCTATTATTTGTGAAAAAAGTACCCTGATTCACAAGCTGACATCTAATTCCCATCTTTCTCTTAAATACTATGTATCCTGAAACTGCATACATTGAAAGATAGCTATGAACCTTGAACACCCCTCTCTCTTTTAATATACCATCTTGCAGGATGATATCAATAAACAGCTATTTCAGAACAGGAAATAACTATTTGTGCAAAAGGAAAATGAAAGACTCAAGGTATCTTGTACTGTTCTTGCTCCATGCTTTTCTGAATGGTAATTGAAATCTGTCAAGCAGGAGTTACAAGGCTAAAAAAAAAACAAACAACTCTCAAGAGTACTTTTCACAATCACCTTACTTTTGTCTGTGAAAGGTTACATCTGTTCCCTAATGGACAAAACTGATAGATGGGGATTGGTACTGAATTCTGGTTTCTAATATCTTATGATAAAGGCAATAGAAGAAAAAAGGCATAGAGAAATGACCCTATAATAACCTAGTCTTGTTCTATAGTTAGCTCTGTTTATCGACCAAACCTTTAATTGGTGCCTTAGTGCTGGTTACATACATTCTGCCCACCATTCCCACACTAGGAGCTGCATCAAAGACCCAGCCTTGAGAGAGTATGTGTTATTGAGACCATCTAGATGGTATACATGACTGGACCCAGGTAAGGCCTGGAAAGTCATACATGTGTTTAGTATATTTCTTACTTTATGCTTGCTTTTACATTTTTAGGAAAATTTTTAAAGTTGTTTATTTTCTCTGATATGACCTCCCTTGACTGGAGTTAAACTTCCATAGTGGTTGAAGGATACAATTTCAGGTACTACCTAAAGTTTGCATTTTTGTTTGGAACTAATAAAAGATATCAACATGTCTAAAAAGGAAAAGTGTATATTTCCCAAGATTTGTAGCCTAATTTTATCAGGTGAAAGAGATAAAATACTTACCTTGATTGATATACAATTCTAGTTAAGTAATTTAATATCTTAAAAGATGAAACCAGCCACATTAAGCTAGAGGAAAGTGGTTTGATCTCCCTGAAGGCCATTAAAAATTAAATAAGTTTTAAACAAAAATCACAAATATATAATAAATGTATATGTAAATATCATGCTTGATGTAGGTAAAAAATACAGAAAACTATAGAAGAAAGTTGCAATCACACATAATCCTATCACCTGTTCACACTGAATATTCCCACTCTTTTTTAATGCATACTTTGGCATATACTTATAGTACAAGCCATATATTATATATAAAATTATATTTATTTCACTTAAATTACAAGCATTTTCCAATATCACTGACAATTCACTGTGACATCATTTAAATAACTACAAAGTAGGTTTAACTGTATGAAATTGCCCATATTTTTTATCATGTTTGCCAAGAATTTCATATGATAGTTTCATATGGTCTATTCTAATAATACTAGCACAATGAATTTTGGACACTTTGGACCCCAAACCACAATAAGAATTACAATTTAAATGGCAGCCTAGTACTTAAGCAAGCACACACACATACACACACACACACACACACAAAATCATACACCAGAAACTAAAGTTATTAGTCTATTTCCATTTCTCTTCTATTAATTTTTTAGTACTCTTGTCATTAATGTCTAAATCAATTTTACCACCTGGTAATCACTGCAATCTCGAGTGTGAAACACTGCTTTGTCTTATGAATATATTCTAATTTATTTAACCATTCTTTCTTATTGGTATATATGTGTATTAATTTAAATTTTTCTTTATTGTACATGACGCTATAGTAAATACTTTTCTCCAACTATTTCCCATCATTCTGACTTATTTCCTAAGGAAAGATGTGGAATTCCTGGGTTAAAGGGCTCTGGGAACACTGAAATTTATTAGTAGTAATGAGGACAGTTTATCGATAAGTGTGTGGGGCTTGGTATTAGGCAATTTCTATGCATTACTTTATGTCAGCCTCACATAACCATAGCGAATAGGTATTGTCATCCTTATATTAAAGATGGAGGCTCAGAGAAAATACGTGACTGAGGCAAGGGATGCAGCCAATGAGAATTAGAGCTGGAAACTGAACCCAGAACTCTGACTCAAAGCCCAGGCTCTCATTTTGTCTAGAACTGAAGCAATGGGCTGTGGTTACACAGAAAAGTATGATATAAACAAATGCTACATCTCTTTTTTCTGATACTATAGGACATAATTGTACGGTGATATGAAACAGTGACTCACAGTGATTGCAATTTTACTAATAACATTTGCAGAACGTTTGGAGGTACCAGGAATTCATAATTCTTGCCATGAAATGACATGGATAAATGAATTAGAAAATGGCCTTAGCTTTTAAAAAGGGAAAGTGAGTCAGTATGTGAATACATGTGTGACTAGGAACAGAATAAGAAGATAAGATCAGCTGGAGAAGAATCCCAACAGTTAGATGCCCAGGAAACAAAAGAAAATAGAGTGAGCAAGAGAGAGACAGAGACAGAGACAGAGAGAAATTGATACCAGTTCTCTGAGAGAGACTGACCAGTTGTTATACAGGATCGCTAACATTACTGAGCATATTAATTGTGCCAGACCATTTCTAAACTCTTTGGAGTCATCATTTAATCTGACAACGAGCTTGTGCGATGTCTATCCTTATTATTTCCATTTTACATTGAGGAGATTCAAGCACAGAGAGATTGAGGAACCTGCCCCAGGTATCCCAGCTAGAAGTGGCAGAGTTTGGATCGAGCCTTCTGACTCACAAGCATGTGCTTTTTCAGATGAGAAGAGATTTCTGGCACCTCCTTGGAGATTGGAGTGTTAAAAGAGGAGACTGAAAAATTCTAGGGCCGGGTCAGAAAAAATAGAAGATGAGGCTGGAGCATCTTGTAGTGTCCAAAAGTAAGGAATGAGCAAAGAAAGAAACAAAACAAAACAAAAAAATAAACCACCACAATGATGGGGCCATGTTGAAGCCAACTGCAAGAGCTTCCAGTGGCCCAGCTGGAACAATTTAAGCAAAAAGATAAAATATTGAACTATAACTCAAGTATAAAATATATGTCCATTTGTCCACACCGATATGAATCACTGGTGGAATACGTTCATAAATGGAGGAGAAGAGACAAATCCTTCTCTTCTTTGGAAGAGAAGAATTCCAAATCAACTATGTGTACACTCTACCCTTAAGGAGTCGGAGCATAACTCCCAATCTGTAAGTGTGATCTGTGTATAACTTCCTTCCAAAGAGTATGGTTTGGAAAGAGGGATAAAAGCATAACTTTACAGTAAAGAAATTACCAGCACTACTTCAACCAGGTGATCAAGTTTTACATCAAACGGTCATAAATCATGTTGATACTATGGACTCTTGTTATGTAATAATAAAAGCACCTTACCTCTGTGGTCTTCCTCCTCAAAACACATATCCCTATTCCAATCATGAGAAAAAACATCAAACAAATCCCAACTGAGGGACATTCTGCAAAACACCTGACCAAAACTCAAAACTGTTAAGGTTATCAAAACAAGGACAATTTGAGAAACTGTCACAGCCAAAAGGAGCTTAAGGGGACATGGTGAGTGAAGGTAATGTAAGATCCTAATAGAATTCTGGAACAGAAGAAAGGCTTTCGGTAAAAACTAAGAAAATCGGAATAAAGCATGGACTTTAGTTAATAATAGTGTATCAACATTAGTTCATGAATTGTAACAAGTTTACCATATTAATGCGTGATGTGAATAACAGGAAACTGGGTGTGAGGTGTATGGGAACTCTCTGTACTATCTTTGCAGTTTTTCTGTAAATGTAAAACTGGTCTAAAATAAAAAGTTTATTTAAAAGATGATTTATAAAAAGAGGGACCTGACCTTCAGACTTTTGAAGCAGATAGAGATATTTATTGGATGCTTTTTCTCTTGTCCCTCTTGTAATAATCTTCTACCCCAACTTTCATTAAACATTTCAGTGTATGATAAGAGGGATTCAAAGAACTTGCCCTTGGGGGCCACAGGAATGTGGACAAGGGCAGCCATGGCTGGAGGAGCTGGATACCCCACAGCAAGACTATAAGGACGGAGCAGGCCAGAAGGACAGGGTGACAAGCAAAAACTAGGACACATGCAGCATGGCCACAGTCCTTGGGAATCAACAGAAATGCATGGGTGAGGCCCAGGTTAAAGAACCTTTATGGCAAGAATTGTTGGATTCTACAGAAATTAGTCATGAAAATGGGGGAATGTCAGCTCCATAAGGACAAAAATTTGTGTCTTTTGTTCACTGTTGTATCCCCAGCACCTTGAATATATATATATATATATATTTTTTTTAATTTATTTTTTGCCACCCTGTGCTGCATATGGGATCTTAGTTCCCAGACCAGGGATCGAAACCGCACCCCCGCAGTGGAAGCACGTTGTCTTAACCACTGGCCCGCCAGGGAAGTCCAAAAAATATTTGTTAAATGAAGGAACGAAATGAAAGGACATCTCAGCTACCTTTCCCTTTACTTCGCCAAAGAGTAAAGCTCCTGGAATGGGCACAAGAAAAGAAGAGGAGAATTATGTGGACAGGATGCGTAAGTGTGTGTGTGTGTGTTGAGAGATATAATAAAACTTAATGATTTAATCTAACAAAATGGAATTCTATACCTATTGGTAACATTGCCTAAATAATTCCCCTTGATGCCTGACATCTGAAAAGAAAATAGCTATTTTACTTGACAGAAATGACTCATCCTAGAAGGAAAGTTTTCCTGTAACCATAATTAATATTTGGGGAGAAAAAAACCATTTTTTCTCATCACTGTGAATGACAAAGGGATTATTTTGGGGGGTTTATAATGCCTCCCAGGGTACCACTCACATTTCATTCTGTCATAATTGAATTGTCAGTGAATGGTGTTTTCTTAAAGCTCTGGACTGCGGCAGTCCTGCTGTCAATCATCAGTTACCTGTAGTAAGCAGGGATAGCTATTCCAGAATTGTTCCAAAGGAAAAATACATTTTCAGACTCAACAGTTCAGGTAAACTTGCCATTAGGGGTGTACTCAGAGGAGTGCACTGCTCTGATGGTAATATTCTAGAAAAGGTAACTATTGGTGGTAAAAGTTCAGGGTTGCTTTTGCAGTCAGCAATTGGGTCATTCAGTAATCACTGCGTGGGATGAATTACTGAGTGGTAATTGTAAACATTGGTGATAATAGTAATCAAATCATAGAAGACCATCTCAGATGTCTTCCAGCAAACATAGTGCCTCAGTATCTCCCTCTGCAGGAGGCAATCTATTGTGAGTGTTAAGAGTGGGGGTTGGAAAACTATGGTCCAGGGCTCAAATACGGCCCACCATGTGTTTTTGTTAATAAAGCTTTATTGAAACACAGCCATGGTCACTTATTTCGGATTTGTCTGTGGTTGCTTTTATCTACAACAGCAGAACTGAGTTGGTAGAATGAAGACTATATGGCCTGCAAAGCCAAAAATATTTACAGTTTGGTCCTTTACAGAAAAGTTCGATGACCCCTGGTTAAAACCAATAGGTTTTAGACACTTAGG
Organism: Lagenorhynchus albirostris; assembly: GCF_949774975.1. NCBI lineage: Eukaryota > Metazoa > Chordata > Mammalia > Artiodactyla > Delphinidae > Lagenorhynchus > Lagenorhynchus albirostris. The sequence continues at coordinate 100,974,259 of NC_083098.1, read as the reverse complement.
TAGAGCTGGGGTTCAATCCTGGTTCTGCCATTTACTAACTATATGACTTTGGACAAGTCACTTAACCTAAGTTTGTAATTCCTCATCTCTAATACGTGGCAAGTAATACAGGTTCTTTTTTATCTGCAACTTACCACCCCCATCCAAAAATGCTTTTGTAAACTGAAAAAGAAAAACCTTTACCGGGAAGACAGGGGAGGTGGTGAATTTTGGTGCCAAAACTCATTTGATGCCAAAACTTGAACTGAAATGGCATGAAAGTATTCTAATATCTATCTATCTGTCTATCATCTATCTATCTATATCTATCATCTCTATCCTTTATCATCTACTATCCATTATCTATCCATCGATCACATTAACCAGAAGACATTAAAAGCTATTTTAATACTTCCAAATCGTAGTAGCTTGACACAGTATAAGCTTATTTACCACTCACACACAGTGAAATACGAGTGGGGAATGGGGTTCCGTTCCATGTAGTCATGCAGAGATCCAGCCTCCTCCTACTTTGCTGGAAGGCAAACTGAAATATGTAACCTCACAGTCTCCATAGATGGGAAGACAGAGGAAGGAGATGTGGTCACTTCCACTAATCTCCCAGTGGTCAAAACTCAGTCCTGGTGCCACCTAGCTGCAGGAGAGGCTGGGAATACGGCCTAATCATGTGATCATAGAGCAGAGCACATGGACATTGGATCAGTAGTGCTCTCTGCCATATTTATTGTTTATCATAGTTTTACTGAACAAATGTTACACCCTTGATTATAGCATACTGCAGACCCTGCAGGAGACACTAAATAATATAGAGTATAGGCACAGCATTACGTTTGTAAAATCTGCAAGACTCTGAATGAAACTCAGCTGACTCCAAGGATTTCAGATGAGGGACTGGGGACCTACATATTCCTCACCGGCAGGATAGCACAGTTGCTTAGAGATGCATTCTGGGCCAGAGTGCTTGGGTTTGAATCCTGGCTCTCCTACTTTCTAGCTGTGTGACCTTGGGCAGGTTGCTTAACTTCTCTGTGAATCTCTTTCCTCATTTGCTAAAATGACAAGTTACTATATGTAATTCATTCAGCCCAATGCCTGACTCATAATGAGTGCTAAACAAGGGTCAGCTGGTATTATTGTGTGTAGCTATTACTATTGTTAATGTTATTTTTACACACTTAGTACAGTGATTGACACACATTAAGTGCTTGTTTTATAATCAGATGCAGAGCAATCTTTCACAGCATCACAGCAATCATCTGGCCTGTGCTTGAATGTTTTCAGTGTTATAAGATCACTATGTAATAAGATGACCAATGTCATTCTTAACTGGCTTCATTAGAAAAATCTCCCTTGTAGGGGGAAGTTTATAGCAATACAAGCCCACCTTAAGAAGCAGGAAACATCTCGAATAAACAACCTAACCTTGAGAGAAAGAGAAATTAGAGAAAGAAGAACAAAAAAATTAGAGAAAGAAGAACAAAATTAGAGAAAGAAGAACAAAAAAATCCCAAAGCTAGCAGAAGGAAAGAAAGCATAAAAATCAGATCAGAAATAAATGAAAAAGAAATGAAGGAAACAATAGCAAAGATCAATAAAACTAAAAGCTGGTTCTTTGAGAAGATAAACAAAATAGATAAACCACTAGCCAGACTCATCAAGAAAAAAAGGGAGAAGACTCAAATCAATAGAATTAGAAATGAAAAAGGAGAAGTAACAACTGACACTGCAGAAATAAAAAAGATCATGAGAGATTATTACAAGCAACTCTATGCCAATAAAATGGACAATCTGGAAGAAATGGGCAAATTCTTAGAAATGCATAACCTGCCAAGACTGAATCAGGAAGAAGTAGAAAATATGAACAGACCAATCACAAGCACTGAAATTGAAACTGTGATTAAAAATCTTCCAACAAACAAAAGCCCAGGACCAGATGGCTTCACAGGCGAATTCTATCAAACATTTAGAGAAGAGCTAACACCTATCCTTCTCAAACTCTTCCAAAATATAGCAGAGGGAGGAACACTCCCAAATTCCTTCTACAAGGCCACCATCACCTTGATACCAAAACGAGACAAGGATGTCACAAAGAAAGAAAACTACAGGCCAATATCACTGATGAACATAGATGCAAAAATCCTCAACAAAATACTAGCAAACAGAATCCAACAGCACATTAAAAGGATCATACACCATGATCAAGTGGGGTTTATTCCAGGAATGCAAGGATTCTTCAAATCTATCAATGTGATAAATCATATTAACAAACTGAAGGAGAAAAACCATATGATCATCTCAATAGATGCAGAGAAAGCTTTTGACAAAATTCAACACCAATTTATGATAAAAACCCTGCAGAAAGTAGGCATAGAGGGAACTTTCCTCAACATAATAAAGGCCATATATGACAAGCCCACAGCCAACATCATCCTCAATGGTGAAAAACTGAAAGCATTTCCACTAAGATCAGGAATAAGAAAAGGTTGCCCACTCTCACCACTCTTATTCAACATAGTTTTGGAAGTTTTAGCCACAGCAATCAGAGAAGAAAAGGAAATAAAAGGAATCCAAATCGGAAAAGAAGAAGTAAAGCTGTCACTGTTTGCAGATGATATGATACTATACATAGAGAATCCTAAAGATGCTACCAGAAAACTACTAGAGCTAATCAATGAATTTGATAAAGTAGTAGGATACAAAATTAATGCACAGAAATCTCTTGAATTCCTATACACTAAGGATGAAAAATCTGAAAGTAAAATCAAGAAAACACTCCCATTTACCATTGCAACAAAAAGAATAAAATATCTAGGAATAAACCTACCTAAGGAGACAAAAGACCTGTATGCAGAAAATTATAAGACACTGATGAAAGAAATTAAAGATGATACAAATAGATGGAGAGATATACAATGTTCTTGGATTGGAAGAATCAACATTGAGAAAATGACTCTACTACCCAAAGCAATCTATAGATTCAATGCAATCCCTATCAAACTACCACTGGCATTTTTCACAGAACTAGAAGAAAAAATTTCACAATTTGTATGGAAACACAAAAGACCCCGAATAGCCAAAGCAATCTTGAGAACGAAAAATGGAGTTGGAGGAATCAGGCTCCCTGACTTCAGACTGTACTACAAAGCTACAGTAATCAAGACAGTATTGTAGTGGCACAAAAACAGAAATATAGATCAATGGAACAGGATAGAAAGCCCAGAGATAAACCCACGCACATATGGACACCTTATCTTTGATAAAGGTGGCAGGAATGTACAGTGGAAAAAGGACAGCCTCTTCAATAAGTGGTGCTGGGAAAACTGGACAGGTACATGTAAAAGAATGAAATTAGAACACTCCCTAACACCATACACAAAAATAAGCTCAAAATGGATTAAAGACCTAAATGTAAGGCCAGAACTATAAAACTCTTAGAGGAAAACAGGCAGAACACTCTATGACATAAATCACAGCAAGATCCTTTCTGACCCACCTCCTAGAGAAATGGAAATAAAAACAAAAATAATCAAATGGGACCTAATGAAACTTCAAAGCTTTTGCACAGCAAAGGAAACCATAAACAAGACCAAAAGACAACCCTCAGAATGGGAGAAAATATTTGCAAATGAAGCAACTGACAAAGGATTAATCTCCAAAATTTACAAGCAGCTCATGCAGCTCAATAACAAAAAAAACAAACAACCCAATCCAAAAATGGGCAGAAGAAGTAAATAGACATTTCTCCAAAGAAGATATACCGACTGCCAACAAACACATGAAAGAATGCTCAACATCATTAATCATTAGAAAAATGCAAATCAAAACTACAATGAGATATCATCTCACACCAGTCAGAATGGCCATCATCAAAAAATCTAGAAACAATAAATGCTGGAGAGGGTGTGGAGAAAAGGGAACACTCTTGCACTGCTGGTGGGAATGTGAATTGGTGCAGCCACTATGGAGAACAGTATGGAGGTTCCTTAAAAAACTACAAATAGAACTACCATATGACCCAGCAATCCCAGTACTGGGCATATACCCTGAGAAAACCAAAATTCAAAAAGAGTCATGTACCAAAATGTTCATTGCAGCTCTATTTACAATAGCCCAGAGATGGAAACAACCTAAGTGCCCATCATAAGATGAATGGATAAAGAAGACGTGGCACATATATACAATGGAATATTACTCAGCTATAAAAAGAAACGAAATTGAGCTATTTGTAATGAGGTGGATAGACCTAGAGTCTGTCATACAGAGTGAAGTAAGTCAGAAAGAAAAAGACAAATACCGTATGCTAACACATATATATGGAATTTAAGAAAAAAAAATGTCATGAAGAACCTAGGGGTAAGACAGGAATAAAGACCCAGACCTACTGGAGAACGGACTTGAGGATATGGGGAGGGGGAAGGGTGAGCTGTGACAGGGTAAGAGAGAGGCATGGACATATATACACTAACAAACGTAAGGTAGATAGCTAGTGGGAAGCAGCCGCATGGCACAGGGATATTGGCTCAGTGCTTTGTGACCGCCTGGAGGGGTGGGAGAGGGAGGGTGGGAGGGAGGGAGACGCAAGAGGGAAGAGATATGGGAACATATGTATATGTATAACTGATTCACTTTGTTATAAAGCAGAAACTAACACACCATTGTAAAGCAATTATACCCCAATAAAGATGTTAAAAAAAAAAAAGAAAGAAATATCTCCCTTGTAGAAACCACTGTGGTTAACATCTAATAAATACTGAGGACATATTTGGTGCTGGGTACTCAGCCAAGCCCCTAACTGACATCACTTTGTCATCCTTCCTTTACCCTATGAAGTAGCTTTGCTTGCTGAGGATTCGCAGAGATGAACACTAAGCCCAGAGGGTTGAACTACTCAGCCCAGGGTCTCACAGCCACTTGGCGGTGAAGGGGTTTTAGATCCAGTAATATCTGGATCCAGGGCCCCTCCTGTCTTACTCACTCTACCCTTTGGAATTAAGCAAATTAAGTAGGAAACTTCCATTTCCCTTTATCTCAGAATCAGGATGGTCTCTGCTGTGCCTCTCAAGATGCTATTGTTACCCCAAATATGTTCATTGCCCAATCATCTCTGTTTTCTAGAGACTTTTCAGGTAGGTAATCAATTTAGAAACATAACTACAATAACTTAGTTTTAATTTTGATTTAACATTTATTAATTTAACCATTGGTTTGTCTTTAAAGAAAACAATTTTTTTACCAACATGCTTATAGTATATAGCCATTATAACTAATTTCCCAAATTTTAACCAGCATTCATCACAATTACTGTGACGAATATTACATATTACAATAGCGACATTATGCATGGTTCCATATCATTAACACCAGACTAAATTTACATGTGAAATTGGATACAATGTGCTGCAAGTAATTGATGGAACGTTTCTGATACATTAAGTAAGTTCAAGTAATGAAATCACTAGCAGTCTTTGTCTTACTCAAACTAGCTATGAAAGATTGTATTAGGTGAACTGGAATGTTTGACTTTTATGTTATGGCTAAACTAAGGCCGGTGCTGGAATTAATCTTGTTGGTAAAGTGCAGCAGACACTAATACGATGTTGTTCATAGGCTGCCAAATCGGAAGAAACATTACAGGGGACTGGTACCTATGACAATCTCACGTCTTCCCCACTAACTGCTTTTGCCACATCGGAGTCGAGCCCACTGCCCTCGCCTTGACCACTGCCAGCTTCTCCTCCTATTTTCCCGGTGATATTTCTCGGTTAAGTTGTGAGATGACACATTGAGTTTCCTGGCCCAGAATCTTCATTTTAGTAGCGCTCAATCTCTATGAGCATCTAGGATGTGTGAGGAAGCACTTTGCTGCCCTGGTCACTCTGCCCCAGGGCCAAACTGAATGACCTCTCAGCAGGCTGCACCTCCCTTTTGTCATCCTGACTCCACAAAGTGTTGAAATGTAAGTCTACCAATTTAATTTTAATATCTCTTGAACTTGTCTCCTCCTCTCCAATGCCTTAACTGTAGTTCGGGCTGATATCAGCTCCTGTCTGGACTCTTGGATAAATAGCTGCTAAATGGACTTGTGTCTAGGAACACAGCCCTGATACCTTAACTTCCCCGCTGAAAATTCTCCAAGGGCGCCTCACCTCCTGCAAGATAATTCAGCCTCCTTAGCATCCTGCCTCAGATGTGTGAGGATCTGTCCTCCGCCACCTTACACAGCTTTCCTGTCACCCTCCTCTTTTGTATTCCACCTTCTAGGTGGTTTACAAATGCTTTCTCTTCATTCCCAGGCCTCTGCCTCACTCCCACTGCTTCCCATCCTGAGCCCTTATTCTCTTGAGCATCTCCGGCTTGTCCTTCAGACCTAGTTCATCAAGTCCATGGACAGGCTTCCCTGATACAGCCCCACCAGTGCCCTTCCTTGTTGATTCCACACCATCATCTGCTTTCCTTTATCCTGGCACTCACTGAAATTTCTGCTCATGTGTAAGATGCACCCTTCCCAATCCTAAATATGCATACCCTCTAAGTTATCTGGTTCCCATTATAAACAGTGACAATTCTGCCCCCAATTCCAGCGTGTGAGTGGGGATTTCCTCACACCATCAAGTTATCTCCAACACCAGATGTGTGTCTTATAATTGAACTTAACGCTGATACTTTCTACCTGGAGACAGAGCCAGGTAGACCCCTCCCAGCCCCCAGCTTCAGATGCTACTTGCAAGTATAGGTTGTCACCTGTGCTTCTGACCAATGGGTTACATATTGGAGGTTCCAACAAACCTTTTCTAGGGTTCAATGACTTTGCTAGAGCAGCTCACAGAACTCAGGGAAACATTTACTTACTAGATTACTTGTTTTTTTAAGAGGATATATCTCAGGAACATCCAAGTGGAAGAGATGCACAGGGCAAGGCATGGGGAAAGGGCTTGAGCTTCCATGCCCTCTCAGAGCCCCCAGCTCTCCCTAAATCTCCAGGTGTTCACCAACTGGGAAGCTCTCTGAATCCTGTCCTTTTGGGTTTTTAAGGAGGCTTCATTACAGAGGCATGATTAATTAAATCATCGGCCATTGGTGATTGAACTCAGTCTCTAGCTCCTCTCCCCTCTCAGGAGGACAGGACGGAGGGACTGAAAGTTCCAACTCTCTAAAATCAAGTGGTTGGTTCTCCTGGCAACCAGCCCCCACCTCTAGCTGAGGTTCAAAATTCACCTCATTAACATAACAAAAGACATCTTTGTTGTTCTCCTCACTTAAAACCCAATGTTTTAGGAGTTCTTTGTCAGAAACTGGGGACTAAGACCAAATATATATTTCTTTTCTTGGATATATATTTCTTATTATAAATCACAATATCACACATATATTAAAGAGTGATAATAATTCTACTCGCTAGAGACAAAGCACAGCCATTCAGAATATAAGCAAATAGATGATTTACACATTCTACCCATGTAATATAAATAAAATATACATAATAAAACAAAATAATACATAATATATAAGTAAATGTAATAAATATATAAATAAATATAAATAAAATATATTTTATTTATTATTATTCTATTATAAATAAATAATGTATTTATCTATGTGAATACTCGGGACATATTTCATCTTACTGATGCTTACATGTAGTATTTTATGAACAAAATTAAATACAAATCACTTGAAGTACATAATTTGAAAAGGAATTTCCTTATAAAATTGTCAGTGTGGTGAATGTAGCATTTTGTTATATTTAATTTCTTTCTTCTATCTCTCACTTATGGACCTTCGAGAGCAGAGTTTTTATCAGCTTTGTATTTCCAAGGCCTACCACAGTAACAGGCCCACAGTGGATGCCAGTAAATACTAATTAAATTGTTTGCTTTCTGGGTTTGCTGTCATGCAGTTGGGAAAATGCACTTTTCTTGTATAAACACATAGAAAGTACTAGAAAGCAAACTCAATGTGTTCTGTCATTCGCACTTATTTTGAAAGATAAGAGCAGCTTCTTGACAATACAATGAGGGAAAGTAACTGTTCTTAGGCTTTTTCTTTCCTCTCCTCAAAAATTATCAGGCAGTACTAAGAGAGAAGTTTATAACAATAGATGCCTACATTAAAAAAAGGAGAGATGTCTCAAATAAGCAATGTAACTTTATCCCTCAAAGAGACAGAGAAAGCACAAACTAAGCTTAAATTAGAAAGAGGAAATAACAAAAATTAGAGCAGAAATAAATAAAATAGAGAATAGAAAAACAATAGAAAAAAAATCAATGAAACCAAGAGTCGGTGTTTTGAAAAGATAGACAACATTGACAAACCCTTAGCTGGACTAAGAAAAAAAGAGAGAAGACTCAAATAAATAAATCAATCAGAACTGAAAGAGGAAATATTGTAACTGATGTTACAGAAATAAAGAGAATAATAAGAGACTACTATGAAAAATTCTGTGCCCACAGATTGGATAACTTAAAGAAAAAGTGGATAAATTCCTAGATACACACACACAACTTACCAAGATTGAATCATGAAGAAATAGAAAGTCTGAACAGACCTATAACTAGGAGATTGACTCAGTAATCAAAAACCTCCCAACAAAGAAAAGCCCAGCAGCAGATGTCTTCACTGGTGAATTCTTCCAAACATTTCAAGAACTAACACCAATGCTTTTCAAACTCTTTCAAAGAATTGATGTGGAAGGAATACTTCCAAATGAGGTCAGCATTACCCTGGTGCCAAAGCCAGACAAAGACATCACAAGAAAACTACAGGCCAATATTCCTGATAAACACAGATGCAAAAATCCTCAACAAAACACTAGTAAACCAAATCCAACAGCACATTAAACAGATCATGCACCATGACCAAGTAGAATTTATCCCTGGGATGGAAGGCTGAATCATCATATGAAAATCAATTAATGTGATACACCACACTGACAGAATTAAGGGTACAAATCATATGATCATCTCAATAGATGCAGAAAAAGCATCTACTGACAAATTCAATACCCTTTCATGATATATACTGTCAACTAGGAAAAGAAGGAAAGCATCTCTACATAATAAAGGCCATACATGAAAAGGCCATAGCTAACATCACACTCAGTGGAGAAAAACAGAAATCTTTCAATGGAGAAAAATAGAAACCTTTCCTTCTAGGATTAGGAGCAGGGCAAGGATGCCTACTCTTGTTGAGTGTTCTTATTACAATAATAATAATAATAATAATAATAATAATAAAGGAATAAAAGGCTCAAAAAGCAAAAAAAAAAAAAAAAAAAAAAATTACACCACCAAACTCAAATTTTCACCTTAGAAGCACTAAATCCCTTTCAATGTGTCTAAAGTCAAAGCATATTAAAAAAAAAAAATCTAAGACTTACCTCAAAACTTACAGCTCCATTGTGGTCCGTATCAAATGCATTGAACAGAAAATGTGCGTATGTGGTAGAGTCTGAAATGTTGAAAATAAAATAATAAGTTAGCATTTCATTATCCTACAAAGGATTTGTATAGCATGTCCCAAGCCTCTTTCTATCTAGGAAAATCTACTCTACCTCCTTTGACTTGTGCTTTCTTCTCAGCTGCCCACCTTCTCTCCATAGAGGATTGTAATTTGAGATTCATAGGTGTGAGTTACCTACAGAGGCCATTGGTGACAGAAGCTCTCTAAGTTTCTGGCTGGAAATGCTCTGAACACATGGGAGACTTAGGTGATGTTACTGACCCTGGGATGAGTAATGTTACCATAGATGGGTGTGAGGATTAACAAGATGCATCTGGAAATCGCATAGTGCTTGGCAGGGACTATCTCTAGAAGAAATAAAATAATAAAAATACTAATAATGAGGCACAGATGAATTGCTATTATTGGTGTTGTTATTATTAGTTTGTTCATCATTTTACAACCCAGATAAGGATATCAGGACTCAGAGAAGTTGAGAAACTTGCCCAAAGTCACACAGTCCATACGGAGTAGAGTGGAATATAACTTAGGTCTTTCTGACCAAAAAGCTAAGCTAGCCCATAGCCAGTAAGGCTGCCTGATGAAGTGGAAACCAGGGTGATTTGGGAAGTTTCTGAGGCCATGTTGAAAGTGGATTGTGTGGTCCTAAAGGTTCCCAGTTGAAAGCAGTGAGGAGCTCCTGCTTTGCCTGGGTCCTGGATGGGATTAGAGGCTCTGGGCAATGGTAGACAGCTTTGGACAGCTCTCTTGTCCCAGTGCCACATGATGGTACCTAATGATACTGAAGTTCTCTGAAATCTAACACTTCCTCTGAGTTTGCTTCAAGTAGGTTATTTCCCTCTAATTTTTCTTTCCTTCCATTTTTCTCCTTTGTCTCCCTAATCTCTGAAATTTCTGGCTTTATATTTTTAAAGTATATGTATTTTTCTTATTGTGTTCTTTTCTTAGTGCACAGTTTTCATTTTTAAGTGCTTCTGTGCTTGACCCTTGATCAAATTTACGTGATTCTTTTAAATGTTTCATCTCATGGGTTTTAGCCTTTTATTGTAACCTCTTTTATATTAAAAAATTATAACCTTTTAGCTCATTGGCTCTAGCCTTATATCTTCTTTTTAAAACCTCATCTATTTCTATTTTATAACTTTTAACCTTTAATTTTACTGGGATTTAGCAAAACTTCTGTTCGCCTTTTACTTTATGAACTGCTTTTTGAAGACTGTCAAGAAAGTAAGTCATAGAAGCAGGAGTAGAGAATAGCTCTCCCCAAATAAGAGAGAGGTCAGAGGTCATGCAAACTTCTCTCCTAGCTCTCAAGCATCCATGGCCTGTGTATGGATTTTCTTCCCTGAATGCCTCACCCCAATGGTTAACTCTGTTGCAGGCCATATATTTCACAAGGTAAATTGTATACTCAGTTTCTCAAAATGGTGGTGGTACTTTCTTTCACCTCTTATCTTGAAATATGATGTGAGGAACCACTTATTTTTAAACGTATGAATTAATAACACTGTTTACAATGAGCCAAACAGGCACCACAATTGGGCCTTAACGGTATGTAAAACTGTTGTTTGTAGAGTGGATGTCTATCTTGTGTTTATTGGTCACAGGAAGAAGCCCTTTCGGGTATGAAACCAGGGTTTTGACTACAATCAATTTAGTGAGATTGTTGGGAAGTTCCATATAGAATCATCAAGAATTGTCAGTCTATTTCTATTTGCAAAGTTGTTTTGCTCTCAACAGTACTTTTACGTAGACTTCTTGAACTACTTAGTGCCCTATGGAGAAATGAGCTGACAGATGGTATGCTAAACTTATTTTCAGGGAAGAAAAAATAAGGGATTTTGCATATTTTAAAATGAGCTTCATTAAGCAGGTCTCTTGTTACTTTATTTATACAGTAAGAGTAAGTGCCTTTACCTTAGCAAGCAGAACGCACCGTGAATAATGGCTCAGAACAAACGATGTTGGCAACTTTTAAAAACTTAAAACACAAGATAATGTAGGCATACAATAATTACCATCCTTCTCAGATGAGGTTGTTCTAGTTTAAAGCTTGACACAGGGGACACACACTCTCAAGGTTTTCCCTAATGTGGTTCAGAGGACGTCTTTTTCCTCTAAATGTACCTTGGCAAGTTTCCTGGAAGTGAAGCCAGTTTTCTAACCTACATATACCAGGCGGAGAGAGGTTGCTAATACAGTAGTGGAGTCAGATTGCCCGAATTTGAATCTCAGCTCTACCAACTATTAACCGTGTGACCTTGGGTGTGTTGTTTAACCTCTCTGTGACTCAGTTTCCTCAGCTACAAAATCATAACAATATGTACTTCAGAGAGTCATCATAAAGAGATTAAATGAGGTACTATACCCAAAGTTCTTAGAACAGTCCTAGGCAAATATTAAATGTTCACTAATTATTAGCTATCATTATTAAATAAATGTGATCAAATTTTTTTTTACAGATTAATACAGTTCACCTGAAAACATTTCTATTTTTTGTGAACTCTCAATTGTGTATCTAAGTGACTGAAGTTCTAACCTAATGGAACTTCATGCTCAGTGAAAACCAGTATAATTATATCATGAATGGTTTTGAGTTTCTGACTGAGTTTGGATTTCTTCAGTAGACATTCGGAGACAGTGAAAGATTTTAAAGAGGGGAATGATGCTACTAGCTTTGATGGGGTGAGAGGAAGGAGATAAGGCATTGGAAGTGTCTGACTGGGCACAGAGGTGGATTCTGTAGAGAGAAAGGAAACTGTCCACAAAACCATCTTGGTCTGATTTCATCTGACTGTGCTCTTCTTAAATACTCAGTAAATATTTGCTAAAAGGATGAATAACTGGCATCCTGGATTCTAGATTTCAGTACAGTTCAGGGCTCAAAAGAAATGGCAATGGTTTCTGCTCTTCCCATATGAGCTGACAGTCTTCTTTGACCATAATTCCTTCCGTATAACAAAAAGTTACTGAGTATCATATGATGACTTTGCTCAGTTTCCTGTAATTTTACTTGTGAAGCTGAAAATTAAGTGTTGAAATTTTACAGTTAGGGGACAAAATTTGTGGAGTCTTAAGACAGGAAGTGATCTTGGATACCATTTAGCTATTTATCTACATTTAACAAAGGCGGGAAGTGGGTGTAGGTAATGTTAGGGACGTAGTTATGGTCACCTAGTTAGTTAACGGTAGAGTTGGTAATGAAATCAAGACATTCCAATACTAACGCTTAGAAATAAAGGATGTTAGAACAGAAGGAAAACATGAGGATTCTTCTGTTCCACATCTGGTGAAGGAACAACCTGAGGCCCAGAGAAATAAGCTATTTGAGTCACACATTTTCGTGGGGGCAGAGAGTCTATCTGTAAACTCAGGACTCTTGACCTAGTCCAGTGTCTTTAACCCAATTATGACACAGTGACGATACCAACTAATCCCTTGGTTGAAAAGGCCATTGATACACATACATTTCAGAATATTTAAACAAATACACTTGATTATCATGTTCCAGGTCTGTGGTTGAAATCAGTCTGGTTGATTTCTTTCTTCCACTACAAATCCCCTACTCCCACCTGAATTCAGGCAAAAGGTACAGACTTAGATTAATGCATTTGAATATACAATTCATGGCAATGTTACTACAGTAAGGCAGGTTCACATACATGAGTGGTAGTCTCTGTTAAGTATGTTCTCTCTAAATCACCCTGAAAATTCCTAGAAATATTGTCTGCGCATGAGAAGGATATTCAGTGGGTGGAGTTATTTGGAAAAAAAAATTAAACCTTTATGTCCATAGAGCTCATCTAAGTGCCTCAAGTGTCTTGAATGCAGTGATTGTTCGATAAATATTTGTTGACTTAGATTCTTCTGACTGAAGCTCATTGATTCGTTCCTTCAGTAGCTGTTTATCAGGTGCCTTGTATAGTCAAAGCAAATGCAAAGTTCCTACAACAGAAGAAGGAGTAGCCCAGGAAATTGGAATTTTCATGAGCTTTAAAAATGCCTGGTGAGCTAAGAGTTTCTAAGCTAAGGTTTCCCCTGTAGGTGGCACTGAAAAGCATTGCTGGGCTTCCCTGGTGGCGCAGTGGTTGAGAGTCCGCCTGCCGATGCAGGGGACACGGGTTTGTGCCTCGGTCTGGGAGGATCCCGCATGCCGCGGAGTGGCTGGGCCCGTGAGCCATGGCGGCTGAGCCTGCGCGTCTGGAGCCTGTGCTCCACCATGGTAGAGGCCACAACAGTGAGAGGCCCGCGTACCGAAGAAAAAAAAAAAAGAAAAGCATTGCTGTAATGATACAGGTAATAGCACAAACAAGCCATTTCCTCTCGGCTTGTTTTATAGGAGACATACTTTATCCCTTACAAACAGGAAGATTCTGTTCAGTCCAGCTGTGCTGACATCCAGAACTCCAAACAAGTCGTGCTTGGTAAACCATCTTGCTAAGAAGTAGAGAAAACTAAAGAGCCTGACACAGTACAAATTGCAGAAGGTTCTGGCAATAAGACAAAGAACCTCCCTGGAGGAAACTGTGAGACATTGTGATTTATGGACCCATCATTATTACGACTCATAATGAGAGACATCTGTTGCTTTCAGGCCATCAACCTAAATAAATGACTACACAGAAATGTGAGGATGGCCATAACATGGATTTGCCTGCCATCGGAGAATACATTCCTCCTTAGGACATTTTCCCTTTTCTAGCGGCACTGCAAGATACAATTTGCATGCGCGATATTAATTTTTAAAATTGCAAGTCATCATTTTTAAAAATATTTCATTTCCTTCAGTAATGCTGGCTGCTTTTAGATTTATGCATTCAATTAACAGGAATAATCAATGAATTTTTAAGAGTGTAAAAGTGATCTTTCCACAAATCCCTTTGGACTTTGTAACAAGAATCCCTTGCAAAGGATTGTGCTTAAGTAGATGTTCTCTAATGTTGAAATGTTATTTTTCAGATGAGGATAAAATTTTAATGTGGAGTTGTATCCAATTTGTAGCATGTAATAACTTTCATTTGAGATAATCAAAAAATAAAAGATTTCCATTTGTGCTAAGTGTTTTTTTTTTTTTAATTTTTATTTATTCACTTATTTATTTTTGGCTCTGTTGGGTTTTCGTTGCTGTGTGTGGGCTTTCTCTAGTTGCGGCGAGCCGGGGCTACTCTTCCTCGCGGTGCGTGGGCTTCTCATTGCGGTGTCTTCTCTTGTTGCAGAGCACGGGCTCTAGAGCGCAGGCTCAGTAGTTGTGGTGTACGGGCTTAGCTGCTCTGCGGCATGTGGGATCTTCCCGGACCAGGGCTTGAACCCGTGTCCCCTGCATTGGCAGGCGGATTCTTAACCACTGCACCCTCCATTTGTGCTAAGTGCTTTGATATTAATGCCTATCAATATATTGTCAGACACTTAGTTTATAGTAAACATCATTCTTTTAAAAAATTCCATGGTTTTTAATAATTTAGAAATATGTGTTAAACAAATGATATTCTAAATTCCTTATCAATTCAGACAAAGGATCCATTACAATCCTGGCATCAGACCCTATGACCAATACCTGTCTGTGGGCTGTTATTAATGAGATCGGGTTGGGGAAGTTGTCACCTATGATGTATCCAAATTCACGTAATAGTGGGTCACCCTGTGTTTTCTCCGAATTCTAATTTAATTCTTTGAAAAGTCCATCTTAAGTGAAACTTTCTAGTTTGATAATCCATGCCCAAAATTGAAATTTTCAATTTCAATTTCAAATTCAACCCATTAAATATCTAAAGCCAAAAGTGAATCTAATTTTTGTATGAAATAATTAATATTTAAGTGTTGTATACATTCAAAGTGCCTTTTACAGATATTATCCCATGGTGAGGTGGATGTCATTCGTTCATCCATGCATTCACCCTGTTTTGCAGTGAGTATCTAGAGCAACTACTTGTCACTCACTGTTCCACGACCTGTGGATACAGCAGTGAGCAAAGCTGACAAAAACTGCCATTCCCTTGGAGATGACATTCTAGTGGAAAAAGAGACAGTAAGCAACAACACAAACAAATGAAATATATATTATTAGATGCTCTTGAGAGCTAAAGAGAAACATAAAGGAAAGGCCTGGGGGATATGTACGGTTGTCATTTAAGCCAGGGTGGCCAGAGGAAGCCTCACTGAGAAGGTGGCATTTGAATAAAAGCAGAGGCGGTGAGATATTGAGATGGATATTCGGGAGAAAAGAATTCCAGGCAGAGAGAATAATGAGTGAATTCAAAGGCCCAGAGATAGGACTTCCCTGGTGGTCCAGTGGTAAGACTACAAGCTTCCACTGCAGGGTGTGTGGGTTCAATCTCTGGGTGGGGAACTAAGATCCCACATGCTGCACGGCCAAAAATAAAAAATAAAAAAATAAAATAAAAAAACAAAGGCCCAGAGGCAGCAGCAGGACTGCTGTGCTGGAGGAAGGGCAAGAGGCCAGGACCTCTGGAATGAGGTGAGTGAAGGGGAGGGTCAGTGAAGGATGAGGCAGAGATAGAACAGGAGACAGTGACCTTGCCCTATGCTCTGAGTGGATGGAAGATTCTGTGCAGAGCAGTGAGACGACCTGGCTTACATTTTACCAGGATTACTCTGGCTCATGTTGAAAATACAGCATGGCTGGGGAGTGGAGAAGAGGGGTGGAATCAGGGAGACTTAGTTCAGAGACCACAGCAGTTATTTTGGCATCAGATGATGGTGGATCTTTTAAGTGGAATTTAAGTGAAAAGATGATGGCAAAGAAATGGATGAATTTCTCTGCACCTTAGTTTCCACATTCATTAGAAAGGGAGAACCATAACTCAGGTTGTTGGGAGGTGATGGGTAACACATGCCAAGGCCAGACACGTATTAGATACGTGATGAAAGGTGGCTACTTCAGCTCAGGCTCAATTTATCTGGATAGACTTTTTTTATTTCCTCCCTGTTGTTCAGCTTGTCTAATTGTGCCTACCTTGTGCTTTTATAATACTATATTTTTAACCCCTATCCTCACATTTATTTTTTTATGTTGACACTGTTCATCTGCTACTCTAGACTCTAACATTCTTTGGGGCAGGTACCACATCTCACCCCTCTTACATCATCAGCACCTAATACACAGCTGGACACAGAGCCGGCTGCAGGGCAAGTTTGAGCTGGGCATCCTGCTGAGTGATTGAAGGAGAGACTATAAGGTCCAGTGGCAAATATATCTCTCACTCGTCTCTAACAGGTATGTATTATCATTATGCGTTCCTTGTTCTCTTTCCAATTAAAATAATGTCTAGGGTGGTATTAATTTTCTTAGATGTAGGGGTAGGGCTGATAGTGGAGAGTTCCTGAAAGAGAGAGGAAGAGCAGAAAGAATATTAGATGAGGTTACAGAAAAATCTGGGTTCTAACCTAGATCTGCCGCTTAGTGGATGTGTGACTCTGAGCAAAACATTTAGCTTCTCTAAGCCCTGGATTTCAGATCCGAAAATTGAGGATAATTCCATTTGTCCTAATTTTGAGAGTTGGGAGAATGAGACATATAATGCATGTGAAGGCTTTGTGGCATATCCAGGACTCACCCATCATAGTTAGAAAGCACCGCGCCTTTGAGAGATGTGGTATCAAGCACACAGTAATACTGCTTGCATTAAGCTAAAGAGTGAACGCTAGGGTATTTGATAATCTGTAAGTAGCTCACTTTTATGATGTATTGAGAATCGTATGCACTGCATACTGTGTATTAATTCTCTGACATAAAGATGAAAAATGTAGAGTCATGCCATGAAAGATTAAACCAAACTCAAGATTGCAAGCATAATTCTAACTGAGAGTAGAATTCACTGGTCCACATTTGTACTTACCTCCCTGTGGAAAGAACTGCGAGTAAATCTCTTTGAAGGTGTCTTCGTTGACAACCCCGCTGGGGCATTCCTAGAGAAAGTGGTAGAGAGGCAATATGAGCAAAGTGTTCATAAAACTGATTTTGTGCCCATTTGAAATAGAACTGCCTAGGTGCAAAGCTGCAGCAAGAAAGTTCCCCATCCACCCATTATCACAAAAAGAAAAAAAGCACACTATAAACTTCTCTTTGTTCCAGTTCTCACAGACTGAAAAAAAAGTTGCTCTTGTAAAAATCTTTGCCTAGTATCAGCATCAAAGCTGGTCTGACACATTAAAAAAACACACTGCTGTTTTTAAGAACATGTATGTATATTATCAACGAGGTAGGAAAAAATTACTTCGTTTTTCATATATCAAGGACATTGCAAGATGCTTCTGATGTGGTCTTGGCTGAGTCCTGGTGCTGTATCCTCTGGAGATGTGCTGGACCCCCATAATCTTTAGTTCAATGAGAGAATGCTGTGCTCCCTTTGGGTATAAGGTGGCCCAACAAGTCTCAAACAGAAATAGTTACTAATTTCTGTTAACAGATTGTAGGACTGAACGATAACATTGTTAGTAATAAGTAACTCTGAGTAAGGCAGGACCTGAAGATCTGTTGAATTTCTGGAGAGGAAGGTTTGAAAAGAAACAGGCCTGAACATAATGAATTCCCACCTTTGTCCCATGGTTGGAGTTATTTAAGACTAAAGGATATTGACCTTGGGAACTCCACTAATGTTGGACTACTGACTTGGTGGGACCAGAGGGTAAATGTACCCCTCTGAGATTGGGCATTTTCTGTAAAAGGAGCTGCAATCTAAAATGTTAGAAAAGATCTGCCTTGATGCCGAAATCAGGACTAAGTAAGTGGACTTGAGACTGAGGTAAGCGCAAAAACGCTTTCACTCTTTGGAGTTGCAAGAACAATCTGGTCAGGATTCTGAACTGGAGACACTCCTTGAGCAGTGGAGACTGACAATCACAAAATAATCCAACATAAAACCACATGTGGGACGTTAATCGTACACTGAAAGTAGGGAAGTGATAAGTTCTATCCATTTCTTCTGAGTAGCTTCTTGTGAACAGGTGCATCTTACCTGAGCTCCCTTGCTTCAGTTCTCACAGGACCCCATTTCCCTGCCTTTAGACATGAATATTCTGTATACTTTAAATTTGACACTGTTACTGGGATCTTCAAAAATCATTTGTGGTCTTTAAAGCTTTTCTTAACTCTTAAAAATCATTGTCCCTTCATGAATAAACTTGATGTATTAATTTGATCTTTCTTTATTCTAATGAGCCAGTTATTCACAACTATAATGTGCTTCACATGAGGAATTTTCTGTTTTTTCCTTTGTTGGTTTGAAAGGTAGTACCTTTGATATATAAACACAGTTTCGAATAGTAGTTTCAATGTGAACTTGTGTTTATAGAGCTCGTCAATGTGGATTTTCCCCATTTGATCATTATAATAAACCTATGACTTAGGAATCTCTATTCACTGAGGAAGAACTAGGCTATGTGGTAAAGTGCCTTGTTACTCAGCTAGCCAGTGGGAGAGCTGGAATGTGAGCTTGGAACTTTCCAGATCATCACAAGGTTTTGAATGAAATAAGCCCTGTGGAAATAATGACCCCAAGGACCTAAGAGGATTGGAGCAAAAAATGACAGCCAACAACAAATTAGGAAAAAAGCAAGCAAGCAAATTATGATGGTTAATTTTACATGTCAACTTGTCTGGGCCACAATGCCCAATTATT
The DNA here is from genome assembly GCF_949774975.1 of Lagenorhynchus albirostris. Lineage (NCBI taxonomy): Eukaryota > Metazoa > Chordata > Mammalia > Artiodactyla > Delphinidae > Lagenorhynchus > Lagenorhynchus albirostris. Next base: position 100,955,162 of record NC_083098.1, on the reverse strand, counting down.
TGGTCAAACATTATTCTGGATCTTTCCATAGGGTGTTTTTGAATGAGATTTACATTTAAGTTGGTGGATTTTGAGTAAAAGAGATTACCCTCCATAATGTGGGTGGGCCTCACCCAATCAGTTGAAGACCTATAGAGCAAAATGCTAATCTCTCCAGAGCAAAAGGGAATTCTCCAGCACATTGCCTTGGGAGCTAATATGCAACATTGGTTCTTCTTGGTTCTACAGCAGACTGCCCTTGGACTTGAACTGCAATTCCTTCCTGAGTTCCTGAGTCTCCAGTCTGTCTCTCTCCTCCATCAGATTTTAAGTCTTCACAATCATGTGAGCCAATTGCTTAAAACAAATTACTTTCTGTATATATACACATCTATTGGTTTTTATTTCTCTGGCAAATCCTGACTAATACATAAGCAAATGAACAATCAACAGCTACAACTCCAAAAGGAAAGAAGATGGCATGTAGATAGCTCATCACTCAAAAGTTTTGACTAAATGACTCTGTCTAGTTGGCAGCAACAGAACCAATTTTAAAAGCAAATAAGCACTTTGTAGTTGGACCCTCTCATGCATGGAAATTGTGATTTATTGGCTATTTACCTCTGAGCCATCTGCTGGGGATAGGAAGGCGAGAACAAATAGATGGCTGTCTGCCATCAGGTGGTGAATTTGTGCAAGGTCAAAGCTGGAAACTTGCCTTGGAGTTCAAATGATTCTAGCCAGAGACAAAGATGGGAAATGAACGGACACCTGCAGCCAGCAAACTTGTCAGCTGTCTCTAATCTCTAGATGTATTTGATAGATATATCTTATAATGTGAAATGAAATTCAGAAATTGATGGTCTCATATGTCTGTTTTATGTTTAATCACATGTCTGTGTCAAACGAAATCCATTCTCTGCCAACTAAAAACTCCTGGTCAGGGACTTCCCTGGTGGTCCAGTGGTAAAGAATCTGCCTTCCAATATAGGGGATGTGGGTTTGATCCCTGGTTGGAGAACTAAGATCCCACATGCTGTGGAGCAACTAAGCCCATGCGCCACAACTACTGAGCTCTCGCACCTCAACTAAAGAGCCTGCATGCTACAACTACAGAGCCCATGTGCTCTGGAACCTGTGCACCACAACAAAGAGCCCGCGCACGCAATGAAAGATCCTGGATGCCACAACTAAGGCCCAACGCAGCCCTAAAAATAAATAAATAAAAATATTTTTTTAAAATTAAAAAGACAAAAATTTCTGGTCAAGTTTTAGGGTGGTAAGTCTCATCAAGTGAATCTGTCTTTATCCATCTTATATTTATTACATTAACTTACATCTTTAACCCATGCATACTGTATGTTTATTATTCTAAGAACTTTTCTGGGAAACAAGGCAGCAGCAATAAACAAGTTAAATGTTGTGCCGTCATGGACCTACATCCAAATAGAACAAGAAAGGTCAGAAGCAACATAAAAGAACACACAAAAGTAACAGTCCATAGAATGGTGATCTTTTATTTATTCTAAAGAGTTCTTACGGGAAAGCAATTCATTTTACTACCTTCAGGTAAAAAAAAAAATTAATCCGATTTTTTAAGTCTCTAGTGATTTACAAAATGGTATGAATGATCTATTCTCTAACTCTTCCCTCACCAGTTCTGTGAAGTCATTTCTGCACAAAAGAGGTATCTCCACCTCTCCATTAAGAATGAATTTGACGAGGCCCTGCGTACAGCTAAGTGTATACCATAAAAGATGTGGCTGTGTTAGGTTAACTCTTGCTGCTGTAACAAACATGCTCCCAAATATATAACTTAAATATATATAAATGTAAAAGAATGTAGTATATTTCTTGCTTATCCAACAGTCTTGGAGGGTGGGGAACAGATCAGAGTTCTTAAGGGACAGAGGCTAATGAAAGCTTGGCCATCGTCATGTGGCGTCTATGTGATCATTTAATCTGAAGGAGAAAAAGACATTGAAGAGTGACTATTAAAGGTGTTTATGGACCAGGTCTTAAGGTGGTACATATCCTTTCCACTCTTATACTTTTGGTGAGAAATCACTTAATATGTCCACCCCAAACCACAAGAGAAGGCTCATGCGCCCAGGAAGAAGATAAGAACACAGACTTGGTGAACTGTTAGCAGTGTCTGTCTCGGAGCCTTATTTGAAAATGCTCCAAATGTCTGTGCTCTGAAATAGTTCTCCCGCTGATGCTTTAATAGAACCATCATCACATCACTTAGCCATATAAATTCTTTTCATTTTCCCTGGAGTCATTTTTAAAGGATGACATTTTCAAATAAACAAGTGCAGTAAGGCCTAGATATCTAAGTATGAATTTGTTATTAGGATTTCTTTACTCTAAGAGGAAGAACCCAAGAAGCAGTAGAATTCCCAGCTTTAGAGAGAGTGAGGAAAGCTTCACTCGTATATACTTTGAGAAGTTGCTATAACCTTCTATAAATTTTATGGCTTCTATATTATATTTTCTAATGACATTTCATCTGATTATTAGCAAGTGATCATTTCATGAATATATGTTGTCTATAGAAAAAAATAAATAAAGATTATCCTTAATTATGCTACTGTAAAACTATTTTAGTCTTCTATCTAAGCATGTATTAATATGCTGTACAAATAAAATTAGAATAATGTAAGAATATAGTATTGCATCTTCTTTTTTCTTACTGTAACAAAATATCCTGAGCATTTTCCATGTCATCATTATTAATGGCTGCATAATAATGTGTCCATTGCACTTGTCATATTGTTGGATATTTAGGGGATTTCAGCATATTTTTGAACTACATAGGAATAACAATGTAATTAACATTCTAGTGCATGTATCTGTGATTGCACCTGTGGTTCTTTCTTTATAACCAATCCCAGAAGGAGACTCACAAGACCAAAGGGCTTAAACTATGTTAGGTTCTTCATAATGCACAGTCACATTGATTTCCAGAAAGGCTGTACCCATATGTGCTACCACCACTTGTTTATGAGAAAGTTTCACATTGAGAGGGGTTGCTGACCAGAGTCACGTGGTAATTTGACACTCACCAAATCCCATGAACAAGCAACAGTAATTTGCTTTCCTCATGAATCTAACCATAATTCTGAAAATTATCAGAGGACATCAAGGCATTTGTCCAGATCCCTCCAGATGTGCAAGTTTTTCATGCAGACAAGGATGCTTTGATGGCAGGCTGCTGGACCACATCACCATAGCTGTTTAATGAATGTACATTCAATGCCTTCTTACATACATCATCTCTTCTAACATTTTCACTAACCCTGAGGTGAGGAAAATGAAGCTTGCAGAGATTAAAATGAAGAAACCTGTTGGCATCACATTGTTTTCAGAGGCATACATGTGTTTATTCTTTGAACAAACAGTTATATAGTGCCTTCTGTGCATCGAGCACTGTTCTGGGCAACAAAGAAACAGAAGTGAATTTTTTTTTAATTTTATTTTTGCTTTTATGGAATTTAAAGATTAGTGGAATCAACCTCCCTGACTCCATTCATTGCAATGTTAGCCTTCTGGATTATCATCTTTTTCTCCATCAGGACTGAGAAAGTGGCCTTCTGGTGCACAACATTGTTTGCCTCCAAAGCCACCCATCATGGCTGTGTTGGAGAGAGCCATGTGCAAAAGGAAGACTTTTCAACCCAAACTGGGGATATTGATTAAGAAAAAAATTTTTTAAATTAAAAAAAAATGTATCTGTTATGACCAGCGAGTTTCCTTTAGTGCTTCTTAAATCCTTTGGAATGATATGATCAGGATGCAATGAATGTGGAATGAGATTTTCTCAGCACGTAACTGCCATACTTTTGTCAAGTGGTGAAGAGACGCTTGCCCTTTGGGGCCTTGTAGATGTGTTCTTCTCAGCTCCCTTAGGTAGGGTTATGAGAATGTGTCAAGATCAGTTGTAAATGTTCTATGATTACTTTGCTGCTACTAATATCAGTATTAATAAAAGAGATTTTTATAAGAATAATTAGCATCATGATGATGTTGATGATAAGTTAATACATTGTGTTAAATGCTTTACATGGATTTTCTCATGTGAATGGACAGATGCTAGCATTACCTCCATTTTACATAAGCAAACTGTTAGGGAGAAACTACCCACGTTCTCATAATTAGAAAATGGCAGAGCCTAGTCTATTGATCACAGAGTCAGGAAACTTGAGTGTTTAAGCAACTTTAGAGATACAGGTTCCCCCTGCTCTCCAAAAGTAGAGTGCTCCTATGAAACCTTCTGTAAGCTGAAATGGCAGAAAACACAGAAGCAATTACCTAGGACACACCTTGCTAATGTGTGCAGAAAATAAGTTGAGATAAAGCAGAGATGCTCACAGATAGACAGTGGGATATTACTCAGTCATAAAAAGAAATGGAATTAAGTTATTTGTAGTGAGGTAAATGGACCTAGAGTCTGTCATACAGAGTCAAGTAAGTCAGAAAGAGAAAAACAAATACTGTATGCTAACACATATATATGGAATCGAAAAAAAAAAAAAGATACTGATGAACCTAGTTGCAGGGCAGGAATAAAGAGGTAGACATAGAGAATGGACTTGAGGACATGGGGTGGGAGGGGGAAGCTGGCGAAAAGTGAGGGAAGCATCGACATATACACACAACTGAACGTAAAATAGTTGGCTGGTGGGAAGCAGCTGCATAGCACAAGGAGATCTGCTCCGTGCTTTGTAACGACCTAGAGGGGTGAGATAGGGAGTGAGAGGGAGACTCAAGAGGGAGGGGATATGGGGATATATGTATGCATATGGCTGATTTGCTTTGTTGTGCAACAGAAAATGACACAGTATTGTGAAGCAATTATATTCCAATAAAGATCTATTTTAAAAAAACAATTATGGAGGCTCAATGCTGAGATGCAAAGTGTAGTTCTTCTTAGGGAAGGAGATTGGTGGTGTTCCTTTATGCTTGAGGTGTGCAGCCTCTATATCAGTTAGCTGCAAAATGAACGCTGAATGCTATTTTCACTTTTCTCCTTTTTATATAAAAGTGAAAAATCCTCTTCAGACTTCTTTTGATTAGGGAAAACAGGTACTAATACAGGTCTTTCATAAAGAGAACTTTTGAAAAGCGGGGTATACCTGTAATCCAGTCCAATGGCTTCATTTTAAAAACAAGGAGACTGAGGTTGAGGTTACAGGAATTGCCATAAACCACACAGCGGGCTGCTGAGCCTTACCTTGTGTCTGTGTTTCCTGATGTCTAGGCTGATGTGTGGACATTGCAAACACCCTCATGTCCATACAATAGCTGGTATCATTCTGCCAGGAAGCATTTAGAATAATTTAGTGAAATGCTTATGCTCCTGGGCTCTGGAGTGAAGTAGAAGGACTGCGCTGAACCTCTGCTTAAAAGCTGCATAGCTTCAAATTGTTTCATCTAAGTCCTATTGTTCTCCTCTGTAACACGGGGATAACTATTGACACCAGAGGTGTGTTATGAGAATCAGTAAGATAATGCACGTTATGTTATTATCTTAGTCCTCTTCTTTGTGCACCGTATTTGCTCATTAAATATGAGCTGTTAGTATAATGTTAATAATCTAGAATTTGGTAAGCAGAACTCCATGATACAGAGAGTCGCTGTAACCTCAACATGGCTATACCAAGGTTAAATGGTATTCATCAAAGCAGTTGATCCCAGTAGAGTACCAGTCTGATATAATCCAATGAGCCTATAAAACAGATATGAGTTACGCCTCCTCCTCTAGTTTTATAAATTGAATCTGCTCTCTCTAATATCATCAGAGTTTACCCTCAAAGGCAGGGGAATACTGCAGTTGTAAATGACAGCTGAGAAGAATAAAGGCTACCATACTGGAAATAAATGTCAGTAGAAACCCAGGAGACTTTTTATTCATTAATTTAAGGAAAAGTTTTCCCTACTAATGCTTAGATGAGTACATTAGAAATAAAGTAGTCCATGAAAAGTGTTGGGAATGGTGCTTTGAAGGGAGATCCACGTATGCATAGGAAATTGCTAAAGAAATTATTTTCTGAGGTGCATTGTGAGTTCCTATACTTTTACCTCTTAAGAAAGCCTTTCAGCATTTGCTCGAAAGTTGTCAGAACTCTGGTGGAATGCTCTAGAAATGGTTACAGTGATATGCTCTAGAAATGGTTACAGATGTATTTTCTTGCTAATATTTGTCCACTACTCCACTGGCTGAAATCTCCTCTTCCCATAAATGATTCTGTTCGGTGTATACCATCTCCTCAGGTTCAGAACAATTATTAAACATTTAGAGATACCTCTTCAGGAATCAAAAAAAAAAAGGAATTATGGTACAAAAATATCATGGAGAAAAAGTAAAAGTCCTTGTGAAATAAATAACTCCTTGGGAACCCTTTTATGATATCTAAAATGTCACATCTTTTAAGCATCTATGTTTTTCATCAACTCTCACACCTACTCCTGCTGCCAAGGAAGGCATACATGACAATGGTTGTGAGGTGCTTAAGTTGAAAACCTAAGGTTTCTACCCACAGAAATGTAATGACATCCATGTTTCATCCAGAGACTGTTTTTTCAGTTATTCTTTCTGACAAAGGAAGTAGACTGACATCTTTGATAAGTAGCACAGCAGACTGTGGGTGGAACAAAAAGGGAACACAAAGACTGGACACTGGGCACTCAGACCAGAGAAGAAAACGAGGGAGACTCACATCGTTCCCCAAATAAGAAGAGCATCCATTCTTCTGGCAAAAATAGATGGCAGGTAAGTTGGCCATCTTAGAGGAAGTTACCTTCTTAAGCAGTACAATTGTTACAGACCACACTTAAAGCGAGCTGGGTACGAGTTCATAAGCAGAGACCAGAAAGCATCTTGGACACTTAGAAGAACATGCAGCAATAACCCATGAGATACACCGAAAGGGAACCTGATGAATTGGACAAGACAAGAAGAGGATTTCAGGTGTGTGTCTTTAGGGTTTTTTATCAACAAATTCTTCCTGCTTCCAAACCCATGGGAAGATTGTGTTTCATGGGTCCTTAATGGTTTGCTGGAACCATGTGTCAAACTGCCCAATGAATGGGAAGTAAAAGTGACACTGTAATATTGTGATTTATAATAAGAAATATATGTTTGGTCTGAGTCCCCATTTCTAGCACAGAGCTCCTAAAACCATGAGAGAGATAAAGTTATCTCTTGTTATGTTGATGAGGTGACTTTTGGACCCCACTCAAGGATGGGGGCTGGTTGCCAGAGGAGCCAACCAGGTGATTAGAGCATTGGAACTTTCAGTCCCACCCCCTGACCTCCAGGAAGGGGAAAGGGTCTGGAGATTGAATTCAATCACCAATGGCTAATGATTTAATCAACCATGTTTATGCCATGAAACCTCCCAAACCCCCAAAGGACAAGTTCAGAGAGTTTCGGGGTTTGTGAACACATTGAGAGTTGGGGAGAGTGGCATGCTCAAAGACATATTTGAAATTCATCTGAGAACTCAACTGTTTATGTAATATATGTATATATTTGTTTATACTTAAGTGAATTTAATCATAAGCTATTAAGTTCTTATTTTGAGTATGAATCCAACTGTTTATTAATTACTTACTACTTTACAAAGTCATAACTTAAAACTACTTTCAAATTACCACATGGACTCCATCTAATTATTATAGTTAAGATTCTGGTGTCTGGAGTGCCCCCAGATCAGATAAGAGGTCTCTTTATGGGAGGATGCTTAAACAAGTTGTATTTTTGTCTGACTGTGTTTTATGCTACAGATGTATCATAATTGTTTGTATATATTTAACATCTGAGAAAGTGGCTTTTATTTTCTTAGTTTTCAAGATGTGAACGTATCAAGCTGAGTTATAGTATAATTATTTCATAGGCAAGACAACTTTTTATCCTTTGAGATTTAAAAAAATATTTCCCATTACTTAGTTGATTAAATTGTGAAAACAAAACACCCCATCACCTCCAGCAAGGATGACTTTCGAAAGGTAGATGAAGTGAATTCACTGATACAATAAAGATGATGGATGGAGACTTTCATTCTCAGAGACGTATCATTGGGAAGCATGACTGTCTTCACATATTATTCCACCCTGTTTAATATGTAATCCAATTGGAAAAGCATAGATTCTTTAAAATTAAATTTCCATTCTCCACTTCCCTCGTTTGAAACTGGGGCTGCTCTGGAAAGTCACTCTCCTAGTAGCATGACAATTTAAAGATGACTTGGTATTCTACAGTTGGAGGAGAATTTTCAAAATTTACATGGTGCAATGCCATGAACTGTACTGCTCTCATCACTAGATTCTGTTTGTGGACTCCACTTCTCCCTTTAGACTTGGTAAATACCTTGAAGGCAGGGACTGATTTTTATAGAGCCCAGCAGTGTTCACAACAGAGTATTAAAAATGTTTATCTTGAATGAATAAATACAGAAACAATTCTTAGCTTTTAAGAAACTAGAAAATAAACTTGATCTGGCAGTTTCCTTTAAAACTTGTGTGCAAGTTTTTAGAACTCCTTGCACTCCAAAACAATTTTTTTTCTCTGTAATTCTTCTGTTCTCTTCTATCCAGTTGTGCTGAGGGGGAATTTTTGATGCCTTGTGCTATATTATTCAAGGTCACCACTTTGTCTTAAATACCTCTCTGTCCCTGGACTTTTGAGGTCAAAATCTTGGTTCCACTTCCCAAACCTCATGACTGCTTATCATAAATATAATCACAGAAATTAAGGGGAGACCACCAGGGTCAAGAGAAAACACTTCTTAGTTCAACACAAATTTTAAAAACCTTACCGTATTCAACATTTGGGCTGTTAAAAACTCATTTCAGAATGATAAGATTAGCCCTTCAGTTTTCAGAGCATACAACCTGATCACTAAGAACTAAAACTAGCTTTAAATTTTTGTTCCAATATTCCCAGGTGTTTGAACTCTTAGCAAGTCATTTATTCTCTCTTAGTCTGTTTCCTCATCTGTAAAATAACCTCTAAGGAATACTGACATCACAGGGAAATAAAACAAATGAAAATTAAAATAGATAATGAAAAAGAAAAAAAAAACTGGATACAACCAATACATTAGATATTTTGCTGCTTCCAAAATTTGCATTAAGAACCTTCTGTATTCCCCGAATATACTCCTTGGGGCCAAAATGAGGCCAAAGTGGTTAAATATGAATTTCAGATTGGAAAAAAAAGGGGGAGAAAGACTTTCCTACTTAATATTGGAAAAGAGATGCGTGCTGGGTGATAATCAAGATTCGACTCAGCTGCTAAAGCGTGAGATGTAGGCACATCCTCAGCCCCACGAGGCCCCACTGTCACCCAGGATGAAGGAGAAATATAAGGTACAAGGCACATTTTCTCCTCATCTCCAGCTCTACTCTCTAACTGTGTGGAAGAGGGAAATATTATGTGAGATTTACAGCCAAAACAAAAAACCCAAAACACCAAAAAATAGGCTCCGGTTTCAGCTGTACTAACAAAGAAGTCATTGAAATGTCCCAGGATTCTGAGTCTCAGTCTATAAAATGTGAAAAGTAACAGCATTTTATAGTGAAGAAATGGTAACTCATTGACATTATGTATATAAAGATCCTAGTACTCTTCTAAGAATTAGACAAATGTTGATTTCTTTTAACATTCCCTTTTCAAGTCACTTATGTTGATTCTGCAAAATGAAATTGCCCATATTTTGCAGGAAGAGGCTTCCCAGGATCTGGCCCAAGTCCTGAGCCTTTATTGGAATGCATGTAGAGTTATTTGATTCAAAGAGTATTCAAAAAGGGATTTTCCCAACTTTACACAAAAAAAGGGTTCAATTGGTCGACTCATTGTGTTGCTTCCAACATGAGTAAATTCTACAGGTACTCAAAAAATCGTCTGAGGACATAAAAGACAAAAGTGTCCAGAGAGCTGGTCTGTGTACAGTTTTCAATTGCTGTACAACAATACCACAAACTTGGTGACTTAAAACAACACAAGGTTATTACCTCACAGTTTTGAGCGGAAAGAGTCTGTCATGGCTTGGCTGTGTTCTCCACTCAGGGGCTCACACACAAAATGTTGGCTGACTCTGGTTCTCACCTGGACTTTGTAAACCTCTTCCAAGCTCATTCAGATCTTTGGCAGAATTCAGTTCCTTTTGGTTGTAGGACTGAGGTCCCTGTTACCTTGCAGGCTATTAGCCAGTGGCCTCTGTCAGCATTCTTTTCACATAAGTTCCTCCATCTTCAAATCAGCAAAGGTGTATCGAGTCCCTCTTACCCACTGATTCATTCTACTTCCCTTATCATTTAAAGGGCTCATGTGACTAGATCAGACTAATAAGGGTCTCTCCATTTTAAGTTCAACTGATTTGGGACTTCAATTACATCTGCAAAATTTCTCCACAGCAATACCTGGATTAATGTTTAGCTGAATAACCGGGAGACAGGAGTCTTGGGTGGGTCATCTTAGCTATCTGCCTACCACATCTGCTTTGTTTCAGTATGGGCTGACTTTGGTTTTCATAGCAGTTTCTGTTTAACAGTCTTTTCTATAGTTACATTTACAGTATATCAAACAATAGAAACTCTTCAGACTTGTACAAATACTGTACTATTTTCACCACAACTAGCAACTATACTACTTGCAGTCCTAGTTTAACAAGATTTGGAAGGAATATATCCTGCCGAGGCTGTGCTCAGCCGTGTACAGGACCAGCTGAGACTGCAAAACTGCATATTTTTTTAATGAACGCTATGAACAGTATTCCATACGCTGAGGTGTGCCCTGTCCTTATTTATTTCTGCTCTATATCACCAAGGTCATTATGCAGATTTTATGAATTGATTAGATCACTTTCAAATTGGCATGCCATCAGCCTAATGATATTGGAAAAAAAAAAAAACCTCAACAAAAAATCTACTTAAAAAATCATGGGCTTCCCTAGTAGCGCAGTGGTTGAGAGTCTGCCTGCCGATGCAGGGGACACCGGTTCGTGCCCTGGTCCGGGAAGATCCCACATGCCGCGGAGCGGCTGGGCCCGTGAGCCATGGCCGCTGAGCCTGCGCGTCCAGAGCCTGTGCTCCGCAGCGGGAGAGGCCACGGCGGTGAGAGGCCCGTGTACCACAAAAAAACAAAAAAAACAAAAAAAACATGTAATTTTTCAATCAGAAAGAATAAAACACTAAGATGCTATTCATGTACGTGTACAGACATAAACACAATTGTAAGAGAATCTATTTTCTGAAGCTTTGCAATAACCATATACTCTTTCAGTCTAATTTTCCCCACCGACCAAATTGGCTGGATTCTGGCTCTCTGATGACTTCATTGTGTCTGTTGTCTCTTGACTTCTTATGTGAGAATATACATTTTCCTCATTCTGTAAGCTGTTTTTATTTATTGGTTTTCAGTTCTTTGCAGTCAAAGACACTTTAACATAAGCAATAACCTTTTGTCATTTTATTACATCTCTCTACAGAACGGGGAAATGAAAATGAGTTCTCTTTATTGGTTGCTGACAAATTTAGTGGAAGTTCTACCGGACCCGGAAGAATAAGCTAGAGATTACAGTGATATGTGTATGTACGGGGTTGATTTGATTAGCCTAGGTCCAGATATTTGAAAAACCCATTCTAAGGTATATCCAAAGAAGCTGTGAAGGAGTATAGAGGTTGGAGGATTAACAGAAGTAATGTTTCATGTTCACCTGTGGTCTGCTGGACACTGAGCCTGATGGTGTAGGAGATACATGTAATCATTAAATCCTCATAACAAGTAGAGGAGGTAGATATTTTCTCACATGGTATATAACAAATGAGCTCAGAGGAGTTTAAGAAACTTCCCCAAGATCAGACAGATATTAGGCAGTAGGAGAGATCGGAACCTGAGTTTGACTATAAAGCCTTTATACCTTACAAACCTGCCATCTCTGAAAAGCAAGTGTAACTATAGAAAAGAAAAATAAATGAATAGAGAACTAATTATCCCAATATTTTTCATCCCTATTAATTCACCAAAAAATCATTAATCAATGATTCAACAAATATTCCTAAACCACCAAGCACATTCCCCATCCATTTGGAGTTTACAGTCCATCAGGGAGAAGGGTATTATTCAAATATTCACACAAATACATATCATATTAAAACCCATGGGGGCAAAGCAGCATGAAAAATCAAACTGCTTTTCATAAACGAATTCAAATGTCACAGGTGAGATGCAGGGTAGCAGTTCAAGTCCTCTGGTCATTGGTTTTCGTGAGGGAGGGGGAAGACATGGTCAATCCAGCTCTAAACACATTTTATTACAGATTTATTTACCTCTACTTTCTTATTATCAGTTCTGAGAAAGGAATGCTCTGTCCCTTTCTCACATAGTTGCCTCTCATCAAGTTACAATTTCAGGAGCAACCCTGAGTCTCTGAAGCTTAGCTATAAGTCAAAGGAATGTTTATTCTCTTTAATTAACTTGCCTTTGTTGCAAATACTAGAGAAGTTTCTACCCACTGCCTTCTGGTGATTCTTCAGAGGTTCTTCTCTAAAGGGGACAACAACAGCCAGACATGGAAGCAAGGTTAATGTCCATTGACGGATTAATGAATAAAGAAGACGTGGTACATATATATAATGGAATACTACTCAGCCATAAAAAAGAATGAAATAATGCCATTTTCAGCAACATGGATGGACCTGGAGATTATCATACTAAGTGAAGTAAGTCAGACAGAGAAAGACAGATATCATGATATTGCTTATATGCAGATTCTAAAAAAAATGATATAAATGAACTTATTTACGAAACAGAAACAGGCTCACAGACTTAGAGAAAAAATTCATGGTCACCAGTGAGGAGGGGTGACCCCCTGGGGGGAAAGATAGATTGGGAGTTTGGGACTGACGCATACATACTGCTATCTTTAAAATAGATACCAACAAGGGCCTACTGTCCTTGTCCTAGCACAGGGAACTCTGCTCAATATTCTGTAATAACCTAAATGGAAAAAGAATTTGAAAACGAATACATACATGTGTATGTATAACTGAAGCACTTTGCTGTACACCAGAAACCAACACAACATTGTTAATCAACGATACTCCAATATAAAATAAAAAATTTTTAAAGAGTGGGGGGGCAATTAGCCAGGGTCACAAAAGCTGCCTGAGAGGACAGTGTGTCTCGACCTGTACTGTTTCCAGGCTCCCAAGGCGGCGGAGTGGCCCCAGAGACCTCGGCCTGCTAACTGTCAGTCGTAGAGCACATCACATGGCCCTCTGGAGCTTGGGGGACCGGCGGGACGCGCGGCCTCATTCTCCGAGTGTTTCATTACAGTGTTGAGGCACAAGGGGGCAGCAGTGTCCCCCACGATCGCTAGAAATTCCATTTCTAGTTCATACACTTCGGCAGTTCTTTCCCTAAGCTTGGGGCAAGTTGGAGTAGATTTCTCTCCAGAAAGATATTTTCTCTTTATGAAAGGTGGCAGGAGAGCTCTTGTTCCCAAATTAGGTAGAAACAAAATTAACTATTTCAGGGAAAGGGACCCAGAGACTGTCTCCTTTCTGGATATTATAGTTGGAGTAAGTCAGCCTAAAACTGCAATCTCTTTTTAGGCAGTTGGGCGGCCCTTAATTTTAGTCACCAAAAATCTGTAGGTTGTAGGCCTAAGGAAACAAGTAAACAAACAAGACAGCCACAAAAATTCTAAAGTTTGAGTATGAAAATCTTATAAATTTGCTTTTAAGTACATGGGGGCTCTGCTTGTTCGGTTATTTATTGGGGAAAGTTTTAAATCCTCCGTAAAACAGAAATAATGATAATACCTATCTTGGGGTTATTGTAAGGCTTAAAAAAGGATAACCCATATATAGTGTTTAGTGTGATACTTGGCATTAACTATGACAGGGATTATTTGTATAATGGTGGGGATATTCATTATGAATCTTTTTAGGTTTTGTTGTTTTTTTCACCTTTATCAAGGATATTAAATTTATCTTTATTAAATGCCATCTGCTTATTCATCTCAAAGGGTTTTTTATAATCCCAAACCAATCTTCCATTTTCTTAGTTGCTCTAGGATATAGCTTTTGGAATTTGATGTCCCTGGCTTAAAATCCACTCATATCACTTACTAGTTGTGGGACTTTGAATAAATTACTTAACTTCTGTGATCCTGAGTTTTCCCATCATTCATTTATTCATCACATATTTTTGAAAATATAGTATATGTCAGAGACTGTAATAAGTGCTGGGGATAAAACAATCAACAAGACAGATGAAGCTCCCCCATGGGGAGCTTAGAGGCTTATCAGAGAAGGTATACATAAAACAAAGAGCTGCACAGATAATCATTTAGGGTTGTGATAAATGCTACAAAGGACGTACAGGAGACCTACCTGAGGAAGTCCCACTTACATGACTTTCACACAGAGACCTGAAGGATGAGTAGAAGTTAGCAAGAGCCGGGGTAGAAGCCAAGGGCCCGTACATAGCCTGGGATTTGTTCAAGGACTAAAGTGATGACAAATGCGCCAGAAGTGATAGTCTCAGAAAAAGTTAGTTCAAGGCCTGCTAGATGGGTTAAGGATCTAGGTCTTTACCAGTCATATGATGGGGATAATATACGTGCTTTACAGGCTCTGGAGAGAATTAACATAATTTACCTAAAGTGCCCAACAAAAGTCCCAATCATCTTATACACAATCAATATGGCCGTTTTCTTTTTGTCCTACCAGGGCTGAATTTCTAACTCTGATATAGTATTTTTTCAACACATAATTATTTAGCATCTACTCTGTACCAGGCTCTTTGCTGCAAGCTGAACAGACAGAAGGGGCAAAAGAGACATGGTCTTGCCCTTGCCTTGATCAATCTTTCCACTGATCAGCTATTAGGTTCTTTGCCTTGTGTAAATTTATTTCAGCTGAACAAGAGTTTCAGCATAGCTGAGACATGATATCTCCTGCTCCCATCTCCCAATACAGAAAAAAACCAAACACACAGAATAAATTCACATTACTGTGGATTACAATGTAAATAACTCAGGATTATATAATTTGTAAGTAGGCGTTCCTTCTGCATCTTTCTTTGCTTTAGCTAATGATTAATAATAATGATGATGCTAATTTCTACAGTGCATACCTGTACATGGTGCAGTGGATTAGGCTGGATCTCTATACTGTTGAAAGGGCTAATAAGACCTCCATGATATTCTCTGAGGCACTAGCATCTGAGGCACTGGAGGGTTAGAAGACTGGCAAGCTATTAGATGTAGCTAATACCTGTGTGGATATGTTTACCCTAAAACCGAAGTACTCTAACTCGTATTCTTCTCTGCTTATCTGTTGTAATATATTACATAGTGCATATTTATTTATTTAACACATAAAAATCTTGACTTCTCAAAAAAATTCCAGGCATAGAAAAGAACTATCAAATCACGAAACTCTACTACTTTTACTCTTCATTTATATCTGCACTTTTTCATTTTTAGAGCTCATAGATATTCAAGACATTTATTTGTAAGTATGGTGAAGGCATTATTCCCATCAGCAAGAGATCCTCTTCAAAATTCATGCTATATAAGTTTGTGATAATTTGTACTCTCTTTAGTGAGGCATAAAGCTACAGGCTTTATGTTCTTGCCACATACTGAAGGAAAAGCAATGCATGTTTTCCTCAGTATTTCACAGATATTTTCATTCTCTGGTTCATCTGCTGTTAATCTTAGTGCTTCCCAGAAAGAGATTAATGTTTGGAGTTAATGACGGTAGCTTTGCCTCATATTTTCTCTGTTTTTGTTATTTTTGTTGGGAGATGAGGAGTCTTGAATTGTTTGGTCCCTATACAATTTTCTGAAAATATTCCAAAAATCTTTTGCATTTTTTAAGGGTGAAAGAGACTTGAATAGGTTTAGAGGATATAGGGAAGCAGCCAGGAGAGAGAGGATGGGGAGAATTACAGATATAGGTAAAGAGGGAGCAATATATCAGAGGGAATGGGATTAAGAACACAGGGGAAATTGACCAACCTTTTGTTTTACACTGGAAAGAATAAATCAGTAAATAAACCTAAATCAAGTGCCAACTACGCTTTAGACCTTGATCTGGGAACTGAGGATGTGGTGGCGACTGATGAAGAAAGACAAGATCCCTCTGTTCATAACTCTCTGTGGGAGCAAAGATGTTTCTGCATATGCATTTACTGATGGAAGCAGGAGAGCTTTGCAGGATGTATAGTTCTAACTGAAGTGAAGCGTAGAGGAAGAGATATCTGATCATGGAAAAGTAATGAGACTGCCAGCTTGTGTGTGAACATTGTAAATAAATAGTGACGGTTAGGCAAGTAGTAGAAGAGTGAAGAGAGAAGACTTGGCTGAGTTGGATTTTTGCCACGTGGGTATTGTGATAGGCAAAAAAATGCCCCCCCCAAAGACATTCACACCCTAATCCCTGGAAACTGTGAATATTACCTTATATTTTGCAGGTGTGGTTAATTTAAGGATCTTGAGATAGAGAGATTATCCAGGTGGGCCCTAAATGCCATTACAAGTGTCCTTGTAAAAAGAGAGGCAGACAGATTTGACACACATGTAGAGGCGACGGCAATGTGAAGATGAAGCTGAGAGAACTTTGAAGATGCTGGTCTTAAAAATCGGGTGATGCAGTCCCAAGCCGAGGTAGGCTGGCACCCACCAGAAACTGGAAGAGGCAAGCATTCAATCTTCTCCCAGAGCCTCTGGAGAGAGCATAGCCCTGCCAACACCACGATTCTGGCTCAGTGTTACTGATTTCAAACTGCTGGCCTCAGACTGTGAGAGAAAAATGTCTGTTGTTAGCTACGCATTTTGTGGTATTTTGTTACAGCAGCCCTAGGAAATTGATACAAGTATGATCATACAACAAGAGTAAGGGAGTAGGGATGCTCAAGAGGTGTATTGAGTGATCCAAGGTATACAAGCCCAGAGGAATATGAAACTGGGGAGACAAAGGAAGGGCTGGTGGTAGTAAAGCTCTGGTTTGTAAAGTCAATGAGCAGGATATAGTAGGAGATAGGACCCAAGACAATTGAACAGATGGAAAGTTGTGGTCAAAAAGGTGAAACTAATTGAAGACTTCAGGAGTTGCACATTGTCAGGTAAAGATAAGGTTCAAGTTATGCCCATCGAAGTGAAAAGTTGAGTGGAGAAGAAAATAATGGCATTTAAAAAGTCAAAAATCACCGGAGGTGGGTGCCTGTTAGGACAGGTGGGTGCCTGTGAGGTCAGCTTCATGGATATTGCTTGCAGGCCAGTGAATCAAGAAGATTTTAAATTCAGGGATCAAAGTCTTAAATGAGTATGATATAGTGATTCTGAAAGTGACAGCATGAGATACACCGACTTTAGCTTCCTGTGGCTCTGTTTTATTCTCCTCTCTTCCTTGCTTTAGGAAGTGTCAATCCCCCATAACACATGATACTGGTGGGGCTCTCAGTCTCAGTACCTACCATATCCCCTGGCCACCGGGCTAACTCATTGTTGCAAGCTTATCTAAGAACAATTCTCCATCTCCCAGGTCACAGTGATTAGTTCAGGTATGTCATGTGACTAAAGCCAGATCCTTCCTTGCTAGAGCTATCAGGACTGATGAAGAGAGAACAGAAAAGATAATCCTAATGATATTATTAGAGCCCTGATCCAGTTGTGCCTGATGCTCTAATTATTTCTCTACCCCAGTTATGTGAGCCAATAAAACTTCTAAAATTTTAATTTAAGATACTTTGAATGTGTCATAAGGATGAGAAATTGTTCAATAAGGCAAGAAAAGGAAACAGAGTGGAGAAGAAGGCATAAAACTATCTTTGTTCTCAGATGACATGATCATCTATGTACAATAACTGAAAGAATCAACCAAAAAATTCTTGGAACTAATAAGCGATTAGTTCCAAGGTTGCAGGATGCAAGATTAATATATGAAAGTCAATTGCTTTTCTATATACCAACGATGAAAAAGTGAAAACTGAAATTAAAAACATGATATCATTTACATTGGCACCCCCAAAATGAAATATTTAGGTATAAATCTAGCAAAATATGTACAAGTTCTAAATGAGGAAAAATATAAAACTCTGATGAATGAAATCAAAAAATAACTAAATAGAGAAACATTCCTTGTTCATGGAAAGGATAATTCAATATTGTCAAGATGTCAGTTCTTGCCACCTGTATCCATAGATTGAAAGCAATCCCAATCAAAATCCCAGCAAAGTTATTTTATGAATATTGACAAACTGATTCTAAAGTTTATATGGGAAGGAAAAGGACCCAGAATAGCCAACAGGAAGGAAAAGAACAAAGTTAGAAGACTGATGCCACCCTACTTCAAGACTTAGTACGGAGCTACAGTAATCAAAACAGGGCTGTATTGGTGAAAGAACAGACAAATAGACCAACGGAACAGAATAGTGAGCCCCAAAATAGGCCCACATAAATAGAATCAACTGCTCTTTGACAGGAGCAAAGGCAATACACTGGAGCAGATATAGTCACTTTAAAAAATGGTACGGTAAAAACTGGACATACACATGCAAAAAAAAAAAAAAAAGAATCTAGACACAGACCTTACACTCTCACAAAAACTAACTCAAAATGGATCATAGTCCCAAAAGTGAAACACGAAAGTGTAAAACTCCCAGAAAAACATAGGCGAAAACCCATAGATGATCTTGGGTATGGTGACGTCTTTTTAGATACAACACCAAAGACACCATCCATACAATAAATATTTGGTAAGCTGGACCTCATTAAAATTAAAAACTTCTGCAAAAGACAATGTCAAAAGAAATTAGAAGACAATCCAAAGACTGGGAGACAAAACTGCAAAAGTTACATCTGTAAAAGAACTGTTACCTAAAATATACAAAAAAAAAAATCCTTAAAGCTCAACAATAAAAAGAATCTGATTAAAAAGTGGGCCAAAGACCTCACAGACACTTCATCAAAGAAGATATACAGATGGCAAATAAACAGATGAAAAAGGGCTTACATTATGTGTCACCAGGGAAATGCAAATTAAAATGGCAATGGGATATCACTATATACCTATTAATATGAACACAATCTGGAGCACTGACAACACCAAATGCTGGTGGAGCAATAACAATGCTCATTCACTGCTAGTGAGAATGCAAAATGGTACCGTCATTTTGGAAGACAAAAGTAAACATACTCTTACCATACCATCCAGCAATCGTGCTTCTTGGTATATACCTGAAGGAGTTGAATTGTTACATCCACACAAAAATCTGCACACAGATGCCTTATCCATAATTGCCAAAACTTGGAAACAACGAAGATACTCTTCAGTAGGTGAATAGATAAATAAACTGTGGTACATCCAGACAATGGAATATCACTCAATGCTAAAAATAAATGATCTGTCAAGCCATGAAAAGACATGGAGGAATCTTAAATGCATATTACTAAGTGAAAGAAGCCAACTGAGAAGGTTATATATTGTATGACTTGAACTATATGACATTCTGAAAAAGGCAAAAACTATGGAGACAGTAAAACAATCAGCTATTGCTAGAGGTGAAGGTGGGGGGTGGATTAATAGGCAGAGCACAGAGAATTTTTAGGGCAGCGAAAATACCCTATATGATATTACAGTGATGGATATGTTATTCTACAGTAGTCCAAACCCATACAGTGTGTAATGCCAAAGTGAACCCTAAAATAAACCATGGACTTTGAGTGATTACCACGTGTCAGTTTAGGTTTATCCTTGGGAAGAAATGTACCATTCTTGCGAGTGATGCTGATAATGGAGGAGGCTCTGCATGTGTGGGGTTGGGATATATGGCGAATCTCCGTAACTTCCTTTCAATTTTGTTGTGAACCTTAAACTGCTCTAAAAAATATGGTCTTAAAAAATTACCTAGAATTAGTTTTTATTACACATACTCCAAAATATCCTAATCTATACCACAATGGTATTTTCTCCCTGTTTTTTGTTCTTTGTAGGATGGTTACAAAGGGATAAATGTAGTCCCTTGTTTCTCTTGTTGGTGTGTTTTGGTGCTTCAGGAGATAACAATCAAATGAGTGAGGGAGAGTTCATATTTTTCTTAGTTATTGTTTCAATCTCTAACCCCAGGCACAAGAAATGATATATTAGTTTATTTTATGAATGTTATTTTCACTAACAGAGAGTGTTAGCTTCAGAGAATTATTTCAAAACCCAGCAGGATGCCGAGACAATGCAAACAAAAACAAAAACAAAACAGTGAAACAAAACAAATTAATCTACAAGAACATTTGAAATTTTAAGAAATAACAATATCACAGCTGTTCTTATTAAAATCAAATCTATTCAACAAATCTCTATTAAACCCCTACTGTAAACCAGGCACATATAAATGAATAGGTGAACAATTTGAATTGACATCTTGTTGTGGCCTAATAATTACATTATATGATGAACTTCTTTGAGAAGTAAAGTATGGTAGAACACTGAACTAGAAGCTCTAGGTCTACCATGAATTAGGCAGAAAGAAATACAGTATGTCAATATGAGTAAATATTGATGATTTTATGACAATAAGATTCTGTAATAATTGCAATTCAGATACCTCAATTCCTTACATTATCTGATAATTAAAAGAGCCTGAGTGCTATTATTTGAAAACCACAAAGGATCTATCTCATTAACACTGTTTTTGAGTCCCTACCATTTATCTGGCACTGAGCTGGGTACTGGGGGAACACAACTGTGAGAAAGACAGGTCCAGCTCTTGTTCCTTGCCCTGTAGTACATATCAGGGGACACTCCAAGGCATCATTATCATAGTAATTATCATTTCACTCTTTACATTTAGTAGGTGATAAAACTCACATTCAAACACTAGTGTCGTAAAACAGTACAAAGGTCTCTCTCTCTTAAATGGTTTCATTATTTTTATTTTAGTCACCCCAAAATAGAATCCTTAATTCCTGTGCAATACGATAACTAAATAACTGTTCATTATTCCCAGAACATTAGTTTGCTTGAGTTAGAAAGGCTCATTGTGCTCAAGTGTCTCATTTTTAATCTGAGCAACCTGAGGCAAGGGATGCCAAGTGATCTGTTCAAGGTCATATTTTGACAGAGCAGGAATAAAATGCTCATAGTATCACTCTCAGCCCAAATTTGTTCCACTAAACCACGCATGTCTATAAAAGACAAAAATCGAAGAAATACAAGATTGTCAGGTTTAAAATTCTCTTCTTCAGTTGTACATGTGGTGATGGGAAATAATATTAAGTCTGTAGTTATATTATTGACTTGAGTGGTCAAATTTAGGATGACTTATTCTATAAGATTGGAACTCTCACTCTAGAAGTACTTTGAATTATTGAGGAAAAATTCCTCCTTCCTTTTCTTTTCCCTTCCTTCTCTCCTTTATTTTTCCTACTTTCTTCCCTTCTTTCTTTGATTCTTTTCTTACACAATCATTTATTCCACACAAAGTTATTCAATGTGTAGAGTGTTTATGCTGGGATATAAAAATGAGTAAGGCACGGTCCCTGCTCATAATGGGTTCGAAATCCAGTGAGAGGAAAGATGCATAAATAAGTCATTATAAAACAGTGTGATGTGTGGGTTAATGGTTCATAATAGAAGGAGTGGTCACTTTACTAGGGAGGAGAGGACTGGGAGCTGGAAGGCTGGGAAGAGTTTGTAGGGAAACAAACATCTGAAGATTTGTTAGGAATTTACCAGATTTTGAAATAAGGGAAGGGCATTCAAGAATGAAGTGAAGGTAGATGACTATATATATATATACATATACAGGCATTTTTCAATGCACTTACTTTTAGTGTGAGACTATTATGCAATGATTAATTTGCTATCCAAATTTTAATGCTGTTAAATCAATAAGCACATTTTACTGATTTTTGAGCATTTATGTCATCGGTAGATTGATGAATGTTGCCTTAGTTCACCTTTAAGTTTACAATGGCAAAACTGTTTAAAAATCATTTACTTCTGTTTCCAGCATAATTTGTTTTTAGTGGAAATTCTCACTTGGGTTGTTTTTTTTTTTCTTTTATCATTTACTTCTTTTTCCAGCATAATTTGTTTTTAGTGGAAATTCTCACTTGGGTTGTTTTTTTTTTTCTTTTATAAGTGACTCTGAGATAATTGTCTGAGTGTCCAATTATACTTTCTTACTTAAGAAAGTTTAAAATATGATTATATCTTAAAATGGGCTATTCTGTAATAGTTTTTCCCCCTTAACTATAAGGGTTTTACTATATACTTCCTTCCATGGTATTTTATTTTCCCCTTAAACACTTTTCACTTGGTATTTTGATAACTCATTTACTTGTATATATATAGCTCATCAGATTGTAAGTGCTGTAGGGAAAGGGACTTTTTTGTATATCGTGTTAACTCTGTATTCCTACATGTAGCACAGTTCCTAATAAGTAACAGATTAGTATTTTGAATGAATTAATGAAGGTGCCACAAACTACGAGACACAAGGGAAGAGGTGTACATATAAATGCATGGAGATATAATTCACATGATAATGGACGTGTTACATTAAAAATAAACCTCTGAAACATATCAGACAAAATATTTTAAAGTATTATCCAAAAATGCCATGATTGTTGTTTCTATGCAATGAGGAATACCTTGGATCCCAACAAATTAGTCTTTCCACCAAAAGGAGCAGAATTTCACCCATCCTATCATTGTAGTACATGGTGGAAGATGAGCACAGAATGCACTTGACTATGTCTTCTGGTGGAAAGTCAGCTCTGAAAAAATAGATACAGAAGGCAATCCCAACCCAGCAGATCATGTTGGAATTCAGCATCTCATAGAGGATGCTGAAGGAAAGCAAAGACCCCAAAGTAATGTAGTTATACTTAGTCTATGCTCATAGAGAACTTTGAATAAGTGCATAAGCAAAGACTATGAATCTTCAGAAAATTGTATAAGGCTCTAATGAAAACACAGGGATACCTCAGTGTGATTATCAAAAAGAGGAGAAAGAGCTACTAGACGCAATCCAATAAGTAGTTGGTGAATTTAGAGCAAACTAAAATAGAAAAATGTATTTTCTCAGCCACACAAAATAAAGCATTTCTAAGAGTTTAAACTAAGAGTTCCATAGTGCGGAGGAAGAGGGAGTTGATGTAAGAATTCCCTGATCATTGGGTAAAATATTTTATTTCTATAATGACTTCAGTTAATGAATAAGAAGCCATTCATTAAGGCCTCCTTCCATAGTGTGCATTTAGTCCTTCTCAAAGAATCCATTTGTTTTCATATTAAATTCCTAAGTTAAACAAATGAGCAAACACAACTTCTACATGTGTTATTATCATTTTTTGCCTAAACTAGGTAGGCAGATTCTGTCTATTGCAATTGCAAAGCTGTTTGCCAGGGCGAAAAAAAGAGGAAAGGAGCCTCCCTTTCCCTAGCTCCCATCTCTTCAAGAAAGCTTTACCAAGGTTTACTTCCTCATATTAAAAATCCTGCCATTTGTGATGACATAGATGGACCTTGAGGGTATTATGCTATGTGAAATAAGTCAGACGGAGAAAGACAAGTACCATATGTCTTCACTTATACGTGGAATATAACAAACAATCAAACAAAAAAATGAGCAAACTAAACCAAATAAAAACATGCAGATGCAGAGAATAGAGTAGTGGTTACCAGAAGGGAAGGAGAGGAGGGCGGAGGGTAAAACAGGTAAAGGGATTATCTGTACAGTGATGGATAGAAGCTAAATTTTTGGTGGTGAGCACACTGTAATAATGTATGCAGAACTAGAAATATAATGTTGTACACATAAAAATGTAATGTTATAAACCAACATTATATGAATAAAAAATAAAACTCGTTTGCTAAAACACTACTACAGTAGCTCAAGAATCACGATAGTCCGTAAATATTGCCAGTATTTTGTTAGGTTTGTACCATTTCTATAATCTAAAAAATTTCTAACAGAGCCAGAATTCATATATTTAAAATCTGTCTTAGATAACAAATATAAAAGAAACAAGGGAATAAACACCACAGATTAAAGAAAGACAGGTAAAGGCAAAATAAACTTTTTAAAGATGATGTAGAAAAACAAATTTATGACTTCAAAGTAGCACTAACCATAAGTATTAGATTGCAAAAACTGTAATCTAATACTTCCTAAACCCACGACCTTCAGGAGTCCCTTTCACAACTATGCTGGCTCTGTCATGTGACTTTCTTTGGCCAATCACAAAGCTGCTGTAATTACATGCTTGAGAAGTGCTAGTGCATTGAGCTTTGCCCTCTTCTGCTACTCTCAGGACATCTGCTACTACTGTCAAGTGAAGAAGTACAGGCTAGTTTTCTTGGCTGAAAGCCTGCCAACCATTGGACATTTATGAGACACCATCCTAGATCTTCCAGGTTCCAGCTGACATATATGCATGAATGAGCAATGCAGATGTCAGCTGAGCCATCAAGAGCAGCATTGCTCAGGTGACTCACAAAATCATGAGCTAAATAAATGCATGCTGTGGTTAGCTCCTAACATTAGGGTGGTTTGTTACACAGCAAAAGCTGACATGTAGAAATTGGCACCTAGAGGTGGGGTGGTGCTGTAACAAGACATAAAATATGTGACATTTGCTTTTGGACTACGCAGCAGGTGGAAGGTGGAAAAGCAGTGAAGAAACAGCAGACTGTGGAAAAATGGTGAACAAACTATTAATAGAAGCTGAAAAAGCAATAACAACCTGCTTTAGCTGATAGAGAAATAAGAAAAATGTCACCTGCAGTAACAATGGAGGAGAGACAATGCCTCTAAGGAACATATGGAACTTGGCAAGTGGGTTTATAGGAAAAATATTACAAGTGCCATTCAGATTCCTTTTTAGCTGGCTAAGGTGGAGGAAGGAAAGAGAGAGATCACCCAAATAAGATGGTTTATTTTGCAAACAGAATTTAGGGAGGAAAAGGAGAGGCCAGAACTTACTGGGTTGGAAACTAAATCTACCTCATTCTCAATTCTTCTGTTTGTAAAAATTCTTACGTTTGGGGGCCAGAGGAAAAAAGGCATGTTATATACACAGGAATGACTGTAATGATGGCAGAGATTTCTCATCATAAACAATGCCAGTTAGAAGACAATAGAGCAAAATCTTTAAAATCCTGGAAGAAAAAAAAAATGTCAACTTAGGATTCTTTATCCAGTGAAAGTCTCTTTCAATTCAAAAGGCAAAATAAAGACATTGTTAGACATTAAGAGAAGAAAGACTTCAGCAACAGCATACCTGTACTATAGGAACTGTTGAAGGAAGTCAATCAAGCAGAAGAAAATTGGTATCAATAGAAACCTGGTTCCACATAAAGAATGGAGAGCAATGACTGTGGTAACTACATGGATAAATAAAACATTTTTTAAGTATCTTTAAAAGGCAACCAATTGTTGAGGGAAGCTGGGTCAGGGATACATGGGACCTCTGTACTCTTTTGCAAAATATAGTTTAAAATAAGTTTAAAATGAAAAGTTTTTAAAATTAAAAAAAAATATATCTAAAGAAAAATTAGTAACAATGCTTTTTAGTTATATTCTATGTAAAACGAAATGGATGAATACAACAGCACAAAAGCCAGGGGCAGAGAAATGAAAGTATACTGTGGCAAGAGTTTTTTTTTACTATATGTGGAGAAAAATGATATCACTTGATAGACTGTGATAAGTTAAAGATATGTGCTATAAACACTAAAGTGACCACTAAACCACAAACCACTAATAGCACAATTAAACTTTATAACTAATGTGATAGTTAATTTTATGTGTCAACTTAGCTAGGCCTCAGAACCCAGATTTTTGGTAAACACTATTCTAGATGTTTCTTTGAAGATATTTTTTAATGGGATAAACATTTAAATCATTAACCTTTGAGTAAAGCAGATTGCCTTTCATAATATGAGAAGATGTCATTCAATCAGTTGAAGACCTTAAGAAAAAGGCTGACTGCCCTTGAGCGAAGGGGAATTCTGCTAGCAAACCACCTCTGAACTCTTCCCTGGCTCTCCAGCCTCCCAGCCTACCCTGCAGGTTTTGGACTTGCTAGCCTCTACAATCGGATAAGCCAATTCCGTGAAAATACATTTCTTTCTCTCTATATGTACACACATCCAGTTGGCTCTGTTTTTCTGGGGAACGCTGACTAGTACACTAAAAAGCCAAAAAAGGAGACAAAAATTAAGTAATAAAAATTACTAAATATAAAAGAATCATAAAATGAGAAAAATTCTTATGTCTTCTGTGAAATGGACATTAATAATTACTCATAGTGTGACTATGAAATCAAGAGGTTACAGACCTGTTAAAATATGTTTAAACCCCTTAGCACCAAATCATGTAGCAATTCTTAAGAAGATGTGCTTCATTACTATCAGTAACTATGTCCTGGTTTCCACTGTAATTTTTTTTTTTAATTTACCGATTTCCTATTATTATTCTCAATAATGCAGAGTCTTTCTCTGAGTTGCAGCTTTAATGTTCTTGATCCAGTGACTCAAGCCAGCATGTCTAATTTCTCAAATTTGAGAAAAGTTTTTGATGCAGAGTGAGCAGGAAAGATGGAAATAATTAAGAAAGAAAACCCCCCAAAGTTGAGGGCCCCAAAGAAAAATGGTTTCAAATGAATATGTAATATGCATAAAACAGGTACATTGATTAGTAATAGATGGAAGTCATCTGTATTGCATAAGTTGATTTCCTAAATACCAAGTATTTCAATAAATAGCTATTTTAATAACATATATGTTCAAAGAACCCAGCAGTTTGTGCAAATGCAAAATTCTGAAATAAACAGCAGTTCTCTATTTTTCATTTCTCTTAACCCTAGCTGGCTCAAGTGTTTCCCTTTGCCAACCCTTACAATGAATGTAAAAATCCAATTTTAGTGCTACAACTGAAAAGGGCTCAAGTGTTGCCAGATTTTTCTAAGGGGATATTTTCTGTTTTTGTCTACATTTGTATTCTACTCATTTAATGGAGGGAAGTAATAGAATTTTTCTCTCTGCTATAGAAGCTATTTCAGAAGTATATAGATGCAAGGTTAGAAAACATATTTTAAAAACCCCAAAAGGGAAAACAAAAATGATTTATTGGTTTTGAACCCTGAGGTCTTCCAACATAATAGTCAAGCATGCTTGGAATATAAAATTGTGCCTTTAGAGAAGTACAGTGGCGCACCCTGCAGTCCACTGAAGCAGTCTTCCATGGTATGAAGGAAAGAATTCTAAGGTGGCCCCCAAGATTTCCTGCCCCTTATGTACATACCCTGCGTGAATTTGATAGACTTTATTTTGTGATTGGGTAATGCTACATGGCACAGTTAACCTGTAAACTGTTAAAACAGGCAGGTGGGTCTGACCTGATTACAGAGCCCTTTAAAAACAGAGCTTTCTCTGGCTGACTGAAGAGGAATAAACCAGAAAGGGGAAGCAGGAAAATCTGAATCACAATTGCTGGCTTAAGGATAGACAGGATCAGATGGCAAGGAATGGATGCTGTCTTCTAGGAGCTGAAAGCAGTCCTAGCTTGTCATTAGCAAGGAGATAGGAAACTCTGAAATATAGCCCCAAGGAACTGAAATATGCCAATAGCAAGGATGAGCTTGGAGGTGAATTTTCCTACAGAGTCTCCAGAAAATCACTCAGCCTGGCTGACACCTGGATTTTGGTTCTGTGATTCCCTTGGTAGGGAACGCAGTCATCCCGTGCTGGATTTCAAACCCACCCAACTGTCGGTTAATGAATGGGCATTTTTAACCCTTAAATTTGTGATAATTTGTTATGCAGCCATAGAAAACTAATAAACATGGTTTGGATCCTACCCAAAGAGTTTTTGTTCATTATTTTATATTCATTCATTTATTTATCCATTCATTAATTTCTGAATGCATTAATGAAGTGCATACCGTGTGCCAGGCTCTCGAGCTTTCTCAGGAGTTTTTAACTTACAAGGCAATTTCATGACCCAAAGCCTGAAGACAATGTTATTAGGATACTGGAATGTAATATCACCTTCTCTCTCCAAACATGATGATATACAGAAAATATAGACACTGCAAGTTGGGAAACCAAGAATTCAATATATATGTAGTTTTGTGGCTCATTTAGAAAGCTTGGTAGGCCTTGTGAAAAGCTGTAGATATTGCCCATATTTTAAAAAATGAAGGCAGTAGATGACAGCATGTCAGCCTAATTATTTTGGCTGTCTCACAGGCTTATTGAAATTTCCTCCTAGTTTTTCAGATATCCAATGACTATCACACCTAGAAGTTCTAAATGCAGTGTCCCAGGCCACTTTAATTAATTTTTTTTTTCACAGAGGTGGGGAAGCAAACAGGAACCTGAGTGGGGTTTGCTGTCAGATGATTCTTCCCGGCTCTGCCAATGTCCACTCCCATCAAATAGGCAAATCTCATGCCTTCAGGGAAATGAAATTCTTGGCCTCCTCTGGGTTTTGCTTATTAGACCAAGAGAGAGCAAATTAACACACCACCGCTCAACATAAAGCTTTCTTCCTGAACAAGAGAAAATATTTGGTGGCCAGACATTCATGGCATCTGTAGGTAATGGAAGAGAGAGGGACAACTTGATTCCTGCACTGAGGCATTGCTAAACAGGTTGTACCCTGTCTCTTCAGAGAAACATAGAATCTCTTCTCTTTCTTTCTCCCTTTCTCTTTCTTCACCTCAGCTTCCCTCTCTCTCTTTTTCATTCTTTCTCTCCTCCCTCCTTCCTTCTCAACCCTCCTCCCTTCCTTCTCTCCTTCCTTCTGTTCTTCTTTCATGTCCTTCTTCCTTCCCTTCAACTCTCCCTCTCCCCCTCCCTCCCTCTTTCTCCATCTCTTCCTTTCTCCTGTCTTTATTCACTTCTAATTATCCCAAATTCCAGTAATGGTCCTTTCCTCCCTTCTTTAGTGGTAACCAACATTTTGTGTTTGCTATGTATCCTTCCAGACCACATTTAATACCTTTTTATTCATATATTCCTGTAGAAAATATAAAGTCTTGCAGACAATAACAGTGTTGGCTAGGACGTGGACCAACAGGATCATTTATATTTTGCTGCTGGATTGTATGCTGTCACTATGTCTTTGGAAACCACTCCAAATTATTGAGTAAAATGTGCAAAACTTATAAGTCAGCATATGTTTTTTCCTGGGCAGATACTTCAGATGTAACCTTACTCACATGCACCAGGAGAGATGTACAAGAATTTTCACAGCAGCATACAACACAGGGGCAAAATATTGGACACTTTCTGTCATGCACATGACAGAAAGATGAAGAAACAATTGTGGTATATTCATTTAATAGAATACTATATATCAGCAAAAATGAATGAATTGTTTCCCACATGTATTAGTTGCCTAGGGCTCCTGTAACAAAGTGCCACAACTGGGTGGCTTCAAGTAACAGAAATTTATTTCCTCTCTCCTAGTTTCTGGCAGCCTTAGGCATTCTTTGGCCTGGAGATAATTGTCTGTTCTTCACACAGAGTGCTTCCTATGTGTTTGTCTGTCTCTGTGTCCAAATTTCCCTTTTTTATAAGGACACCAGTCATATTGAATTAGGTCCCACCCTACTCTAATGTAACCTCATCTTAAATAATTACATCTGCAATTACCTTGTTTCCAAATAAGGTCACATTCTGAGACACCTGGGGTTAAGACTTCAACTTTTGAATTTTGAGGGACGCAACTCAATCCACAACAATACATATATATCAATCAATATCACAAATATAACATGAGGTCTCAAAAGTGCAAATCACATAAGAATATAAAAGGTATGATTCAATTTACATGAAGTTTAAAATATACAAAACTAAACATATATTGAATAGTATATATACATATGCTGTGAAACTATAAAGAAAATGTGGAAATAATAAGCACAAAGTCTAGCAGAGTTTTTACTTCTGGTGTCAGGTAGGGGAATGTGACTGGATAAGGGTCAGGAAGGCTGATGCTCTCTTTTCTAAGCTGGGTGGTGGATAGAAGGGTGTTTGTTGTATTACTAGTCATTAAACTATACACATGTTGTATACACTTTATAAAATATCTGACATATTTTATGAGAAGTGGAGGATGGGCAACATGGGTGGTGGTGGTCAAAAGGTACAAACCTTCAATTATAGTATAAAGTCACAGGGGATGTAATGTACAGCCTGGTGACTGTAGGTACTAAGATTGTATTTTATATTTGAAAGTTGCTAAGGAAGTGAATCTTAAATGTTCTCGTCATAAGAAAAAAATTGTAACTATGTGTGGTGATGAATGTTAACTAATCTTATTGTGGTAATCATTTCACAATATGTACATATATCAAATCATTATGTTGTAAACCTAAAACTAATGCAATGTTATATGTCAATTATATCTCAATTTTTTCAAAGTAGGAAAAAAAGTAAAAATAAATAGAGACCAAAAAATGACATATTCCATAATAAAATAATCAGGGGGAAGAAAACAACTTGGCAAAAAAAGCTCAAATAAAATATATAGTTCTGTTTTTGTGATTTCTGCATAAGCTCTATCATAATGAATATATTCCGACTCTTGCTATTTTTTTCTAAATATTTTTGGATCATACATGTATCCACATATAGATCTAGTTCATTCATTTTCAAAGTTGCATATTTATTTCTCTATTCCTGGACATTCCCAATGTCCCATTTTTTCTCTATTACAATTTTCAAGGTTTGATGACAAATTTTCTTTAAATAACACGTTCTTCTGGAGACCTGGCAATGACTTCAGTCAGTCACTTAAGCTAGTTTCCCTTTACCTCAGTTTCTTCCTCTGAAAATTATTTATATGAACTATGTAGCACTTCAGTAATTAGCTAATTGCGTTTATAAATATATTAGATTCTGTTTCCCTCTATTTTAAGTGGAGAAAGGAAGGCCATAATCTCTCTTGTGAGTCTATTTTTTCTAATCCAGTCTTTTTCAAAGTGTGGTCCCCAGACAAGTAGCATCCACATGTCTTGGAATTTGTTACAGATGCAAATTCTTGGGCTTCACACCAGACTTAATGAGTCAGGAACCGTGGAGGTGGGGCTGTGATCCATGGCCCCATCCTCTCATACCTCACTCAGACACTGGAAGAGGCTCCACATTGATCTCTCAGCCTCTGGAGTTTACCTTCTCATAGAATTGCAGTTCTAATTGTACCATTATCCTGCTTAAAATCTGATACTGGCTGTCCAGTGTCTTCTGGATAAAATAAAAAATGGCATGACTTCAAAGCCACTGGGAATCTGATTTGCGTCCCCCTCTAGCATATCTTATCTCACCTCTTCTTTTGCCCACCTCTCAGAATGCAAGCTCACCCTGCTCTCTGGCAGTGAGTAAAGATGTACATTTCCTGACTGGCCTTACTCTCTTAACCCCTGGGAGCCTTTCAGAATGCAATGATCTCTCCTTCCTCTGTCATAGCCATCTTACATCAGGCTTGGGTTTCTTCTTCGGGTTCTCTGTCCCTCCGTGTCACACCAAAAATTCACTGTATATATATATATACATTTTTTAATTAGCCCACTTGGGTCCTTGAAAGAGGTAAAGTTATTTTGAAATGCAAAAAGATGGTATTTTTGCAAATGGAGCAAAACTCAAGGTTTTTGGATGGAAACACAAGAAAATATTCATAGAGTTTTCCTCTGGGGAGGGGATAGGAAAGTTGGGTTATAGGATGGGGAGGAGGTTTACCACCTGCACTCTTGATTTGTTATCATGACCAGGCTTTTTTTTTTTTTTTAAACCTAAAAATCAGCTTAAAAATGAAAACACATTTGTCACAGGGTACATAGATGTGTGTTGCAGGGAGAAGGAATGCTAAAGGGTAAGAAAGTGTGCAAAAAAGAATAAAAGCAATGCTTGAAATGAATAAGTACTGGGGAAGGAAGAAAAATGCTTATCCTAATAACTATTCCAGTTTTTCTTAACCTTCAGAAATATACTAAAGCCTTTTAAATGTAAAATTTTCTCTTGATTCCCTTCTTCATGTTATTTTTATTATTCCTTTTTGAAATATGTATAAATGAACAAGGTGTATGGTGATGGTAGCATCATCCATTCTAAGAGCTTTATATATATAATTTGTTAATCTCAAGTAAGTTACACAGAGGTAGGAAGTGGCAGAACTGGGTTTTGAACAAAGGAATCTCGTGGAGTCTATAATGTTCTTGTACAGCCACGAGACCAAATTAAACTAACAAGATAAACATAAACACATTAAAAAGCCAGTCGATTTTGAACTCACAACTTTGATTTAATAAGTGCTGCTGTTTTGCTAAAACAAAATTGCCCCTCACAGTGTGACTATGGAACAGGATTCTATTCCATATGGGACAAATCACATCCTTGTGAGTTTGCATGGTTCTGCCATGGCTGTAGGTTGTGTGCTCAGCTCGTTCTCTCACCATCTTTTGAAGAACTCGAGATCTTTATTTGTAGATTGCCTTTCTGACATTTGGCTTTTCTTACACCAAACATGCCATTTACAGTTAACTACAGTTAATGCCAGCCTTCTTTATTTTCTCATTACCCCATGTCAGTGCAAATAGCACCACTTGGCACCAGCAAAAACCTTAGTGCAAACACAATTTGAAGATCTCGCAATCACATGGCAGTTTTCAGAAATGAGGTTATCCAGTGATCTTGCAACAGGGGTCAGGAAACTATGGCCTGTGGGCCAAATCTGGTATGTTGCTATTTTTGTATGGTCCACGAGTTAAGAATGGTCTTAACATGAATTTGTCTCTCTCTGTCTGACTCACTTCACTTAGTACTGCTTATACGTGCTTATATACAGTTACCAAAGGGGAAAGGAGAGAGGGATAAATTAGGAGTTTGGAGTTAAAATATACATACTACTATATATGAAATAGATAACCAGCAGGGACCTACTGTATAGCACAGGGAACTATACTCAGTATCTTGTAGTAACCTATCATGGAAAAAAATCTAAAAAAGAATAGATACATATATATATGTATAACTGACTCACTTTGCTGTACACCTAAAACTAACACATCATTGTAAATAAAATAAATATTTCAGTATTTATTTTATTTATTGAAAAAGTATTTCAATAAAAATTTTTAAAAAAGAATGGTCTTCTAAATGAAGGGCCAGACACTATAAAACTCTTAGAGGAAAACATACGAAGAACACTCTTTGACATAACTGCAGCAAGATCTGTTTTTGACCCATCTCCTAGAGTTATGAAAATAAAAAAAAAAAATAAACAAATGGGACCTAATGAAACTTCAAAGCTTTTGCACAGCAAAGGAAACCATAAACAAGACGAAAAGACAACCCTCAGAATGGGAGAAAATATTTGCAAATGAAGCAACTGACAAAGGATTAATCTCCAAAATATACAAACAGCTCATGCAGCTCAATGTCAAAAAAACAAACAACCCAATCAAAATATGGACAGAAGACCTAAACAGACATCTCTCCAAAGAAGACATACAGATGGCCAACAAACACATGAAAAGATGTTCAATATCACTAATCATTAGAGAAATGCAAATCAAAACTACACTGAGGTATTACCTCACACTAGTCAGAACAGCCATCATCAAAAATCTACAAACAATAAATGCTGGAAAGGGTGTAGAGAAAAGGGAACCCTCTTGCATTGTTGGTGGGAATGTAAATTGATACAGCCACTATGGAGAACAGTATGGAGATACCTTAAAAAACTAAAAATAGAACTACCATGTGACCCAGCAATCCCACTACTGGGCATATACCCAGAGAAAACTATAATTTAAGAAGACACACACACCCCGATGTTCAATGAAGCACTATTTACAATAGCTAAGACATGGAAGCAACCTAAATGTCCATCAACAGAGGAATGGATAAAGAAGATGTGGTACATATATAAAATGGAATATTACTCAGCCATAAAAAGGAATGAAATTGGGTCATTTGTAGCAACGTGGATGGACCTAGAGTCTGTCATACAGAGTGAAGTAAGTCAGAAAGAGAAAGACAAATATATTAATGCATATGTGTGGAATCTAGAAAAGTGGTATAGATGATCTTATTTGCAAAGAAGAAATAGAGACACAGACGTAGAGAACAAACCAAGGGCAAAAGGGAGGGTGGGATGAATTGGGAGATTGGGATTGACATATATACAGCATTAATGCTACATATAAAATAGATACCTAATGAGAACCTACTGTATAGCTCAGGAAACTCTACTCAGTGCTCTGTGGTGACCTAATGGGAAGGAAATCCAAAAAAGAGGGGATATATGTATACATATAGCTGATTCACTTTACTGTACAGTTGAAACTAACACAAGATTATAAAGCAACTATACTCCAATAAAAATTAATAAAAAAATAAAGAAAAATGGTCTTTATAATTTTAAATAGCTGAAAAAATATATATATATGACAGAGATGCATGTGGCCCACAAAACCTGAATTATTTACTATTTTAGCTTTTTTATAGAAAACTTTTTCTGATCCCTGTCCTCAAATATCCTTATATCAGTTTTCTTTTTTTTTTTAAGTAAAGATTATCATGAAGTAAAAACACAAGCTGGACAATATCTTTTGGAAAGCTTCAGGACCCTTGGGAACACATTTTCAGAAAGCCAGGAGGAAAACACATTTTTTTCTACTGGAGAATGTGGTCTGTTACTCATGGTCCAATATTTGTGAGATAAAAGCACAAATAGACCATTGCCCAGGAGAAGCACAGCCATTCTTGGTACTAAAACCAAACAGAAATTACTCCCAGGACTGTCGTAAAGAGGACACTGTGGGAGGTAACGACGTCCTCCCTGGCGTGCCTACAATAGATGTAACAGCAAGTTTTGTACAACAATCCACAGATAGCCTGATGAGGTCATACCAAATGTGATTCAGTAAAGGCAGTTTTCAAGGGACCTTAGAGTGTGGGTCAGGTATGTGGCTTTCTATTGAGCTGGCTAGATGTTAGACTAGATTGCAGCCTCTGGGGTATGAAGACACTGGAGGCGCTTGGGGCAAATCTCCCTCGATATCCTTTCACTTGGAGGAGCTGTTTGGCTACATGAGGAAACACTTTGCCACGCAACTGAAGGTCAGCTTATCTATGCTGCCAACTGAATTCATACCTACTTTATGTCTTCACTGTGAAAGAACACCGCATAAAACTGAGAGCATGGCAATGCAAAGTTCTGTGGGTAGGATTAAACACATAAATAAAACAATGATGCCATGAAAGCAACAGATCTGCTGCCTGAGACAGCTCCTCTCTTCACGTATCGTGAAAAAGACAAAGGATCCATGAGCAGTCACAACGCAGCAATGACATTCACGTCAACAGGCAAGATGAAATCTCTGCCTCGATTTGGTGAGAAGCAACTATGCGTAGCTTTCCCGCGAGACTGATCATTGTATTTATTAAATTGTATACTTTAAAGGATATAATTACTCACATTTATTTATAAACACATTTATATTTTATTAGTAATTGTTGAGTGGCCTGGCTTATCACACTTTATGCCAGTTCAGTCAATGTGATAAAATCAGAGCGCACACAGCCCAAGTGCTCCTCTTAGAAAGTGTCCTGTGAAACCCCAACTTGCTCTTTGTTAAAGTAGTAGTTATATATGCTGTTATATACATATGCTGTTATACATACAGTTGTATACGCTGGATTAAAGGTCAGCTGTACTCTGGGTCTATCAGACAGGTCCACATCCAGAGTTAATAAGGGTGAACTAGTTATGAGAGGATTTCAGATCACTGTTTGGAGCCACTCACTCCTGTCTCCACCTCTGTGGGCAACACTTTTTTCTGGAAACTCTATTTAACTTGGATTTTAAAATCAGCTGTCAATGATTTATCCTCCATCAACAGTTTACTGCCCAGTCCTCTCTCACCCCCAGCAAAGTTGATGAGACCTTTAGGATCAGAGGCTACTGTTATTTGTATTTCCAGGACTCAGCCCAGTGATGGAGTGAAGATGCAATTTTTACCCCACACCTTCTATACTCAGGACCCTCTGAGCTAAAACGACTTATGTCTTTAGTATCAGAGTCCTTCGGAGGTGGCAAACTCACATGTACTTCTTTAGTTGTCTGACCTCTCCAGTGACAGTAACGGTCTATACCCTGCAAATCACTGGGACTTGGGAAACACTCTGAGCGATTTTGGCCAATGACTTTTGTTAATGAGAAGAAAACAAGAATTGATAAACATACCTGTGACTTCCTGCCATTCAGTTGGTGAATTGTGAGGTTAGAGGGAGTTAGGGTTGGGATGGGGGAACACGTGGAGCCTATGTTTTCATTGTTGTTTGACCTACTTAAATCTCTTCACACTCTGACTATAAAGTGCAAGGTTAACTGGGGGAACTGGCTTTCTGGCACCTCTCTGCCTAGATTTGGACTTGGGCTTCCTCTTCCTCTCTCTCTCTCTTTCTCTCTGTCTCTCTCTTCACTCCTGAAATGAATTTATAAATTCTCAACAACCTGGTTACGTATTTTCTACCTTTCCTGGCCATCAGCTCTATTATCACGATGATAATACAATTATCAATCCTGGAAGTCATAGGGTGCAGTATCCACTTTCCTATTATCAGGAAAGTTTGGGTAATAAACTAATTAACTATCTTGCAATTTCCTATGAAATTTTCCTTCAACTGACATTTTCAACAGGAAACTTTACGAATTTGTGGTTGCTCCTTGGAGGTGGCAAGCAGCAGCAGCTCATCTCAGGATGAGATGCTCATGTACACACTGTTTGTTCTACACTTCCTCCTCCATGGCAGGTTGGAACCCAGCCCTCGTTCCAAAATGAGATATCCAGAGGGTCCTGCCTGCTGGCGTGCTGACAAGCGTGCTGTTTAGGGCAGGTACTCAGAAGCAAAGTCGGAGAAATCTGATGTTTTCAGCAGCGCTGCTCTGGAGGTGAACTTTGAGAACTCGGCATGACTCACTCATACCAAGGTGAATACTCTGATGTGTACAACCAACTGCAACTCTCAAGAATATTCACCTCTCTTTGGCAACCGGGGACAATCTACTGCTCTCTAGCTCCCAGCGTGGACGGTTCCTCACTTGAAACAGTTTTCCCCATTGTTGTCGTCCCTGGAGAACAAAGACTGCAAAAGCAAACCATTGTTCGAGCTGAAATTCATTTTGTGGAGAAAATGAGATTCTTGGACCAGTCTCTTTGTCCTTTATTTTATCGTCCCCTCTGGCATCCGTTTATGGATCTAATCTGATTTCTATTTTCATTTTGCGTCTTTTCTCTATGACCTCAGGTCAGAGACAATATCAAAAGCAATGTGTTTTGGTGGGCTTATTTATCTGAGTCAGTGGAAGAGGAGAGAGGGAACAAAAATGGAAGGGTTGGGGGGAGAGAGAGAGAGAGACCAACTGAGACTAAAGCTACATGTGTATGAAAGGGAAAAATGACTACAGTTGGATCTGGAACGCTGACCATCTTCCCAACTAACCCTGACGCTGTTTACAATGTAACAATACACTTAAATTTTCAACATGGCTACAGTTGTCATAATCCATCAATATTTTATCCCATCTACATGGTCACCAAGATGAATGGCAAGGGAAGGGAGAATGGGGAGATAACCAGCAGCAAGAATGAACACAATAGATTGTCTTTGCCACTGAAATAGCAAAATGTTATGTTTTTGAGATAACAAATTGTTTTCACAAATATTCTGGATTTGCCTTTTGTAAAATTTCATAAAACTTTCAAATCAAATTTTGACTAGAACCTTGGCATGCTTTCATTAAGTGCAGCTGTGTGCTTGTGAAACCCCATAGCGTTTGGTGCTTCCAGGGATGTGGGAAATTAGCAATGTTGGCACTGGGGCATCAGTAGAGATGGTTGATGCACAGGAAGTGAGTGAAGGAAACGAACTTAACACAAGTGGGGAGTACACCAAGTGGCCACCTGTGGCTGGTGTCACCACTGATGCCACCAAACAGCTCGGGAGGAGGGAACCTTCCCCTAAGTTAAAGAAGAAGAGTAAACGACAGGCTATAAGCTCTTTTCAAGAATTAGGCACTCAAACCAAAAGATCCAAATGGACAAACAAATGATCTAGTGAATTTTGTTCGAAGATAGTTAAAGCAATGAGACAGAATTCTCCTTCAGGTGAATAAAATTGTTAATAGGGAAAATTTTTAATAAGCTTATTGATCTAGTGATCTTGGTTCAATTTTCCACTCTGGAGACTTTCCCAACCCCATAAAAAAATTTAAATGGATATTACAAATACTTAGAAAAATGGGGGTATTCATACTTAATTGAACCAGTTTTGCTTATTAAGTATGATGTAAGGCCATGGCTTCAGACTTCAGTATGTATTTAGGATTGTGTTGGATGTATGTTAAAAATATACGTGCCCAGTCTAGGCCAATCCTAATGATTTGGATTAAGTTGGTCTTGGGTGTGGCCCCTTTCACTAAAGTGAAAAAGGAATCATCTGCTAAGAGGAATGAAGGCACAACTGGGATTTGGGTTTGGGATATGTGGAAAAATACCTGCAGCTACCATAGCGGATACTGAGAACGCAGCTAATGAAATGAACCAAAGGAAGGTAGCAAAAATAGCAGAGCCACAATGAAGGGAAACTGGGTGTAGCTAGAATGGCTTTGCAGCATTTCCAACTTCCCCATGAAGGGGCAAAAGAAGAGAAAGTCTGTACTGAGGATGAGTTCAAGGTGGGTCCTGGAACACTGCATCAGCCCAAAGGCAGAGGGATGGGGTGTCTCTAGGGAAGCAAGGGCGGCGTGGAAATGTTCCATGAAGGGGTCAGATCAGCTTTAGACAGTGCTGGGTCACCTCATATAACATATTTGGGCTTCAGTTTCATCATCACTAAAATGGAAACAGAAATAGCCCTTAGCTCCCAGGTTTTTGTGAGGACAAAATGAGACAACACATGTAACTGATTTTACATTGTATCTAATATATCTTAAGTACCCAATAAATATGCGGTGGTGACTAGACTCTAAGCTCCTGTCAAAGCAGGAAGGGGAGCACCAACAGCCCCCATACATAAGAAATAATGTCAGATAATGACTTCTGAGTGCACTATACTTACTTTTTAATCAGCAAGCTGTATAAAAATTCCACTCACCATGCATGTTAGTAAGTTTCTCCAAAGTTGAATTAAGGAAAAAGGAAAACATTTCTGGCATAAAACAGCCTGCATATTTTAACAAGACAAACTCCATATAAGCTGGCTGCCGTAGCACCTACTGATTATTTGCCAACGATTTTTCTTTAGCCAACATGTGATCTTCATTTAGCTGGGCCAGCGAGCTGCCGTAGGTGTGGTCACTCATCTTGCCCACTGGGCTGGGTGGAAAGGCAAACACAGATGAGCGAGCTTGCCAAGGAACCAGCTCTCTGTGCAGCTGTGGGGTTAAGTCTAGGAAACTGCAGATTTCTTGTAGCTTAAATTTCTCTAATTCTTTTCTCTAAAACCTCCTCCACCTCGTGTGTTCCCGGGACGGGATCCACAACATTAGCATCACCTGAGAATTTGCTAAAAATGCAGACTTTCAGGCTCCACCACAGGAGAACAGAAGTGGAATCTGTCCTTTAATGAGACTGTCATGATGAGTGAAGTAAGTCAAAGACAAGTATCATATGATATTGCTTATATGTGGAATCTAAAAAAAAAATGGTACAAATGAACCTCTTTACAAAATGGAAATAGAGTCACAGATGTGGAAAACAAACTTATGGTTACCAGGGGAGAAAGGGGGGAGGGATAAATTGGAATTGACATATACACACTATTATATATAAAACATATAACTAATAAGAACCTACTGTGTAGCACAGGGAACTCTACTCAATACTCTGCAATGACCTACATGGGAAAAGAATCTATAAAAGAGTGGAGATATGTATATGTATAACTTATTCACTTTGCTGTACAGCAGAAACTAACACAACATTGTAAATCAACTATTCTCCAATAAAATTTTTTTAAAAGAGATTAATAAATAAAAAAAATAATAATAAGACCTCCGCATGATTTTTGTACACACACATCCGTGTCCGAGAGACACTGATCTTAAGGACTTGTCTGAAGCCGCCTCATGTGATGGGCAAAGAATTAGCTTCCCTCAAAGGCCCTTTCACGTCCTTGCTGTCGTTTCATGATGTTGCATGTGGGTGCTCAAGTGAGCCCCAGCTTCACAAAGGCCCTCACTGTTGTGCCACATGGAGGCCAGCCCTGAGTCACCAGTGAGCACTGCTTTGGACCACTTTGATCGGAGAGCAACAGAACTCAAGGAAATGGTATGATCTTGGGTGGGTTTGGGCTTATCGCAGGCTCTGCCTCATGTTAGTTATTTGACCTGGGACAAATGAATCCAGGTCTGGGATTGTGCCTCCCCCAGCCCAATTCACAAACAAGAGCCTCTGAAGCCCTGCTTGTAACTGTTAACTCTCTCCTGGTGGCTGGCACTGACTGAAACAGGGGAGGACACTCGGGGGCAGCTGGGGAGGGCACCTAAAAGAAGACTGGCCAGTTAGCTTTGCTCCCTGGAACATCTGGATGGGAAATTAGAGACACCAGTTGTCTGTCTCGGTGTTTGAGCCAAGAGGAGTCGTAGGAACATCTGGGGAGATTATCTCTCAGCTGTGGGCTCAGAGATGAAGAAAAAGCAAAGACAGTATGGCTGTAGAAATATGAACCTTAATTCCTGATAGTTTTTCAATTTTGGATCCCAATCTCTACTGAAATTCACTTTTACTTTCTCCTTTTTGAGTTCCTTGAAATACCTTTTATTTACCCAGTAATCAATCTCTCCTTCTCATGTTCTCTCGCTCTCCCTCTCTTTCTCTCTCTCCCGACTCTAACAAATTTTCTTAAATCCCCAAAGTCCAGACCAAACAATAAATTTTAAATAAACGGCCATATTATTATTATTATCTCTACTATTACATTATCAGCATCATGATTATTATTGGAATACCTCCTACACCAGATCGTTTCATTCAGATGTAGTAGCTGCTAATTAATTCTCAAAACTATAAGAAAACCAATCATCTGAATATGGGGGAGAATATCACTGATGGCTTGATGTTCAAAGAATTAACTAAAAAACTAATGATGTCAACCATTACTGAGCATGACGGTAGCTGCCTTTCAAGAGCACTTTTATACGTTAACCACTGTACCAGGGAGAGATGGGGTTGTCTCAGTCTTCAGGGCTGTAATGTGCCAAATTATTTCTCAGGTTTCACAGTAGCACTAACTGAAGCCAGAAAGGTAAACTCAGTGACCTAGGTAACAACACTAGCAAGTTATAAAATGAATACTTGTAGGTCCCATTTGCTACCATGGTGCTTATATAACGTAGCCTAGGTTCAAGTCTGCAGAACCTTATCTCAGCTGGCAGCCAACCCCAGAAACTAATCTGAATCGCTTCTTGAGATACCGACTTCATTTTTTTTTTTTTATTGGGGGTATAGTTGTTCTACAACGTTGTGTTAGTTTCTACTGCCCAGTGAAATGAAGTAGAGTTCCTTGTGTTGAGATACTGACTTCTTGAAAACCTCAAACTATTTCCATCAAAAGATTGACCATTGAATGTATAAAATATTCGACATTGTCCAGTGGAAGATGTTTATTATTATCAACGTTAATGATAAAAAAATAACTCACATTTGGATGGCAAGGTTTACTAAGATGCTTTTCAGAATACAACATTTGTTAAGCATCATTTTCTATGTTTTAGTATTAAGAAGTGTGACGCTTTGAGAGGTGAAATAACTTTTCCAAGGTTTCCAGCTCACCTTCTAAAATCACACTATTATGACAAATACAGATAGTTCTTCTCAGTGAATGCACTCAGGAATGCCCTTAGAAATCACTGAGTAGAAGGCAGAGCCTTTCTCAAGATGCTGTCCAATTGAAATTTCACATGCTCCTTTCCTAGAAGGAGGGAAGGTGATTTCAGGAGAAACTGCCTCTTATTCAGAGTTGTGACTGGCAAAAAGTGGAGGGCACCAGGGACACTTCTCAACAAAGCAAGCTCTGTAAGAAGCAGATCCAGGGCCAGACGGTTCTAGTTACCATGGAACAATAAATCAAATATCTTCATCCTTGGCAGGATGCTTTGCTGCCAAGCATAACCCAGCAGCATCATTATTTTCTAGTGTATTGATCTGAGGAAATGTTTCTGAAGGAGACTAGTCCTTAGATGAAGAGTTGAAGACCCTTTAGCAGTTCTCTTATCTTGAGGACTAAATAACTCAGTAATTGTGTCCCCAAGGAAGGGCAGATTTTTCTTTTGAAAATAGTTTTATCTATTTGAAAGTTCTAGGCAAAACTGAAAGGACTGTGGACGTTGCATAAACCATCTGGATTTTTGAAAGGTTGGCGCAGACCTACCAATAGGGACTCTAGAATGAATTGCATATTTTCTTATGAAAGGGTCAGTTCAGATACTGTTAGCCTTTCTCTGTTTCTTTGAGAAACTGAATTTGTGTTGGCCTGGGGGACTTACTCATTGGATTGTCTAAGTAATTCTATACAGAAACAAAAGTTCATGCTCTGATGTTCAGGTCAGTTTGATAGAGAGTAGTAATTTAGAGGCATTCAACATAGTTTTAATGGAGAAGGAAACAAGTCAATATTTTATTCATTCTGAATATGAACTGACACCATTATGTCAGGAAATCCTTTTGCTGAGAAAATAATGTCACGGAGGTTCAACCAATCACTAGAAGAGAGAGAAGCGTTCATAAGAGACTGTGTAGTTTACATGCATTGGTAGTAAATTCTGAGCCGCGTTGAGCCTGTGGAATTAGCCCAAGCCTTCCCTTTGTAAAAAGAGGCTTTTACCTCAAGCCAGGTTTCTAAGGAGGTTTCAAATTCTGCCTTTAGAAAAAATTCCTAGCCCTTATTATGAGTATAAACCCCATAATATTGTGGCTATAATACCCTCTTTAGCTGCTAACCGATGTCTCCTCACCAAGAGTCCCACCCTTGATGTAAACCCAACTCCATGCTGCTCCCATCCTGCCATGTCTGGTTATCTCTCCTTCCAATGGCTGCAATGCCCCTTCCCTGTCTAGAAAATGCTCTGTGGTCTTTCAAGTCTTGATTCAAATATAAACTTTCCTAGATCCTCTTTTCACTCTTCTCACCTGACCTGGCAAGCTTAATTCTTCCCACTTCATTCTACCTTTACTATTGTCTTATTGTGGCTTATCTTGGTAGCTCATTTTACCATTTGTCTCTCCCCCTTGAGTACAAGTTCTTTTAGGATGTGTTTTGACCTGTCTGGCCAGGGTCTAATATACACAAAATGCTGGAATAAACATAAACTTGAATGATGCAATTACTGTGCATTTTAAAATCTAAGACCAAAGTATTATATCTGCTATATAATCAGATGTTGCTTTGAAAAGTTATTGTTTTCCATCCAGTGGCTCCTTTGAGGGTTGGTGGCAGGCTATGGGGAGAATTAAAGGAACAGATGAGTTAAAATGGTCATAAGATCAATCACTGGAATTGTGCAAAAACAACAAGACAGAAGTTACTCTTTACATCCATGTACACGCATTCACGTTGAGTTGATATTCACAGGATTAACTGAAAAGGAGTGCTACCTGTCGCTGTTGAGCACCACAGATTTGGCAGAAGTTATGTGGCTTCCACTGTACAAGATACTTTATGAGTGTAATTTCTAATGCTCACAATGCTGCATGAGACATTTCTTGCCCAGTTTGAGAGATGGGGAATCTGAGGTTCAGAGGTGTTCAAATGATATTTCAAATGTCAAAAAACTAAAAGGGGAGTCCTTC
The DNA here is from genome assembly GCF_949774975.1 of Lagenorhynchus albirostris. Lineage (NCBI taxonomy): Eukaryota > Metazoa > Chordata > Mammalia > Artiodactyla > Delphinidae > Lagenorhynchus > Lagenorhynchus albirostris. Next base: position 100,911,294 of record NC_083098.1, on the reverse strand, counting down.
ACAAAAATTGCCTATATCTTAATCATTTCAGGCTGTTGTAACAAAATACCACAGGCCAGGTGGCTTAAACAACAGAATTTATTTCTTACAGTTTTGGAAGCTGGGAATCCTAGATCAAGGTACCAGCAGATCCAGTGTCTCTGCTTCCGATTTATTGGCTGTCTTGTTGTATCCTCACATATTAGAAAGCAGAGAGAGGAGGCAAGCTTTCTCATGTCTCTTTTTATAAGGGCACTAGTCTCATGCCTGATTGCTCCACTCTTATGACCTAATTAACTCCCAAAGGCCCCACCTCCTAATTTCATTACACTGGGGGCTAGGATTTCAGCATATGAATTTCAGGGGATACAGGCATTCAGTACCAGAAGGCCAGGGTGGTGGCGTAATTGTGGTAGTATCAATCCCAGTACATGTACTCAGATATGAAAGTCTCTGAAACAAAGGTAGCACAGGCCATTTTAGGACACACATATGATGACACTTCTGCTCCAAGTTACTAGGAGAAATGCAATCCTCTTCAGAAGCAGCTGACTCTAGCCCTTGGTGTGGCTTGTCAGTGGACTGACTCAGCTCTCATAACTGTGCCATCCCATGGAGGCACAATTCTTTTTTTTTTAATTATAAGCAAGTTTTTTTTTTAAAATATTTATTTTATTTATTTGGTTGCACTGGGCCTTAGTTGAGGCAGGTGGGCTCCTTAGTTGCAGCTCACTGGCTCCTTAGTTGTGGCATGTGAACTTCTTAGTTGCAGCATGCATGTGAGATCTAGTCCCTGACCGGGGATCGAACCCGGGCCCCCTGCATTGGGAGCACGGAGTCTTAACCACTGCAGCGTGAAGGCACAATTCTTGGAGGCTGAAATTCTCTTGACATAAGTAGCTGTCTAGTGAGAGCATAGCTTCTCCAAGTACTAAGGGTTGATTTTCAAATGTCCCAAGTGCAGAGTCTGAGCAGAACATCTATAGCACCACAGTGATGGAACTTGTTGCTGCATCCACCAGGAAGAACTCTACTTGTGTTTCTGTCAATTATAACATTAACCCAATAGGCTTGAGGCCGGTCGGGAAATTAAATTCAATGTACAATAGGTATGAAGTGGGATCATTGCCCTTTCAAATTAAGATTCAGAATTAAAGAAAAATATGCATGATACTTTCATGAACACGATGATGTTAAATGACCCAGAATAGTCATAGGAAGACTGTCTAATACTTTGGGATATTTACCATGTGTCAGGTACCTGGCTAATCATTATGTATATATTATCTCATTTAATCTTCACAAACAATTTATAACATATGTAGGTGCTGTTATTATCTCATTTTACAGTTGAGAAAACAAAGTTACACTATTAATAACTGACAGAGCCAACACTCAAACCACACTACACTGATCTATTTATTCCTTTAAATTCACTGAGGACTGAAGACTCAAAGATGAAGGGACACAGCATTGCCCTAAAGAAATGGGCACATAAACCATCTACACAATGTAACCACGCCATAAGCGAGGTACACAGGATGGTCTGGGAGGTGGGGAGGACAGAGAAGGCTTCACAGACATCTGAGAGTCAGAGTAATAAATGGAGTGCCTGAGTTCAAACAATCGAATTACAACTTGGCAAGAGAACATATCACATGCTCTGGAAAGGTTGGGTGTCTAGTTCCTTAGGACTAGAACTTAAAATATGAGGCAGAGAGTGGCAGGGAATGAGGGTGGAAATACAGGAAAATGTCAAATCCTGAAGGACTTCAAAAGTCATGCAAAGGAATTTAAATTTTATCTACATAAAAGAAAAGAGAGTGATTAAAGAATTTAAGCAGAATTAGCATCAGTAGATTTGTTATTTATAAAAATCACTTTGACAAAAGCATGGTGGATGGATTGCTGATAGTGAGACTAGAAATAAGGAAGTTAATTAAGACATTGCAATAGTCAAACCCTTGAAATTGAGTAGGGGGAGTGGAAACGGAAAGCGGATAACAAATTTGAGAGCGTAGAAAACAGAGAGTGGTTAAGAGCATGTACTATGGGCTGACTGCTTAAGCTTGAATCTAGCTCTGCTGCTCCCTGACTGTGTGTTCTTTGGTAACTCTATCATCTCTGTGCTTGAGTTTCCTCATCTGTAAAATTGAGATAATAGTGGTATGTAGTTCATAGTGTTGTTGTGTATATTAATATACGATGCTTTGTATTTAATGACACATTATTGTTGAACATTATTGTACAGTTAATGTAAAGTGCTTGAAATATTGCCTAGCACAAAGAAAGGGTTATTCAAGAGACATCTGGAAACTGCAAACAATCTATATATACTTTTTCCTAATCTTCGCAATGGACAAAATTTGTTATTTTTCCTGTTGTATAACTGCATCCTAAAGCGAATTTAATTTGCTTAAAATGAAACTCAGACTGAGAAGGCACAAAAATCAGCCTGGTTTAGAATTGCACATTTGTACAGAAAGTGAAATGTGATACTTCAATAGTTTAATATTTGTGGCCCTTTCGAGGTCTTGTAGTTGCATGGTGTAATGACTTTGGAGGTAGATTTTTCCAGAATAGGTAGAATTGTCATGTATTACTGGCTTTCATAATTGCTGTTTTTCTTCTTGTTACTACTCAATGTGCATTTAAAAGATATATAACCACAGACAATCCAGTTCTCAAGAATTACTAATACGCAGTTAAATATAGCATTACCCTTAATTTGGTTAGATCCTATATTTGAAATTACTGACTTCTGAATTCCATGTGCTCTGAGGATTTTAATTTGTTTTAAAGCAAAATATAACAACATGAACTAAAGAGTATTTTCCTTCTAACTCTATGTTGGACTCAGACTTTCTATCTCGTCTCATTCCTCAGGGTAAACTTCAGGAGCAGGCAGAATGCCATGGCTCAAGAACTTGAGAAATTTGGTCTCACTGACAGAAAATAGAGTCAGTAAAGAATGAATTTCAGTATGAATTGCCTGGTTGGTTTTCCGTTTTACTTGAAAGATCTGGTGTTGGGATGGAGACGAAAGTCTGAGTAGAAGATAGAGGCATGGAGGCTGATTAGAACATTTCTGACCATTTCATAAGACAGATGATGTAGGCTTGAGCTGTGGCATGAAGGACTGGACTGAAGAGGAGGGGATAAATGTGAGAAAACAAAATCTGACAGAACTTGATGGCTGATTGGATATGGGTCACTAAGGGAAAGAAAGGATCAAGGATGATCCCAGATTTCTAGGCTGAGTAATTGGGTGGAAAATCAAGGACCCTAAAAGACAGAAAATGCAAGAGAAGAATGCAGTTTCAGGGTATGAAAAATGGCATGCTTTGTTTGTACATATTGAATTCAGAGGGCCTATGCCAGAGTTATGTGACCGTTAGATAACTGGACAGCTTGAGTGAGACGTGGGCTGGTGAGACTGATTTGAGATTTATTGGCATAGATGGTAGATGGTTCCATGAGCATGGATGTGCTCCTCTTAGGAGAATGGAAATTAAAAAGAACAATTGGTCAAGAACAAAATTCCAAGGCAAAGCAATGTTTAATAGATGTGCGTAGGAAAAAGAAACCCTTGAAGATGAAAGAATTCTGGATTAGAGAGACAGAAAGAACACAAGAGACACCAAGAAAATATTTTCAAGGAGGAGATATCTATTCTATGATGTGACACATCCAATATGGTAAATATTGAAAAGCTTCCATTGTTTTTTTTTTTTTTTTTTTTTTTTGCGGTACGTGGCCCTCTCACTGCTGTGGCCTCTCCCGTTGCGGAGCACAGGCTCCGGACGCGCAGGCTCAGCGGCCATGGCTCACAGGCCCAGCCGCTCCGCGGCATGTGGGATCCTCCCGGACCGGGGCACGAACCCGCGTCCCCTGCATCGGCAGGCGGACTCCCAACCACTGCGCCACCAGGGAAGCCCTTCCATTGTATTTTTAAAATAGCAGGCTATTTAAAAAAATTTATTCAGGGCAGTTTCAGGGAGACATTAGGGATAGAAACCACATTGTATAGTGTTGAGAAACTAATCCTAGGTAATGATGTGAAGATAGGGAGAGTAAATCCTGCTTCCAAAGCTTCTGATGAGGAGAGGAAAAGAGTAATATCACAGTAGAGCACACTTTGGAAAACTCTGCCCCATGGTGGGAGATACATTGGGACCAGGAAAGCTGTTTGCCTATGAGGAAGGAGTTGATAGGTGGCAGTTTCAGACTCAAAAGAGAAAGTGATGACTGCAGGAAAATGTCTTGGAATGAAGAACACTTTACGGCCCAGGTACATGAATTAACTTTGAGTAGAAAGAAAATTCTTTCCTATTAAAGCCTGGAGGAAAGGAGCAAAAGAAATAATGGATATTACTGTGTGATTTTAGTAGAGAGGTAGAAAACTGTGAATTTTAACACTAGACGGTGTCAGTGTACTGAAGTAGGAATCAAAATCTAAAAGTGAACAGGAGAGATGTTTAATAGAGGGGCTGAAGAGAAGTGGGAAGTTTTGATAGAGCCTGTGGTAGATGATCTCCATTGATGGCCACCATCAATTTCTCCTCTCCCTGTGAGCAAATGCTACTCCACATGTCAAGAGGTAGAATTTATTTCCCATTCCTTTGAAGTTGGGCAGAGCTTGTGACTTGCTTTGGTCAGCGGGATACAACAGATATGATGTTATACCAATTCCTGGCCAAGGTTTACAAGCACTGGTAGATTTCTCTTTCTTCTCTCTTGGAAACCAGCTACTGTGTCCAACAGTTCTGAAATCAGCATATTGTGAGAAAACTCAAACGAGCTGTATTACTTTGTTAGGTCTGCAATAATAAAATACCAGCTGGGTGACTGAAGCAACAGAAATTTACTTTCTTACAATTCTGGCAGCTAGAAGTCCAGGTTCAAGGTGTTGGCAGGGTGGTTTCCTCTGAAGCTTCTCTCCTTGACTTGCAGGTAGCTGCCCTCTTGCTGCCTCTTCACGGGGTTGTTTTCCTGTGCATGTGCACCCCTGATGTCTCTTTCTCTTCTTATAAGGACACCAGTCATACTGGATTAGGGCTCCATCCTCATGTCCTCATTTAACTTAATCACCTCTCTTATAAGGACCTTATCTCTGAATATGGTCACATTCTGAGATACTGGGGGGTTGGAATTTCAACATATGAATTTTTCTGGGGGGGATACAATCCAGCACATAACACTAGCCAAGCACAGAGGTCGTGGGAGAGAGAGAGATTCTCAACTAGTCCACAATTTTCCAACCTTCCCTGCTGAGGAGTCAATTTGCGAGTGAAGAAGCTTTCTAAGAGATTCTAGCTTCCCAGACACTGCATACACCGAAGAACTTTCTGCCGGAGCCCTGTCTGGTTTGAAGAATGATGAGAATCCAAAGTCTGAATTTAGAGCACTCTCTCTATGCGTCCTTGTTGTTTAACCACTAAATTTTAGGGAAGTTTGTTATGCAGCAATAGCCAACTGAAACAAATACTGAAGCTAACAGGAGTTGACTAAGAAGTCATAGGACTGGTGGACAATGTGAAGATCTATCAGTCGTTATTCAGAGCTTTGTATTTTCACAAATAGAATCATCCTTCCCATGAGGCCATTGCTGCATAGAGAGTAAAGCTGTATGAACTCTGGTACCAATTTCATGCTGCAGGCGTGCCTTTTTGTTTGGAATTCACACACAGACCCCCCACACCAACATCTCTTAATAGAACTAGATTTGACATGTGAAATGATTAAAAGGAAAAAACCCACCCAAACCTAGCTTCTGAGACTGTGCTACTTCATATTAGAGTAATAAAATAACCCGCTAACATCACTGGCTTCTGATACAGTTGTGATATGTAACACACAGCAGATCCCACTGAGGATATTTATTTTTCTTTGGATTTACCTTAAATAATTTGTGGAATGGAGAGAATTGTTAACTGCAATTTCCTCCTGCCTAATAACATCCTGTACATCCCTTGAAAAGGTCACAAATCTGAAACTTTAAAATATATAGAAAGTCAAAGGACGCCAGTTTAAGTAATTCCTTGAGAAGATCCATATTATTGTAGGGGATTAAGTGACGTACATTGGCCCAATATTAAATAAAATCAGGATTGTCTTCATCAACAGGTAGAAGACTTGAAATTGTCCAGTTTACCCATTTCTCTGCATCTTAATTGAAACTCCAGTAAATGTATTCCCAAAGCTGAATCACCAGGCCCCTTTTACTCCTTTTGTTTTCTAAGCAACATATGCTCCGGTTTCTTCTATTTTGTTCTTTATTTTCTTATGCACATTGTTCACTGAATTTTAACACATACACAGAAACACGCCCAGCCCTATTCCCACCTCTGCACACATAGAGATTTGTGATGTATGAATGGTGGACATAAGGAATAAAGAATTATAATTAGGCACTTGGAAGAAGAGAATGCTGAGAAATGAGAAAGACAGGCTTTTCTAACGTCCAGACTTTCTGGGAAGGAGACAGTATCCTAAAGAAAGTAAATATCAGAAACTTCCCTGACTGCCTCTTTTGTAATTGTCTCTAGGTGGTTGTGTTGGTGAGGGCAGGGGTGGAGTGAAGGCAAAATCTAAGGGATTAGAGTATATATCCTAAAAATATGTGAGAGCTCATCTTTAAAAGATTGTGAAGTTTGTCTTTTATGTGTTAAAGGTGAAAGTCTAGTCTTCCCTCATTGGGGCAGTGGCACAAATTCCAAGAGACAAATTAATCTCTGCCTTCCTTGCCTTTAGATCACAGAAATAAGAGGAGGGGCCTGGCCCTTGCAGCCTTTTTGCTGTACTTTTACTGTAACTGGTATTGTATTCATCTTTCACTATGATTCCATTGCATTACAATTCATTTCTGTTACTACCATGGTTACTGATGATGTTTATCATCGTTGCTTATCTCAAGCTTGAACTACTGCAGTAGGTTTCAAGCTGGCCTAACAGCCTCTATTCTCATTCTTCTTACTCTGCTCTGTCAGAGTGGCATTTCTAAAACATAAATCTGACCTATTTTGTGCTTGTTCCCTTGGTGATCTCATCTAGCCTCATGGAGATAAATATGATTTAAATATTGAGGTCACTGATGCTTATTTCCCAGCCTGGACCTCTCCCCTTGAACTCTAGACATACATATGCTACTGCCTACGCCATAACTCTCCTTGGATGACTACCAGGCGCCCTAAATCCTTAAACAACATGGGGCTCCTCTCCAAATACGGTCCTCCTTCAGTCTTTTAAAGCGTCAATTCATCTTCTGATTGCTTAGACAAAAAGGTCAGAGTTATCTCTGAACAGGAATTGAGAGATACAGAGAGGCTAATGACATCTTCAAGTTCACGAGTAAGTAAACAGCAGAATCAGGATGTGAACCCAGGTAGTCTGACTCTGGGGTCTATGCTCTTTACACTTACATCAGGCTGCTTCTCTATCTTATAAACTTCTTTACATGTAATTTGGAATTTCATATGGCACCTGCATGGCAAACTGCATGACATGACCTGCATATCAACTGTTCACCCTAGGGCAGTCTTGCTAGAATTATAAATTCTGGTTCTACCTAGTTGTCATACAAAAGAGCTGAAAATTCCCTTTGTTCAGGGCCAAGATGTTTTTTAAAATTTATTTTCACTCTATTTTTTAAGAGACATTCTGTGTGTTCTTATTGGAGAGGAGGCTGGGATTTTGAGATGGAAGCTCAAACGTGTCTGTTACAATTCTATCTCAGCTACTAATTACCTGTATGACCTTGGGAAGTTTCTAAACCTCTTTTATGATCAGTCCGCCCCCATACATGCAATAGTTGGTCCAGGCTCTATGGTAATAATGTAGAAAAATAAATAACAAGTTACACGGTCCCTTTACTGCCTGAGGGCAAGAATCATGTCTATTTGCTTACTATCTACTTTCCAAGAGTTTATTGCAGTCCATCTTCTGCAGAAGCTCAATAAATATGTGTGAGTTGCTGGTTGCAGATTTCATGATTTGGTATGTGATATGGACAAGGTGAATTAAAATTCCACAGGCGGTTTGGTAGAGTAAAGAGAACCCTGACTTGAGAGGTGGAAGACAAGGTCTGAAGGCAAAGAAGGCAGAGATTTATTATTTCATTGGCTATTTCATTAATTATTTGATTTCAGGACAAACAATCGTCACCTAGGTCAAGTCTTCAGTATTTGTCTCTGCAAAATTTGGAGAAGGTGGGATTAGTTGTTCTCAGTGGTGTATTAACAGAGCTCTGACTGCATAATTTACTTTCACCACAAAACCCAAAGAGTGTCACCATGGGACATTTTTGTTTGTGTTGGATCTATTCGGTGGAAGGGCTCGGGAACTCAGCATCAGGACCGACCATGCATAAACATCTCCACTTACACGTGATTTCTTTTAGAGCCCTCACCAATATTGTGAGGAGATATTACCCCTATTTACGGATGAAGAAGATGAAGTTCAGGGAGATTTCCCAGGGCAAAAAGACTACTAAGTGTCATAGCTGGGATTGGAATTCAAGATTAGGTGGCTCTCAATTCCTCACCTATGCACCGAAGCACACGTCCTCCCTAAATCTCCAGTCCTAGTGATGCATGGAGGAGGGCAGTGCAGGGTGCTGCCAGGGGTGGCCTCACTTCAAATACCACCTTCATCTGACTCTAGCAGAGAGCACTATTATCAGCTGAAGAATATTCTAGTCACATAAAATTCTAATGAATTAGGAAAAACTAGTAATTAACTCCATGCTCCATTCTGTTTTCAATAAATGCAATCTATCTAATAAATCAGTAGCACTTATTCATGATAATACAAAGTGTGTTCAGTAATAGGCTTGCCTTCCATTAGGGAACTAATATGAGGTTTTATGTGGAGTTCCAGAAGAAACCAAGTAGGCATGATTAGCATTTGCTTCACTGCACAGACTACATGGTGCCTTGATTCTGCACTGACAAGCAGTAAATTGCTCAGTTGCGTATGGTGTATTAAAATGTGTTTAATCAACAATTAGTTCCATGAAAAACAGTATTGCCTACCCCACTTCCAGTCACCATGGATAACATATGGGTACTCACAGCCCTAACATAATTACAGACCACGAGCTGTAACAATACACCACAAAGGGACTAATCATATCCTTTCCTGGAATTTGTTTATGTCAAATAATGTTTAGTTAGGTGTTTTTGCTTTTGTTTTTGTTTTTTTCATAAAGAGCTCTGTATTGGAACACATTTTTGGTAAGATGATCCAAACATGGATTTTAACTGCAGAAGTTATGTTATTTACTTTCTTGGTGATAAGGAACTAAATTACTGCTTGGAATATTTTATGTTCTTTCTTTTTTCTAGATATTTCAACAAATCTTTTTACGATCTCTTTTTGGAATAAGACAGAGCATAACGTTTAGAAACCTACATGTTTAGACTAAATAACTAGATAACTAAAGTTAACTAGTCCTACAGTTGAAGGGCTATAACTAGGAACTATGCTGAGAGGTCCTAAAAAGAAAAAAATAATAATAATAAGAAAAAGTGTCATTGAGCATTTATGCAAAGTCAGTTCAAAAAAAAAGGCTGAGTAGTTTGCTTCTGAGAAGTTAATCACTAATTGATTCTGGGTTATTCTTACAAATGTGCTACTCCTTATTTCCTCTTTCACAAAATGTTAATATTTCCCTTGATATGGCTTTGAAATGATATAACCTAATGTATGTTAAAGCATTTTTTAAGATAATGTTTAGTGCACACTATACATCAAGCTTTATTAACATATTAACAACATATCTTATTTGGTGACATGATTCTCTCTTTTCCCCTTAAGGTATTTCAATGATGATTCTCAAAATCTTTATGGGTCATATTTGCCCCCTGCTAGTTCTCCAGCTTTGCCCTTCCATTCCTGAAGTTTTCCATAACCTATTAACTCTGATATATTTCTACCCATTTCTCTAACATGGTTTGGTACTATGTAAATTGGTCATTTATGCAAATTAATTTTTATGGTGATTAACTTGATCAGATTGGCTCAAATATTAACTCTTTTCTCAAAGTTGCTAACCTCAATTACAATGAGGTAATGCTCACAAATGGTGTTTTAAAAGTATTTCTTATTTGCAGATAGATTTTTAGACTCGACGCTTATTTTGTAATTAGCTTGTAAAGCATTTGAAGACAGAGCATTGTTTCCTTAATCTTTGTACCTCCTTGTTCCAAACCTTTTTGCAGACCCATAGAGCCAGAGAAGCACCCCTAAACTAGGTGTTTGGTGAAGGGAAGGGTGTGTCCTGTGCAGGGCTACAGGTCCTGGGATCCAAGAATACCTGGAAGACAGCTTGTGAGGGAATCCAGAATCTAGATCTCCACAGAGAGTTCAACTAAAAGGTTGGAAAAGAGCCCAGAAACCAGGAACGGAGACCAGAGATACCATAACACGGTAAGCAGGTTCTAAAGGGAAGAATTAGCCGAGAGGAATCCCCTGAGGCTGAGATTCAGCCCCAGGGGCCCTTTACAGAGTACCCACAGCCCTGTTCATGGTTAAGGAGGGAGTTATCTGAGGTGTCTTGAACATATTCATTTATTCAAGCAACAAGTACCCATCAAAAACCTATTCTGGGCTTCCCTGGTGGCGCAGTGGTTGTGAGTCCACCTGCCGATGCAGGGGACACGGGTTCGTGCCCCGGTCCGGGAAGATCCCACATGCCGCGGAGCGGCTGGGCCCGTGAGCCATGGCCGCTGAGCCTGCGCGTCCGGAGCCTGTGCTCCGCAACGGGAGAGGCCACAACAGTGAGAGGCCCGCGTACCGCAAAAAAAAAAAAAAAAAAAAAAAACCTATTCTGTCCCAGGAAAAGTACTGGGTACTGAATATAAGTGGGTGACCCAAACATCAGTGGCCCTGCCTTCATTAATATCCCATCTCATTGGGATTCAGAAAACAAACAAGTTAATTTATTATTACCGATGATGATAAATGCTGAGAAAGGAACAAACTGGGTTCAGTGATAGAGTGTACCTGGGAGTAGTGATTTGACCTACACAGACATGTGATACGTAGACATGTGATCAGGGGAGGCAAGATTTAAGATGCTATTGAAAGCCATAGGAAGAACCATGCCTACTAAATAATAGGCAAAGTGTGTCCCAGAAACTAACATGTGAAAAGGCTGTAAGAGCGGAAAGAACCAGAAGTTCTTCACTGCAAATTATATTTTTCCAAAGATGTTAAAAAAAAATGTAACCTATAGACAAGATTTTAGGGGAAGAGGAGAGGGCAGCACAAAGGCAGGAAAAGTTGGCAGGCACAGTTTTGTGCTCCCAACTCTCCCAGCCAAGCACAGGCCCTGCCTCCACATTTCCTCCTGCCGGGGTCAGAATTTGATTATTTCTCTGGAAAGCACTTGTGCCTAGGAAACTGAAAGGAGCCCAACAAAGAGAATGAGGGGTGCTTGTAAGAGATGTAGTTGTAGTTCAGTGAATACTGTGGCCACCATCATTAGTTTACTCCTGACTCCCTGGAGCTTCCCCAGTGCTTCTCTCTTACAGGGCTTGGGTGTTTGTGTCTTCCTTCAGTTCTGTGAGCTGCCCTAGATCCTTCCAAAGACTTCTTTTTTCCCCTCCTGTTAAGCAGGCTAGGATTCTGTTGCTTACCATCCAAGAGCGCTAACTGATATAGACACTTCTCCATCCTTATCTTGCTTTCTTGCTTGCCCGCTTAGCATCACTCAACACATTTCTTACTTCTTGGAGGAGTATGGTCTCTAGGCTGATGTGATCCCACATTCTCCTGGCTTTACTCCCATATCTCTGTTCTCCTTCAGTAATTTTTTTGCTGTCTCTGCCTCATCTCCTTTACTGATCTTCTAAATGTCAGCGTTCCCCACACCTCAAGGCTGAATCCTCCTCTCTTTTCTCTTTTCAGTCATTCCCAATGGTTAAAAGCATGGACTCTGCAGCTAGAGTACGTTGGTTCAAATTCCAGACTTGTTCATTCCTAGCTGTGTGACCCTGGGAAAGTTACTTAACCATTCTGTGCTTCAGTTTATTTATTTAAAAAGTTTACTTTATAGGGCTGCTAAGAGAATGAAGGCAATTAATTACCTCTAAAGTACATTGGACAGAGCTTATTTCACCATATGTACTCAATACGTGTTAGAGTCACTATAATTTTTACTAATCATCCATTCTCATGACCCTGTATGCTGGTGACTCTTAAATTTATACCTTCAGCCCAAAATTCCCCTCTTAGCTCTGTAATCATATATCCAACCACAGTAACTTATAAAACTTTGTGAGACTAAATCTGAACTTTTGATCCCTGATTCTTAACACCCCATTCCCACTCAGCATTTTTTTCTCCCAGTTTTCTGTGTCTTAGCAAATGGCTTCCATATCTGTCCATTTGCTTAAGTCAGAAAGTTTGGAATCATCTGTACTGTTTCTCTTTCTCTACTGGTCACTTTCAATCCATCATCAAATTCTGTCATTTTTATTTCCAAAATACAGATCAAACTCCTTCACTCATTTACGTCTCAAACACCACAATTTTTAGTCCAAGTCACCATTATATTTTGGCTAGACTCCTGCAATATCTTCCTTACTGCTTTTCTCTTCTTCATCCTTCCTCCTTGACCAAACCCTTTATCTGCCAAAACACAGGTCATGTTACTCCCCTACTTAAACTATCAATGGCTTCTTACCACACTCTGAACAATCTAACCTACAAGGCTCTGTGTGACTTGTTCAATGCCCCCCTGATGGCCTCATCTTATAAATCCCTCTCTCCTTCAACCTCAGTCATGTTAATCTCCCCTTTCTTGTCTTAGGATGTTCATACTTGCTGTTTCTTCAACTGGGGATCACTATATCCTTGCTGGTTTCATGAGTGGTTCTCTCTTTAGGTATGACATAAAACACCTGGACTTAAGAAAGGCTTTCTGTATCAGTTAGAGTAGGGGTCCCCAACCCCGGGGCTGCGGACCAGTACTGGTCAGCGGCCTGTTAGGAACCGGGCTGCACAGCAGGAGGTGAGCAGTGGGTGAGCGAGCTAAGCTTCCTCTGCCTCTCCCCATCCCTCCCCATCGATCCCCATCCCTCCCCATCACTCCCCATCGCTCCCATTACCGCCGGAACCATCCCCCCCTCCCACCCCTGGTCTGTGGAAAAATTGTCTTCCATGAAACCGGTCCCTGGTGCCAAAAAGGTTGGGGACCACTGAGTTAGAGCCATTCAGAGAAACAGAATTGTGTTCACATGTGAGAGAGAGAGAGAGAGAGAGGAGTTTAAGGAATTAGTTCATGGGATTGTGGGACTGGCAAGTCTGAAATCTGTAGGGCAGGCTGGGAACTCTCTGTTACAGTCTTGAGGCAGAATTTCTTCTTCTCTGGGAAACCTCAGATTTTGTTCTTAAGGCCTTCAATCGATTGGGTGATGCGAACCAGATTATCGAGGGTCATCTCCTTTACTTACACCTACAAGGTTAATCACACCTACAAAAATAGCTTCACAGCAACATCTAGACGGATGTTTGACTAAACAACCAGGAACCAAGGCCTAACTCAGTCAACAAGTAAAAATGAACCATCACACCTTCTAGGTCGCCTGTGTCCACATGAATCTCACTCACAGAATTCTGTCCTTTTCCTTCATTAAATACACCACAGTTTGCACTTAATTATTTTACCCTTTCTTATTAATTATACACTTTCTACACCAAACTCTAGTGTCTATGAGTTGAGGACAATTCTCTTTTATTCATAAATATACATCCAATATTATCAAAGTACTTGCCATATAGTGAGTATTCAGTAAAGGATTGGTGTTCCATATATGTCTGTGGAAAGTATTCACAGCCAGGAGGAGCTTGAGATGTAAAGTTCTGACTCAATCTCCTAAAATTCTATGGGAGTTAGAATGTCATAAATTAAGCATGATTCATTAGAATGTGCATAGATAAGGAAATTACTGATTCTATCACATTTTCTTTTGACACATTTCTTTGTATTTCCCTGAAGTTAAATTATTCAACACAGATTTAAGAGGATTTATAGCCTAACACATTCAACTCAAATGTAGCATTGAAAAGACAAAGTTTTGGCAACTTATTTTATTTTAATGAGGATTTGAACACCTGCCAGGGTCACTGGAATAATTGTCAGTTAGGCTTATATTAATGAACATGTTGAAGTGGAATTGTAAAAAATGGAAAAGGATCTGACTTTATGGGGTAGGTTCACTGCCAGGAGCTTGCAGTGATGAATGTTGCCCCGGATTTATTGTTAGTTTTAGCCACAAAATATCTACAGTTGCACAGAAGGCTCTTTAGGGAGCATGTACTGAATCTGAAACATTATTTATTGGGCTCCCAGTGATGTATTTGTGTGAACCAGTCAGTGCTTCCAAAAAGAATATGAAGGAGTCATGCTGTTAAAGTTCATTCACACAGCATCTTACCACCACCCTGTGTTGGGTTCTGTGCTGTGAAGACTTGGTTCCACGTACAACAAATTGTATTCACAAATCCTTAGAGGAAGCAGCTTTTGAACTTGCTATGTATGCATTTCTGATCTAATGCTAAGGGAAGTAGCAAGGCTTGAAGCATTCAGAAGACAGAGACATTATTATTATTTTTAACAAATCCTGATCCCTCAAGGGATATGTGAGTTTGAGGTCAGTAGACACATTACTCCCAGACTGAAAAAATTTGCCTCAGGAGGATGAATTGAACTAACTTAAGAAATCTGTATGATTCTCTAGAAAAATTCAGTAGGGCTTCCGTGGTGGCGCAATGGTTGAGAGTCCGCCTGCCGATGCAGGGGACATTGGTTCGTGCCCCGGTCCGGGAAGATCCCACATGCCACGGAGCGGCTGGGCCCCGTGAGCCATGGCCGCTGAGCCTGCGCGGCCGGAGCCTGTGCCCCGCAACGGGAGAGGCCACAACAGTGAGAGGCCCGCATACCGCAAAAAAAAAAAAAAAAAAAAAAAAGTATCTAGGAGAATAAAGAAGAATATTAAGAGTAGTTACCTCCAGCAAGGTGGAGTGGGGAGTTGACTGTATATAGGACACTTACATATCTCAGTTTACACCCCTAGTATGATTTCAAATGTTTTGCATGGCACTTAATTAGGTTAAGATAAAAAAGAAACAAATAAACCAAGAAGCATCCAATTGCCACAGAATATATGTAACATAAACTCATGCTTAAGGCCATATACTTCAAGATGACATCATGATCTTCCTTACGAATTTTAGTTACTTTTGTACTTAGAAGAATGAGAGGAAAAAAATGAAGGGCTCTAATGTCTATTTTTCACACTCTAAATGAAAGGGATTATGCAAAACATTTCTCATCCTTTTCTCATCTATACCAGCATTAAAATCCTGAGTCTTCAAATGATAATTTGATATCCTGAGAAGCTGAACTACTTGCTCAGTGTAAGAAATGGCAATTGAAAGTTTCAAGCCCAGGAGAACATGTGCACCATGCCAGCCCCTGGGATTCAGAAGGGCTGCCATGTTTATCTGCTTAGACCTGTAGACAACCTTCTCCTCAGAAAGCCCTGCTTCTTGGAAGTCTGATAGAAAACTCTGCTAGGGCATAGGAACACTTTAACTCTGTTCTGCTACCTAGATTCTAGAGTACATGAGTAATACTTTGCACTTAAGGAAGACTTACCTGACTCTTTCAAGAGCAGAACAAAACCATTTATTACCCACCTCCCTTCATGAGTGGAAAGGAAGATCTTAATCCCTAATTTGCTGACAGGGAAACAGAAGCTGCCAGAGATGAAGTGATTTACTGAAGGTCATACAGTCAGTCTACAAAAGCCTCAAGAATAACTCTAAGGGGGTAGCTTCAAGATGGCAGAGGAGTAAGATGTGGAGATCATCTTTCTCCCCACAAATACATCAAAAATGCATCTACATGTGGAACAACTCCTACAGAACACCTACTGAACGCTGGCAGAAGACCTCAGACTTCCCAAAAGGCAAGAAACTCCCCACATACCTGGGTAGGGCAAAAGATAAAAGAAAAAACAGAGACAAAAGGATAGGAATGGGACCTGCATCAGTGGGAGGGGGCTGTGGAGGAGGAAAGGTTTCCACACACTAGGAAGCCCCTTCGCGGGTGGAGACTGCGGGTGGCAGAGGGGGAAAGCTTCGGAGCCGCGGAGGACAGCACAGCAACGGGTGCGGAGGGCAAAGCGGAGAGATTCCCGCACAGAAGATTGGTGCCGACCAGCACTCACCAGCCCGAGAGGCTTGTCTGCTCACCCGCCGGGGCGGGCGGGTCTGGAAGCTGAGGCTCGGGCTTCGGTCGGATCCCAGGGAGAGGACGGGGGTTGGTGGTGTGAACACAGCCTGCAGGGGGCTAGTGCACCACAGCTAGCCAGGAGGGAGTCCGGGAGAAAGTCTGGAACTGCCTGAGAGGCAAGAGACCATTGTTTTGGGGTGTGAGAGGAGAGGGGATTCAGAGCACCGCCTAAATGAGCTCCAGAGATGGGTGCGAGCTGTGGCTATCAGCGTGGACACCAGAGATAGTCATGAGACGCTAAGGCTGCTGCTGCAGCCATCACGAAGCCTGTGTGCAAGTACGGGTCACTATCCACACCTCCGCTCCCGGGAGCCTGTGCAGCCCGCCACTGCCAGGGTCCCGTGATCCAGGAACAACTTCCCCGGGAGAACACACGGCGCGCCTCAGGCTGTTGCAATGTCATGCTGGCCTTTGCTGCCACAGGCTCACCCCATATACCGTGCCCCTCCCTCCCACCCTCCCCACCCCCCTCCTGAGTGAGCCAGAGCCCCATAATCAGCTCCTATTTAACCCTGTCCTGTCTGGGTGGGAAACAGATGCCCTCAGGCGACCTAAAACCAGAGGCGGGGTTAAATCCAAAGCTGAACCCCAGGAGCTGTGCGAACAAAGAAGAGAAAGGGAAATCTCTACCAGCAGCCTGAGGAGCAGCAGATTAAATCTCCACAATCAACTTGATGTACGCTGTACCTCTGGAATACCTGAATAGACAACAAATCATCCCAAAATTGAGGTGGTGGACTTAGGGATCAATTGAAGACATCGGGTGTGCTTTCTGCATCTAATTTGTTTCTGGTTTTATGTTTACCTTAGTTTAGTATTTAGCGCTTATTATTATTGGCAGATTTGTTTATTGATTTGGTGGCTCTCTTCCTTTCTTTTTATAAATATATATATATATATATATGTTTTTCCTTTTTCTCCTTTTCTGAGTATGTGTATGCTTCTTTGTATGATTTTGTCTGTATAGCTTTGTTTTTACCATTTGTCCTAGGATTCTGTCAATTTTTATTTTATTTTTACTATAGTTTTTACCACTTGTTATCATAACTGGATTTGTTTTTTGGTTTGGTTGCTCTGTCTTTCTGTCTTTTTAAATTACTTTTTCATTTTTAAGAATATTTTTTTAATTTAATAACTTTTTCTTTTCTCTTCTCTTCTTTTCTTTTCTTTCTTTTTTCTCCCTTTTCTTCTGAGCTGGGTGGCTGACAGAGTCTTGGTGCTCCAGCTGGGTGTCAGGCCTGAGCCTGAGGTGGGAGACCCATGTTCAGGATATTGATCCACCAGAGACATCCAGGCCCCACATAATATCAAACAACAAAAGCTGTCTCAGAGATCTCCATCTCAATGCTAAGACCCATCTCTACTCAATGACCAGCAAGCTACAGTGCTGGACATCCTATGCCAAACAACTAGCAAAACAGGAACACAACCCTACCCACTAGCAGAGGGGCTGCCTAAAATCATAAGTTCAGAGATATCCCCAAAATACACCACCAGATGTATTCCTGCCCACCAGAAAGACAAGATCCAGCCTCATCCACCAGAACACAGGCATCAGTCCCCTCCACCAGGAAGCCTACACAACCGACTGAACCAACCTTACCCACTGGGGGCAGACACCAAAAACAACGGAAACTACGAACCTGCAGCCTGCAAAAAGGAGACCCCAAACACAGTAAGTTAAGCAAAATGAGAAGACAGAGAAATACGCAGCAGATGAAGGAGCAAGGTAAAAACCCACCAGACCTAACAAATGAAGAGGAAATAGGCAGTCTTCCTGAAAAAGAATTCAGACTAATGATAGTAAAGATGATCCAAAATCTTGGAAATAGAATGGAGAAAATACAAGAAACGTTTAACAAGGACCTAGAAGAACTAAAGAGCAAACAAATAATGAAGAACTACACAATAAATAAAATTAAAAATTCTCTAGAAGGAATCAATGGCAGACTAACTGAGGCAGAAGAATGAATAAGTGAACTGGAAGATAAAATAGTGGAAATAACTACTTCAGAGCAAAATAAAGAAAAAAGAATGAAAAGAATTGAGGACAGTCTCAGAGTCCTCTGGGACAAAATTAAATGCACGAACATTCGAATTATAGGGGTCCCAGAAGAAGAAGAGAAAAAAAAGGGACTGAGAAAATATTTGAACAGATTATACTTGAAAATTTCCCTAATATGGGAAAAGAAATAATCAAGTCCAGGAAGCACAGAGTGTCCCATATAGGATAAATCCAAGGAGAAACACGAAAAGGCACATATTAATCAAACTATCAAAAATCAAGCACAAAGAAAAAAGATTAAAAGCAGCAAGGGAAAACAACAAATAACATACAAGGGAATCCCCATAAAGTTAACAGGTGGTCTTTCAGCAGAAACTCTCCAAGTCAGAAGGGAGTGGCAGGACATATTTAGAGTGATGAAAGAGAAAAACCTACAACCAAGATTACTCGACCCAGCAAGGACCTCATTCAGATTCGACGGAGAAATTAAAACCTTTACAGACAAGCAAAAGGTAAGAGAATTCAGCACCACAAAACCAGCTTTGCAGCAAATCCTAAAGGAATTTCTCTAGGCAGGAAACACAAGAGAAGGAAAAGACCTACAATAACAAACCCAAAACAATTAAGAAAATGGGAAGAGGAACACACATATCGATAACTACCTTAAATATAAATGGATTAAATGCTCCAACCAAAAGACATAGACTGGCTGAATGGATACAAAAACAAGACCCGCATATATGCTGTCTACAAGAGATCCATTTCAAACCTAGGGACACATACAGACTGAAACTGAGGGGATGGAAAAAGATATTCCATGCAAATGGAAATCAAAAGAAAGCTGGAGAAGCAATTCTCATATCAGACAAAATAGACTTTAAAAGAAAGACTATTACAAGAGACAAAGAAGAACACTACATAATGATCAAGGGATCAATCGAAGAAGAAGATATAACAATTGTAAATATTTAGGCACCCAACATAGGAGCACCTCAATACTTAAGGCAAATGCTAACAGCCATAAAAGGGGAAATCAACAGTAATACAATCATAGTAGGGGACTTTAACACACTACTTTCACCAAGGGACAGATCATCCAAAATGAAAATAAATAAGGAAACACAAGCTTGAAATATTACAATAAACAAGATGAACTTAATCGATATTTATAGGATATTCCATCCACAAAGAACAGAATACATTTTCTTCTCAAGTGCTCATGGAACATTCTCCAGGAAAGATCATATCTTGGGTCACTAATCAAGCCTTGGTAAATTTAAGAAAATTGAAATTATATCAAGTATCTTTTCCAATCACAGTGCTATAAGACTAGATATCAATTACAGGAAAAAATCTGTAAAAAATACAAACACATGGAGGCTAAACAATACACTACTAAATAACCAAGAGATCACTGAAGAAATCAAAGAGGAAATAAAAACATACCTAGAAACAAATGACAATTAAAACAGGATGATGCAAAAACTATGGGATGCAGCAAAAGTGGTTCTAAGAGGGAAGTTTACAGCAATAGAATCCTACCTCAAGAAAAAAGAAAAATTTCAAATAAATAACCTAACCTTATAACTAAGGCAATTAGAGAAAGAAGAACCAAAAAACCCCTCAAAGTTAGCAGAAGGAAAGAAATCATAAAGATCAGATCAGAAATAAATGAAAAAGAAATGAAGGAAATGATAGCAAAGATCAATAAAACCGAAAGCTAGTTCTTTGAGAAGATAAACAAAATTGATAAACCACTAGCCATACTCATCAAGAAAAACAGGGAGAGACTCAGATCAATAGAATTAGAAATGAAAAAGGAGACATAACAACTGACATTGCAGAAATCCAAAGGATCATGAGAGATTACTACAAGTAACTATATGCCAATAAAATGGACAACCAGAAAGAAATGGAAAAATTTTAGAAAAGCATAACTTTACGAGACTGAACTAGGAAGAAATGGAAAATATAAACTGACCAATCACAAGCACTGAAATTGAGACTCTGATTAAAAATCTTCCAACAAAGTCCAGGACCAGATGGCTTCACAGGAGAATTCTATCAAACATTTAGAGGAGAGCTAACACCTATCCTTCTCAAACTCTTCCAAAATGTAACAGAGGGAGAAACACTCTCAAACTGATTCTGTGAGGCCACCATCACCTTGATACCAAAACCAGACAAAGATGTCACAAAGAAAGAAAATGACAGGCCAATATCACTGATGAACATAGATGCAAAAATTCTCAACAAAATACAGCAAATAGATTACAACAGCATGTTAAAAGGATCATACACCATGGTCAAGTGGGGTTTATCACTGGAATGCAAGGATTCTTCAATATATGTAAATCACTTAAATTGATAAACCATATTAACAAATTGAAGGAGAGAAAACATATGATAATCTCAATAGATGCAGAGAAAGCTTTTGACAAAATTCAACACCCATTTATGATAAAAACTTCAGAAAGTAGGCGTAGAAGGAACTTACCTCAACATAATAAAGGCCATATATGACAAACCCACAGCCAACATCATTCTGAACGGTGAAAAACTGAAAACATTTCCACTAAGATCAGGAACAAGACAAGGTTGCCCATTCTTACCAATATTATTCAACATAGTTTTGGAAGCTTTAGCCACAGCAATCAGAGAAGAAAAAGAAATAAAAGGAATCCAAATCAGAAAAGAAGAAGTAAAACTGTCATTGTTTGCAGATGACAGGATAGTATACATAGAGAATCCTAAAGATGCTACCAGAAAACTACTAGAGCTAATCAATGAATTTGGTAAAATAGCAGAATACAATATTAATGCACAGAAATCCCTTGCATTCCTATACACTAATGATGAATAATCTGAAAGAGGAATTAAGGAAACACTCCTATTTACCATTGCAACAAAAAGAATAAAATACCTAGGAATAAACCTACGTAAGGAGACAAAAGACCTGTATGCAGAAAACTATAAGACACTAATGAAAGAAATTAAAGATGATACAAACAGATGGAGAGACATACAACGTTCTTGGATTGGAAGAACCAACATCGTGAAAATGACTCTACTACCCAAAGCAATCTACAGATTCAATGCAATCCCTATCAAACCACCACTGGCCTTTTTTTTTTTTTTTTGCGGTACGTGGGCCTCTCACTGTTGTTACCTCTCCCATTGCAGAGCACAGGCTCCGGACGCACAGGCTCAGCGGCCATGGCTCACAGGTCCAGCCGCTCCGCGCCATGTGGGATCCTCCCAGACCGGGACATGAACCCGTGTCCCCTGCATTGGCAGGTGGACTCCCAACCACTGCACCACCAGGGAAGCCCCCACTGGCCTTTTTCACAGAACTAGAGCAAAAGATTTCACAATTTGTATGGAAACACAAAAGACCCCGAATAGCCAAAGCAATCTTGAGAAAGAACAATGGAGCTAGAGGAATCAGGCTCCCTGATTTCAGACTATACTACAAAGCTACAGTAATAAAGACAGTATAGTACTGGCACAAAAACAGAAATATAGATCAATGGAACAGGATAGAAAGCCCAGAGATAAACCCACACACATATGGTCATCTTATTTTTGATAAAGGAGGCAAGAATATACAATGGAGAAAAGACAGCCTCTTCAATAAGTGGTGCTGGAAAAACTGGACAGCTATATGTAAAAGAATGAAATTTGAACACTTCTTAACACCATACACAAAAATAAACTCAAAATGGATTAAAGACCTAAATGTAAGGCCAGACACTATAAAACTCTTAGAGGAAAACATAGGCAGAACACACTATGACATAAATCACAGCAAGATCCTTTTTGACCCACCTCCTAGAGAAATGGAAATAAAAACAAAAATGGGACCTAATAAAACTTAAAAGCTTCTACATAGCAAAGGAAACCATAAACAAGACCAAAAGACAACCCTCAGAATGGGAGAAAATATTTGCAAATGAAGCAACTGACAAAGGATTAATCTCCGAAATTTACATGCAGCTCATGCAGCTCAATATCAAAAAAACAAACAACCCAATCGAAAAATGGGCAGAAGATCTAAATAGACATTTCCCCAAAGAAGATATACTGATTGGCAGCAAACACATGAAAGGATGCTCAACATCACTAATCATTAGAGAAATGAAAATCAAAACTACAATGAGGTATCACCTCACAATGGTCAGAATGGCCATCATCAAAAAATCTACAAACAATAAATGCTGGAGAGGGTGTGTAGAAAAGGGAACCCTCTTGCACTGTTGGTGGAAATGTAAATTGATACAGCCACTATGGAGAACAGTATGGAGGTTCCTTAAAAAGCTAAAAATAGAACTACCATATGACCTAGCAATCCCACTACTGGGCATATACCCTGAGAAAACCATAATTCAAAAAGAGGCATGTACCACAATATTCATTGCAGTTCTATTTACAATAGCCAGGACATGGAAGCAGCCTAAGTGTCCATCGACAGATGAATGGATAAAGAAGATGTGGCACATATATACAGTGGAATATTATTCAGCCATAAAAAGAAACAAAATTGAGTTATTTGTAGTTATTGAGGTGGATGGACCTAGAGTCTGTCATACAGAGTGAAGTAAGTCAGAAAGAGAAAAACAAATACTGTAAGCTAACCCATATATATGGAATCTAAAAAATAAATGGTTCTGAAGAAACTAGGGGCAGGACAGGAATAAAGACTCAGACGTAGAGAATGGACTTGAGGACATGGGGAGGGGGAAGGGTAAGCTGGGACGAAGTGAGAAAGTGGCATGGACATATATACACTACCAAATGTAAAATAGATAGCTAGTGGGAAGTAGCTTCATAGCACAGGGAGATCAGCTCGGTGCTTTGTGTCCACCTAGAAGGATGGGATAGGGAGGGTGGGAGGGAGATGCAAGAGGGAGGGTATATGGGGATATATGTATATGTATAGCTGATTCACTTTATTATAAAGCATAAACTAACACACCATTGTAAAGCATTTATACTCCAGTAAAGATGTTAAAAAGAAAAAAGAATAACTCTGAGGGCTCATGACAAAAGAGAAATTGCCTCATACAATGAGCAGCTTATTTCTCTATCCTACCCACCTATCCCACTGTTTCCCATGCATGTGCCTAACTCCCCCCCTCACCTTTTTACGTACATGTAAAAGCTTTTTACGTACATGTCCTTTGTCAAAAATGTAGATCCCTGTAAATTCATCGTCAGTTCCCTTCGTCTATTTTTAAAGTGCAGACGTTCTCAAACCCTTCGAGTGGGGTGAAATAGCCCCATCAAAGAACTTTCCTCTTTTACTGGTTCCTTTGGCCATAACATCAAATCTCTTGTAGAAACCAGGGGGGAATGTTGGTGTCACTTTTGGTAAAATCCCTCAGGAGAAGTCTGGATTGCAGGCAAAAAACTGAGGGGGGGTATTAACTGTGCTTGAAATGTGACTTCAGACCAAATGTAGCAGCTCTACTCCATAAGGGTTGCTGCCGCCTCACAAAGACCACTGTGATGGATATCATGGAAATGTGACTCCCCATAAATCACATGCTTTTTAATCCCCTGCCTTGAGTGCTGGGATGTACAAGAGTGATGGGAGGAGATGTTAGTTCCACGATTATGTAACATTATATGGCTCTGCTTTAGCTGAGTAGAGAGAATCTCTCTTGCTGGCTTTGTAGAAGTGAGCTTCCGTGCCATGAAAGAGTCTGTGAGAGCACCATTGGCAAAGGACTACAGGAGGCCTCTAGGAGGTGAGTGGCCCCAGGTTGACAGCTAACACAAGAGTGGGGACCTCAGAAATACAACCACAAGGAAATGAACTCTGCCAACAACCCCATGAGCTTAGAAGACGACTCCTAAACCCAAAGAGAAATGCAGCCTTACCAACACCTGGATGGTAACCTTATGAGACCCCAAGCAGAGGAACCAGGTAAGTCATTTCTGGACTCCTAACCTTCAAGACTGTGAGATAATGAATGTGCATTTCTTTAAGTCACTAAATATGTAGTAATTTGTTACACACAATAGAAAACTAATACAAACATCTTGCATTTTGAGGTAAAAAGAATATTAACACTTAAAAATTTTAGGGAAGAATGACATTAACAATTATTAAAGTGATACTTTAAAGATGTATTTGAATATAAAGGATATTTTGACCTATTACAATTCAAAATAGTGAAAGATAAGGAAGCAGAGAAAGATTTGGGACAGGAAGCAGTCAGAGGTCCAAAACATATTAGGTCTACCTAGCTGCAACTATCTTTCATCCTGTGCCTTAAAAATTGGGAAGAATATACTGTAAATTATTTATTAATGAGAGGAAATGTCAAAGAGACATAGCCTTATGAAAACTTAATGCCCAACGGACCATTCATTATCACCTAGTGTTGAGTGAAGTTATGCTTGATTCTGAAAGAGAACGGCAAAGCAAGTTTATGCGTCATGTATACAGATACTTGTATGACTTGTATGACCTTCTAAGTCAGTCTTTTTCAAATGTGACCTTCTATTATCAGTTTATTAAAATGGGATTTTTTTTAAAGAAGTTTTTTTAAAAAAAGATTATTAAACATCACCCCATATTTAACTAAATCAGAGTCATCAGAGTCATCATCTGCACACACATCCCACCCCACCCACCAAGGGTTTCATAAGGCTCCAATGTAGCCAGTTCAACCATTGATATTTGACATTAGAGGGCTCATCACAAGTAGGTCAATTCTGTTTGTGATAGAAGCGCCTTTATGGCTATGATCTTATACATTGAGAACCGTTCTCAATGTTGGTTCTCAATCTTGGCTACACATTTTCATTACCTGGAAAGTGGTATAAATCCTGACGCTCACGCTTCTTCTGGGAGCAATTACATCAGAATCACCAAGCATGATACCCAGCTATCTGTAGTTTTTAAAGCTCCCTAAATGATTGCAACATGAGACTGCTGATGTGTACCTAATAACTTGCATCTTTCTGCAACCTTTTAAATACATAATTATGTAGCTCAAAACCTAAAACACTGCTGAGGAGGTATGTAGGTCAACCATGACTGCCCCACTCTGATGGAACATAAAACTGACGTTGACTATTTGGGGCCACACTATAATAATTCCTTTTTGTTGAACTTAATGTTTATTATCTGAATTTACTAAAAAAACCCCAGCAAAACAAAGGCAAAACCCATGTAATGTAGATATCATTATCCCAATTTGTAGAGACAAGGACACACAAGCCACTGATTCAGAGGAATCTCCCTAAACAAATAAGATATGGACCTGAGTCTGAGTGACACCAGTGTTTATGATGTTTGCATTGTACTAGTGTGGTCACCAGACAAGGAGCGTCAGCAGCACTTGGGAACATATGAGAAAGGCAAATTCTCCACCCCAATCTCAGACACTAAATCATAATGTTTCAGTCTGGGGCCCAGCAATCTGTTTTAACAAATCCGTCAGGTTTTACTGAGGGACAGTAAAGATTGAGATACACTGTACTATATTATCCATTTCTATCAGTTGCCTACTTTTGAAGATTCAGTTTAGTATGTGGTAAGAGAAATAAAAATGTGGGGATGAGTCAGTGGGTAAGACAGGGTGAGGGGCAGAGAAATCCTCTCTCACTATCTTCCTTTCCTCCAATTTCCCATTTATATTTACAATATATGTTGGAGAAATGCTGTCAGAGATATAGCACTGGAAAAAGATTGGGGAGCTCTGGTAATCTTTACTTGCAGGGGAGTTCAACCACTTTCATATAAGTGTGACTGGTTTAAGATGTTGATGAATGGTTTATTCTTTTAATCAAAATATGGGGAGTTTGTCACTCCCTCTTGCAAGAGTACACAGAATCACAACTAACTGCTGAACAGTTATCGACTGGAACTCACCAAAAAAGATACTCCACATCCAAAGACAAAGGAGAAACTGCAATGAGACGGTAGGAGGGGCACAATCACAATAAAATCAAATCCCATAACCACTGGGTGGGTGACTCACAAACTGGAGAACAATTATACCACAAAAGTCCACCCACTGGAGTGAAGGTTCTGAGCCCCACGTCAGGCTTCCCAAGCTGGGGGACTGGCAATGGGAGGAGGAATTCCCAGAGAATCAGACTTTGAAGGCTAGTGGGATTTGATTGCAGGACTTCGACAGGACGGGGCAGGGGGAAACAGAGACTCCACTCTTGGAGGGCACACACAAAGTAGTGTGCACATCAGGACCAGGGAAAGGAGCAGTGACCCAACATTCTAATTATAGGTGTCCCAGAAGGAGAAGAAAGAGAGAAAGGACCCAAGAAAATATTTGAAGATATTATAGTCTAAAACTTCCCTAACATGGGAAAGGAAATAGTCACCCATGTCCAGGAAGTGCAGAGTCCCAGGCAGGATAAACCCAAGGAGAAACATACCAAGACACATAGTAATCAAACTGACAAAAATTAAAGACAAAGAAAAATTATTAAAA
This sequence comes from Lagenorhynchus albirostris, assembly GCF_949774975.1. Taxonomy (NCBI): domain Eukaryota; kingdom Metazoa; phylum Chordata; class Mammalia; order Artiodactyla; family Delphinidae; genus Lagenorhynchus; species Lagenorhynchus albirostris. Next base: position 100,884,542 of record NC_083098.1, on the reverse strand, counting down.
GCAACAAGGGAAAAACAACAAATAACGTACAAGGGAACTCCCATATGTTTAACAGCTGATTTCTTAGCAGAAACTTTACAAGCCAGAAGGAAGTGGCATGAAATATTTAAACTGACGAAAGGGAAGAACCTACAACCAAGATTATTCTACCCAGCAAGGATCTCAGACTGGGGCACGAACCCGTGTCCCCTGAATTGGCAGGCGGACTCTCAACCACTGTGCCACCAGGGAGGCCCATGACTAAGAATTCTTGAGCCTAATTTTCAAAGTCCCTTTCTCTTTAGGTCTGTTTATTTGTATGTGTCATCTTGATAGATTACACATCTTGATGTGTAATATGAGTCCTACCTGTGTGGGGTAAGCACCCATCTCCATTATATCGCCTTCCTCCCCACCCAGTCCACCCCCACAAATGCCTGGGTGTCAGAAGAGGACCAGGCTTCAGAGGAGCAATGGAAGGAAACATTTAGGTAGCCCAGGCAGGGAGAGCAGTGAAGAGTAGAAATGGGGTAGAGAGAGACCCCATGGAGTCAGAGAGGTGGTGGAAGTTTGTGTGTAATATGCATGTTGGGACCTTATAAAAATATTCTGAAAAGGCAACTAGCATTACAAATTCTGTAAGTAAATTTTTGTGTGGATACCGCAGAAGAGGCAGTTTTTCATCTTCATGAGGTTGGACAGAGATAGCATTGAGGTGGACAGATTTCAAGAGGATGGAATTAGCAGAAATCTTTGGACTCTATAGATTCCTACAGACCATGGAATGGAGGCTGTTAGGGGCTGGATTTGAGGAGGAATTGAAGCAATTCACTAGGCTCTCAAGGGACACCTGTAGCATATGTAACTATGGTTTACATATGTGTAAGAACATAACACATCTTGGGCTGTGTATGCCACTTAATATACGACCATTTAATACTTTTAAGGATGAATTACTTTCAAATAAATTCACGAGGGCGAGTGTTCTCTACCTATTTAGACCATTAGCTCCTTGAGGACAGAAGCTGGCTTTTGAATACCCTGCAGTATCTAACTTAATCCTGAGCATATACCAAGGCATCACTAAGAGTGTATGCCTGACAGATTGCCCAGCCCACTCCTTGTCTCTCACTGTCACCCTCTGGTGTGCAAGGACTGTCACTCTTCTTGACGATGATTCACTCAGGAAGGAGCATGATAGGTGCTCCTGGATCACAGAGAACCGAAAGGAGGGACTACCTACAGATACCTGTTGTTCAGAGTCATGGGTAACATGCTCTTTTAGAAATTATCAAACTTATCATGACTTTTCTGCAATGCTAGGAGTGGAGTTCCTTGATAGGCTCCAATCGATAGTCAATTAGTCCTATAGACAATTAGAGCTTATTGAAATGATGTCGATATAACCGAAAAGGAAAAAAATAATCCCAACTGGAAACTGAATAAAGTAAACCTTTCTTCTGTACTCATCCTTGTTTGATTGGACAAGCAACGGTGTACCAAAGTGAACCAAAGCCCAAATGGATATCAACAATTTTCATATCTAGGAAAGATCTATAAGAAGTGTACATAGGATGGGGCTCTCACAGAACTGCACATTTTCCCTTTTTCCCTGTCTTTTCTCAGTGCTCCTCTGAGAACTGTGTGAAGGTAAAGTCAAAAAGAAAGTTCTTACATTCTTAAATCCTCTGTATAGAATCTGAAGCTCCTTCTTGGTAAATTTGCTCTGGGCTTCCAGAAGCTCGAGAGCCTCAGGCCGATGCCTGACGGTGGCCATCTCCAGTTCATCTTCCACGCTGTCTGTGGAGAAAAACCAAAGTCTTAAGAACGGTCACTGCTCACCAATGTGTATACACAGCAACATAGGAAAATGGAAGGAAATCTTTACTGCATGTCTGATTTTTCCAGAGGAAGGATTCTCACACTGCTAATAACAGTCTTTACATTTCCCAGAGTATAAAGAATTCAGCTAATTCTACGTAATATTTTTTCAAACTTTCTAGTCATCAGACACCACATTATGAACATTTTTACAGTACAGTTTGAAAAGTGTAAAAATCATGGAAAATTTTAACACTTCAAATGTGTGTATATATCAAGCACTAGTTATAAAAATGGAATTTTAGTTTGATAGCAGTCTGTACCACCCTTGTATCATGCAACTGTGAGATAGGACTCTGCTAAATACACTCTGAAGATTCCATTAAAATCAAATATTTTGCCTGGGGCTACAAATAAAGCAGAGATATCAGGTGCTGAAATGAGTAAAGTACTCAGCTTCCAGTTTGACTGGCATAAACCCAGTCTTCATAGGTGCACACTGGATGGACTGGAGCCCAGGGAACTTCTGGCTACACCCTACTTTGCAGCCAAGGGAATCCATAGCTACGGATAAATGCTGAAATATTATACTTTGCTTTGTGAATTATATTTACACTATAATTTCTCAGAGATGCTCTACACAAAAAAAGACTTTTGTATCCATGTAAATTTGGTAAATTCTGTTAAGTTTAATGTACTTTGGGAGCAAAACACTGGAATATAAAGGTTTTGAGAGGATTTGCAACAAAGAATTCCGTTTAACTTTGTTTAACCCATTGACCCCAAATGGCATTTGTCCACTGAACTCTTTTTCCCCACAAGTAACCTCTGCTAACATATTCATCTGTGCGCTAGGGTCCTGTAGAATGCAAGTCGGGAGGTATTGGGATATATTAGGATCTGGGTGCCCAGGTCTCAAAGTATAGCATCCTTAAGTAACTTCAGCTGCTTTGCAGTGGGGCCCAATGGAGACCTAAGAGATTCTTCCTGCCATGGTCCAGTCCACACCTCAGCTAAGGAACTCCTCATATCCAGGGCCAGTACTGAAGCCATGGCTTCTCTCCATTATATCCCTTACTCTTAGCTACAGATTCCCAACTCAGACAGCTGAGGCTCAGAACATCTTCTCATCAACTGGTCTCAGGGCCACGCACTCCTGATTCCATGGCTCATGTGTTAGTTGGAAATTTAGACATTTTTGACTACAAAAGTCCCATAATTTTTGATAATTAATGATGCTGCCTCTCATTAACATCTGTGCCTACTTACTGCCCTGACACTCTGACGTTAGTGAGGGGCCAGAGCTCTCACTTATGAGGGAAAAGAAAGTCAGTGGAACCCTAATCTTGGTGTGTCTTAATTACTCCCCTCAAGCAGTTTACAAAAGACCACTAATGGCAATGAAATAAATACTTGGAAAGGTTGTGTTTGTCAAAGTGAGGGAGAGGAGATAAAAGCAAATATTTGTTTTGTACTTTTCATATTATAATAGTTTATTTTGGAAAAATGATATGAAAAAGCTGCAGAATAGTGATGGGGGGATAAGAAAAATAAAAGTCTATGAAAAGATGGGCAGGCCAAGAATAAAGTCTGAACTGATAAGGATAAAATTGATGAGGAACTAAGCGCAGTGTGTACCTAAAGAATTTGCACAGGCCTAAAAGTAGCTGAGAAAAGGCAGCTAGGCATTAACAAACTGACCTCAGGCTGGGTTTTATGGGGAAAATTTTAAAAGCTAAAATGGGGTTTTTTCAATTTTCTTTTTTGTTCTCTGGATTGGATGGGTTGATTCTACTCTGGGTCCTGAGCTTGAGAGGATGTAGGAAGATGGTCCTCCATAAAATTTCTGTTGATCCAGTGCATTGGACTATGTTGAAGTTATTGCAGTTGTCAATGCAGAAATACAAGCCACGGAATAGACCTAATATAAATAGACAATAACAGATGGAAAGACTCTGCTTTCTTGAGAATGTCTTGATGAAAGCATCTTTTGAATCATTTACAGTGTAATTTCCTCAACTTAAAATATTCCTCTTGGGCTTCCCTGGTGGCGCAGTGGTTGAGAGTCCACCTGCCGATGCAGGGGACACGGGTTCCTGCCCCGGTCTGGGAGGATCCCACATGCCGTGGAGCGGCTGGGCCCGTGAGCCATGGCCGCTGAGCCTGCACGTCCGGAGCCTGTTGCTCCGCAACGGGAGAGGCCACAACAGTGAGAGGCCCGCGTACCACAAAAAGAAAAACAAAACAAAACAAAACAAAAAATATTCCTCTTTCCTTTTTCCTCCAATTGAAATACATATATCTTTTACAATCCCATTTAAATATTACTGCCTTCTTTCTGAAGGCTTTCCAATTATTCCACCATGCAGAACTGATGGGGCCCTGGTCAGAGTTCTCACATCTTACCTACCTCTCATATAGCATGTAAAACACTAATTACATTTATGATCTGTTCATGTCTGTCTTCTTCATTGTGAGTGCCATGAGGACAGGAGCAACGTCTTAACAGATCTGTATATCCTCTGGACCTAACATAGAGTCTAATACCCCAGAGTTCCTCAAAAATTATTTGGGGGATGGATGAATAAGTGAATCAATTAACAAATGATGTTGCCGCTGAAGTTTCAATCCCCTTGGAGCCCCTTGAACCTTAGCTGCCCTCTAGAAAATTATTTCTCAGACTGGGGTTTGTGGACAGTTGGTGGACCTTGAATGCTTTCTTTGGAATCACAGTATTCTCTATGCATTGTTCTGAGAAACACAGCATGGGCAAAAGTAGAGGAAATTTTAATCAGATTATCTGAGCAATCTTTCAATCATAGTATAACCTCCTCTAAACCTAATGACCTTTCCACTGGAAAGAAACAAAATAGCACATTAACTTCTCAGCCTTTGTAACAACAGAGCAGTCAAAACCACACTATCAACAAGGTTTCTTCCTCCCGCTGGCTCAGGCTTGCAGATGATGAGACTGAGACAAAAGAACCAGGGCTGAAGGGTCAGTGTAATTGAGTTAAGCATGTGTGGTAGGACGAGCATCACGTTCAGTATTCAAAGCACCACACTTGAAGAGTCTGCCTGCAGACTCTTTGTTTTCCTAGCTGACTGATACCTTACCTATTAATGACTCCTACCTGCCAAAGGGCTGTTTCTATTTCTAGAAGGCTGACAAGCTCTAAAAACACACCTGAAATCATCCCCAATCACCAGCATATGATAAGTTATAAAAGCAACATCACCTAACCCAATCAAGATGCTGATTTGGGAGGCAAGCTCTGTGGAGAGCACAGCATGATTCCTCATAGGACTGGGAACTTCACAGTGTGACTCAGCCACCATTTAAAAGCATGCACTCTGGGGGGTTTTTAATAGAGTGCTTAACATTTATTAAGTTCGTTATATGCCAAGAGATGGGCTAGGTGCTCTACTGATATCATTCTAATCCTCACAATAACTCCGCAATGAGGTAGAGTTATCCATTTTTTTACATATGGGGAATCTGAGTCGCACATTGGTGAAGAAATGAGTGACCAGGTGTTACACAGGAGAAAAGACAGAGGTAGAATTTATACCCAAGTCTTTGATGCCGAACCTTATGTTTTTTCTACTTTGCCAAACTCTCTCTCAATATTGACAGAAATAACAATGATAAAAATAATATTTTTCTCTCCTCTCCTGCACTGTCAAATGTCTCAGAAAAGTTGACTGTATCCACTGGGTCCATTTCCTACCTCCTGTTCTCTTTTTAATCTACTGCAGTCTGACTTTTGGCCTTGTTATGGGTTGAATTATGCCCCCCTAAAATTTGTATGTTGAAGGCGTAACCTCCAATATGACTGGATTTGGAGATGTGACCTTTAAGAAGATAATTAAAGTTCAATGAAGTCATAACGGTGGAACCCTAATGTAATACAAATGGTGTCTTTATAAGAAGAGAGAGAGAGACGCCAGGGATACACAGGCACAGAGGAAAGGCCGTGTGAGGACACAGCGAGAAGGCAGCCACCTGCAAACCAGGGAGGGAGGCCTCAGGAGAAACCAACCCAGCTGGCATCTTGATTTTAGACTTCCAGCCTCCAGAACTGTGAGAAACAAATTTCTGTTGTTTAAACCACCCAGTCGGTGGCATTTTGTCATGGCAGCCCGAGCTGACTAATATATGCACCTATATTCAAAAGACATACAACTCCAGTAAAAACAGGTCTTGCTGTTCACAGTGAGCCCAGTGAGCACTGGGTAGTCTAGCCAATCATATCATTTAATCTTTATAGCATCCTATCATCCCTAGTTTATAGATGAGAAGACTGAGGCTTGGAGAGAGAGTCTAAGTAAATTGTTCAAGTTCAGATGACTAGTTAGTAATGAAGCAGACAGCTGTCTCTAGCACCCTAAAGTCCAACTTTTTATTTTAATTTTTTAAAATTTTAATTTTACTGGAGTACAGTTGATTTACAACGTTGTGTTAGTTTCAGGTGTACAGCAAAATGATTCAGTTATACATATACATATATTCATTCTTTTTAAAATTCTTTTCTCTTATAGGTTATCACAGAATACTGAGTAGAGTTCCTTGTGCTATACAGTATGTCCTTGTTGGTTATCTATCTTATATATAGTAGTGTGTGTATGTTCATCCTAAGCTTCTGATTTATCCCTCCCCACCACGTTTCCCCTTTGGTAACCATAAGTTTGTTTTAGACATCTGTAAGTCTGTTTCTGTTTTGTAAATAAATCCATTTGTATCATTTTTTAAAAATTAGATTCCTAAACTACAATGTGGTATCACCTCACACCAGTCAGAATGGCCATTATAAAAAGTCCACAAACGATAAATGCTGGAGAGGGTGTGGAGAAAAGGCAACTGTCCTAAACGGTTGGTGGGAATGTAAATTGGTATAGCCACTATGGAGAACAGTATGGAGGTTCCTTAATAAACTAAAAATAGAACTACCATATGACACAGCAATCCCACTACTGGGCATATATCCAGAGAAAACTGAAAAGATACATGCACCCCAATGTTCACTGCAGCACTATTTACAATAGCCAAGACATGGAAGCAACCTAAATGTCTATCGACAGAGGAATGGATAAAGAAAATGTGGTACATATATACAAGGGAACCTCCATACTGTTCTCCATAGTGGATTAAAGTCAGAACCAGGTAGCACTCTGGTCTGTTGAATCATCTCCAGGCTTCTGCCAAGGTACAACTATGTAGGCGTCTTGCTATTGGAATAGGATTGCTAATTCCAATGTTGCTTTTGCATCCTGAGACAAACTACCTACAACTAGTATGCAGTATTCATGTATCTTCTAACAGATTTATTTTTAATGAGATGACAAATTCCCAAACCCAGACAACCTTGAGCTTTCCTGACTGTCTCTTTTTGTTCTTTGTTACTTAGATTTCAGTCTCTCAGGGCCAAGGATGTCCTATGTCTGAGCTAACAGTCCCCTCAGGCCATGACACATTTGGGCTAGAAATTGGAATTCAAATCCCCTGGGATCAACAGTATGAGTTTTAATAACAGACCTCTTTTTCTCATGTCTCACAACTTCTCTTAAAATACAGTGGAAGCCTATTGCAGCCCAATTCATAATTATGGAAATTTGACTCTATCTGAGGTCAAACCATATCCCCCAGAACATCTTGCTTTACAAATATGAGTGTGAGGCTTGCCTTCCTAAGACACACATTTGTAAACAAGGATTGTAATGTTAAAGTAAAACTGTTTATGAAGAATAATGTCACTCCTTCCAAGAAGCTGGTTCAGAGATGAGCCCTTGCCTTATCGTAGCAGGGAACATTGTAAGACTGTTGCCACATTCTTCTACCTGGGACCTGCCAGGCTACTGGATAGCCCAGCCCAACAGCATCTGATTTGGCAGACTAAAATTGCTCAATTAAAAAAAATGTGAAATCAATTAATCACTACTTGAAGAATCCCAATCATAGTGGGTCTATCTACAAGAGGTCCATTTCTCAGTACAGGACAACTCCTCTTTAAAAAACATATTCATGGGCTTCCCTGGTGGCGCAGTGGTTGAGAGTCCGCCTGCCGATGCAGGGGACAAGGGTTCGTGCCCCGGTCTGGGAGGATCCCACATGCCGCGGAGCGGCTGGGCCCGTGAGCCATGGCCGCTGGGCCTGTGCGTCCGGAGCCTGTGCTCTGCAACGGGAGAGGCCACAATGGTGAGAGGCCCGCGTACCGCAAACAAACAAAAAACAAAACAAAAACGTATCTATTTTCATTGTAAAAAATCATAAAAACTATAACTTTAAAATTCTATTTGAGCTGAGATTGATTTGTCTAGAAAAAATTCAGCTGGCTTGACTTATATTGCTTTATCTCATTTATAAAAATACCCTCTGAGTCTTTACTCCCAACGTTTACCCTTTATTAGATGGGTTTCATAGTGACTTGACATGTACGGCAATAACATCACAGAGAGGATGATTACATCTAATGACACATATTATTAAATTTAGAAGTTTAGTCCAGTGACAGGATTTGGAAGAGGCTTTGACTAATTTTGCTCCATGTTTTGACTTTCCACTAAAAGATGCTGGAAGATTCTTGACTATAGCTTTGGAAACTACTCCTAAGAACTTCCGGAATAAGGAGGAGATGCTATTGCCTGTTTAATATTCAAGTCTGATACACTGAGACAAAGATACTGCCTGGGAGAAATTTCCAAAGCTATTGTTCATGACACCTATGTAAATTCTTTCTTTCCTTTCTTTCTCCTGTAAAGGCATCGGTAAGATGCCATATACCTTGAGCACTCCATTCCTTAGTTCCACCCTTCCCAATGCTCAAAGGGGTTGGAATTATAATCAGCTGAGGAAACTGATTTTCAAAAGTTAAGGAATTTGCTCAAGTTTACACAGCTACACAGTTGATAGCAGGGGAGCTCGGATCTGACACCAACTTGTCTTTTTGTTTATCATTTGGCATCTCTGGGTGGAGAGTTCAAACCTGAGCCAGAACCTGAGGAAAATTTTTACATTTTGCCAACTTTAAATGCTTAATCTCAGGAATGTGAAGGCCTGGGAGCCCTCTTGACTCTTCCTGTCAAGAGCTATTTTCCGGTGCACAAGAAGAGTATATGAGTGATTAACTCCAAGCTAATCACGCACAGCCCATGAACAGAAAGCCATACACCTATCCGAAGCACTGCGGGAGTCTTAGCACTTCCCAGACCACTGTGAACAATGAGTACCCACAAGTTGTTGTTAGTCAGACATGTGTTTCCTCAACTCTGGACCTGAAAGTACATTAGGGCCCCAAAAGCCCTTTATAATTCGTACTTTATCCTATTTACTATTCATATATCAAATGGAAAATGAAAAGTACTTTGAAAATGGCCAGCTATTTTGAATGTCTTCTGTTAGAGGTGTTTGTTGGCAATGACATTGCAGTTTCCATTCCAGGAGAATTTGAACTGCTTTGCAATTTCATGATTGAATTCAATCACTTATAAAATGTAACTGCTCAAAGGGAAATTGATGGAGCTATTTCTCACAACACTTATGAATGGATTGTCTCTACCTTATTTATAAACATAAGTAACTCTTCACATAAGCTTAGGTTTTAAAATATGATCGCCTTATTGGAATACTTGCTATTAGCATGAACCATATTATTACTGCAACCATTCATGAATAGCCCCTTATGATAGGAGCTCTTATTTCATAGGTGGTAGGGTCTAACTGGCTTTTTGGTAAATGGGGGAAATAAAAATTATGTTGCCAGTCATTATACACAGAGAGAAAATCTACAACAGAAATGCTGAGGTTGGGGGAGAAGGAACAAGAAGTGTGACTGAACTTTCACTTAAAGGCAGACCAAAAAGATGGATATTTTAGTCAGGAAAGTCAACAACTGATACAGACTCTGATCAAAGAGAAAATTTTAAACATAGTGAAACATGGAGAGAGACGAAGAAAGCCCATAATAGTTCACGAAATTAAAAATGCCCTAACAAGAGTTTCTCTTGAAACTTGATAGACTTTCTCCTGTTTGTCCTAAAAATCTAATAATAATAGCAAACCACTTTTTACAGCATTTGTTCTATGCAAGAACAAATACACTTACATACATTAACTCATAAACTCCCCATCAGCATACTCTGCATGCTATATTCTGTTCTATAGATGAAGACACTGGCATAGAGAGATTAAATAACTTGCCCATGGTCACAAAGAAGAAAAGCCAGTGTATGAACTCTGGAAAGACTCGTTCCAGGGTTTATGTAATTAACTATTCTGCTGTTCTATCTCCCATAGAAAATGAGGGAGGATGATGCCCTACTTATCTACAAATGACACGCCCAACCAAGAATCAGAAAGTTAGTAGCAAAAGGGCTTTAAGCAGAAGATAGAGTTAGAATTGAAAGTGGCCTTTAATCCAGCCCCTTAACTTTATAAATGCACATTTAAATACAGAGTCTTAAATTTAGTGGTTGTAAATCAAAAGCTATTGGGCACATCAGTGGCAGAACTGGGCCTTGATTCCTAGTGCAGCACTTTGCCAAATGCCTGTTGCAATGTCCTGTCACAATCAATAAGCAGACCCATCCTCACTTCATTCATATTTTAATAAGCTTCTGACCCCACCTCAGGAGCAGGTGGGGATGCTGAAGGAGGGCCACCAACTAGAAGCAGTCCCTGAGTCACATAATAATACCTGACATCTGATGGCTGGCTCTTTGTAGTAAGCAAAGTTATTTTCCCTTTCGTTACTATAGCTAAACATCATGATTACTCTGTGTACAGGTAACGTCACCCTGTTTTTATAGATGAGGAAATCACTGTTGGAAGGAATGTTATAACTCAGCTATAGAGTCAGGACTTAAACCCAAGTTTACTAACTGTAAAGTCTAGAAGTGACAGCTGATTACCTGAGAACAACAGAAGGGACATAAAGTTGAAAAGGAGCTTGAGCATATTACAACAAATAATAATAACAATAAAAGAATCAGGGAGCAAATTCTGATCTTTAATAGTTAGGAAAAAAGCTGTCTTCATTTTATGCCATTTCAGAAGGTAGGCTGCAGGTGACACGTTTCTAAAAGATTCTTAATTAAACATGTTACATTTATAACATCTTACATGTTATATTAATTACATCTTACATAAACATGATACATTTATAACATCTACTGTAAAGGAATAAACATTTGGAAATTTTATTTATGCAAAACATAATGCCCGATTCATAAGCTGTTACTGTGTTGTATGTTGCTTTGGTAGAGGGTATATAAATGGGATTCGTTATCCTGGGAGTTAAAAACAATCTGCGTAAGTGTAGAGATAAATTTTTGGTGATATATTAGGGAAATGTTTTCAAGCTAATATCAGTGATGGAAGTAATATTCTGCCACAAAACATTTATCCATCATGGCCATGTTTAAAACAGAGTACTAGGAAAACTGAGCAGTGATCTAGGTTTTGTTATGTTTCTCCTAGGTTTAAGCTAGTTTCTTAGTTCAGAGAAAGTTAGACTGTGTAGTCCAAATGTCAGCTGGACATTTATTGTGTGACTAGGATAAGTTAGTAAAACATTCCATGCCTGAGTGCTCCCATATGTTCAATGCGGAGAAATGAGCATAAAATTGTACCCAGTATTGTAGCATAGAGTGATTAAATAAGAAGATACATGTACCTGGCACATAGTAAATGCTCAATCACAGTGTTATTGTTATTATTTGTATTTGTATTAGTATTAATTACAGTAACATCTGGTGTCACCCTTCACATGATAAAGCAGAATGGTGCCTGGAACTCCTCATTCTAGGAAATTATTCAGTAGCTCTAGATCTTTGTTTTTTGCTGGGTCTGTTTCTCAATTCTGACACTGGAAAATGAGTTTGACCTCTCCAAGCTTCCATTTAAAAATTTCTAACTAAGGATAAAATTTGTTTCAATCTCATAAAATTGTTTTGAGAGATTGCTTCAATTACTTACTGACATACAATATTGATATATTGTATCAATCTATCAACTGATCAATATATTGATACAGTATTGATCAGTAAAGGACCACAATTATGATTACAAATAGTTATTGCATACTTCCTAGTGAGGATTTGTTCTAGAACCTTCAGGAGTGAAGGTTCTGTTACTACACTTCTTGAGTGTGAATCCCTTTTCTGACTCTTGTTAACTGTATGACCTTGGGCACGGTGCTTAGTCAGTCTATGCCTCAGTTTCTTCATCCATGAAGGGGCATAAAAATAGGACTCGACAAAGAACTGTCAAGAGGTTGAAATGAAATAATGTGTTAAAAGTGTGTAAAAATAGAGCCTGGCACATGGTGTTTAAAATATTATTATCATTTAGTTATTTAAAAGTCCTTCAGGGTGAGTATTATTTTGCCCATTTTAGATGGCTAAATCGAGGTACAAGGCAGTTGAAAAAGGGTAATTCCATCAGTTGTCAAAGCCCTTGCCCTAAAAATTGCACTCAGTTGTTTCTTTTTGCAGAGACTCAATGCTGACCAATTATTGTTCATGGGATCCACTGAAATCACAGCTCCCTTTGGAACCTTTTATACTCTTCTGTTTGCTGTTGACACGAGAATAAGGACCATTTTTTGGGAATGAAATTCGAGGCAATAGCGTAGCTTTATTGTCTGTCATTTCCTCCCACACACCTTATGATCTAATATCTGGGACAATTCTCTATTCTCTGAACAAAGCCTGCATTGTCAACTTAAATCCTTCTGCTTACACTATGTCCTCCACATGGATCTGCTTTTCTTCCTCATCAACCTCTCTCTTTTCTCTTTAAGGCTCATCTCAATGGGTTTCACGGTGGAGAGGCCTCCTGAAACTTCTATGCAGCATGTATACTGTCTGTTGTCCGCTTTGATTGAGTTGTACATCATTGACCTGCTTGAATATTGAGAGACATGGGCTTGAGTCTCAGCTCTGCTGCTTCGTAGCTATGGAATTTGGGGTGAGTCACTTAAAATCTCAAATCCTCAGTCTCCTCATCTGTAAAATGCAGATAATAATAGCACTAACAAAAACACTGAAGATTAAGTGCAATAATGTATGGATTTTGCAAAGTGTATGGTGTGTGATAAAAATCCACATGCACGCTTTCTGCTATGATGATGATGATTTTGCCATTGACCCCTCTAACATCTGCTCATCTAAAGCATTAACTAATTTTACAGTGTCATTGAGATGAATTAAATGTGATTTATATTACCTTCAGGAGCACTCACTGGACAATATATCTACCTCCAAGCATATTCAGAGAACACTACAAGGTAATAGTTGGAACTGTTGTTCTACCCAAAGTCTCAAATGAGAGTGTTTTGCAAAGAGGTGAATAAGGTTTCCCCTGTCAGTACATCTCCAGAACTTGTTTTTCTGCTTTTTTTTTTTTTTTTTTCTGAAAGCTTGCAAGCAAAGAGAGGTCAGTGTTTCTGTAAAACAAACGTTGCCCATCACACTTGCTGCTCTATATCCCCTGGCAAGAAGGCAATTTGAAACTAAGAAAGTTAAGCTTTAACCTTGCAATCTAAGCAGATAACATAGCCATGGTCTATATTTTATAGACCTGGTGGAGTGTAAAATTGAGTCCGCTTGAAGTGTTAGGCTCCCATTTTAGTGTCTTAAAGAAACCAGCAGAAGCCAACATTGCCTGGACTCATGTTTAGCCCAAATATTACTTCTGGGTCAATGCAAATGGAAAATAGGTATTTATGACTCCTATTAGAAATTGCATGAAGGACCGATCATGAAATCATTCATTAAAAAAGAGAAGATTTTTGTTTATCTAAACTTTTATGTAGCTTCTTATAAGTAGTCACCACTCTACCTCTTCTGTTCCAAATTAACAGTAAGGAAAATAGTGGAAAAATCAAGTGGGAAGCAAAAGATTTCATCATATAGGTAACTTGACAAAAATACATCAATCAACAATAAAGCTTTATTCAAGCATGGCTTGTGTTCTTCAGACACTTTAAGCCAATGTGTCTAAAATAAACCTATCATCATCTTTTCTTAACCCACTTTCATGATCTTCTCTGTTTCTTATCTTGCTTACTGTCACCATTATTCTTTTGGCAGAACTGTGTTGTCCTTTTGCTATTTTTCACTTCATACCACCAACTGTTTCCCAGTGTTTGCAGTTACACTTTCACCATGTGTTTCAAATCCATCCTTTCCCTCCTACCACTGTTACTTTATATGTAGGCCTTTTTCCTCTCCTGTAGGTCTAGTGGTGAAGACCTTAAGCTCTGGCATCACTCTGTCCAAGGTCAAATCCTTGCTTTGACACTTGGTAATTGTGAGATCTTGGGTTAGTGATTTAATTTCTTTGTTTAGTTCTCTCATCTAAGTGGGGATTATAATTGTGCTTTCCTCATAGGTTTGTAGGACATACTTACAATACTTGTTCAGGCTTAGAATCATGCTGTGCCCAGTAAGAGTTAGCTGTTTATATTACTTCTTGCATACGATTTTTAAGCAGTTTTCCAACTGATCTTCCTGTTTTCTTTTTTCTCTTCCCTCAACAATTTACCTGTTTTCTGATTTATTTTTGTGTCATTTTCTCACTCCAAGGTTTGGTTGGCTCCTTGATTCAGAAACTAATACCCAACTAGCTCTTGGTGACAGTTTTGAGAACTTGTCTCTGTCTTGTCTTCAAATGATGCTTATCCTTTGCTACTCTTTTCTCTGATTTCAAGTTCACCAGCAACCCTTCTAAAGTTGGATTTGTGTCCAGCTCCTTTGACTATTGGCTGGCTTTAGCCATCTTACAACCTTTTCCAGGCAAAGAATCATGCCCCATCATGATCTAGCAATCCCACTTCCGGGTGTATATCCAAAGGAAATGAAAACAGGATCTCAAAGGGATACTAGCATTCCCATGTTCAATGCAGCACTATTCACAATAGCCAACACATGGAAACAGCTTAAGGGTCCATCAATGGATGAATGGATAAAGAAGATGTGGTATCTATACTCAATGAAATATTCTTCAGCCATGAGAGAAAAGGAAATCCTGCCATTTGTGACAATATGGATGGACTTTGAGGGCATTATGCCGAGTGAAATGAGCCAGGCAGAGACAAACACTGCATGGTACCACTAACATATGGAATATTTGAAAAAGTCAAACTCATAGAAACAGGAAAACGGTAGTTGCCAGGGTCTGGGGATGGGGAAAATAGGGAGAGGTTGGTAAAAAGGTACAGACTTTCAGCTATAAGCTGAATAAGGTCTGAGGATCTAATGTAAAACATGTTGATTATGGTTGATGACACTGTATTGTATAATTGAAATTTTCTGAGAAAGTAAAACTTATTCTCACTGAAAAGAAGATAAATGTGTAAGGTGATGGATGTGTTGATTAATTAAATGGAGGGAACCCTCTCGCAACATATGTGAATATCAAATCACTACGATGTACACTTTAAATATCTTGCAGTTTTAGATGTTCAATTATAACTCAATCGAGCTGAAATTAAAAAAAAATAAATAAAAAACTTGGCTGACTCAACATTTCCTCCCTTTACTGCAGAGTGAAGTCCAGCCTTGGGTTGGCTGTAAGGAACTTCAAACTCTGGTCCCAGCTCACCTTTTCTGGCTGCCTCTCTTCCCTATTTCTCATTCCTCTGACTATCTTACCCTTGATCTTTTCAATACTAGAATTTTCCTCTTGCTTTTTCTCCCTCCAGTGAAATAGTTCTTCTCCAAAGAGCCCTGATGAAATACCACCTCTTTGTGAAATGCACCTGGGGGAGATTCAGTCCCATCTCTGTGTGTGTAGCCATCATGATCATCACAGGGAGTGGCAGAATAACAGTATTAACATCCAGCATTTATTTTGACCACTTAACTAGCCAGTCACTGTTGTAAACACTTCACGTGCTCATTTAATCTTTTGATCAAATGTGTAATATTTACTATTATTACCTCCACCTTGAAGATGGGAATATGAAACTCAGAAAGGGTAAGCAACTTACTTAAGATTTCTACAGCGCGTCAGTCATGGAACCAAGATTTTAACCAAATAAGTTGGTCCCAGTGGTATCACTCTTAACTTCTTGACTCTAATACCTCCCTAGTATTGCCTCTCACAGCATTTTAATTGTATTCATTGCATCTGAATGATTTTTATACATGTTTGTTTATTTCCGTATAATGTCAGCCTTCAGAAAGGGATTTAGAGTGTTCCCCTGTTCCTGGCACTATTACTTTTCAAATAGTTAGTGCTCCATAAATGTCTGTCACATCGAAATGAAATTTACTAAACCTGACTACAGGAAACAGCTGCCCTGGGACTCCCGCCTCCAGCTTTCCTGTACTAAGACTCATTCATGATTTAATGAAGACTCCCAGTTGATAAATGATGGACCAGAAAAAAGAATGCAGGGACTTCCCTGGTGGCACAGTGGTTAAGAATCTGCCTGCCAATGCAGGGGACACGGGTTCGATCCCTGGTCTGGGAAGATCCCACATCTGCAGAGCAACTAAGCCCCTGCGCCACAACTACTGAGCCTGTGCTCTAGAGCCCACGAGTCACAACTACTGGGCCCACGTGTCACAACTACTGAAGCCCATGCGCCTAGAGCCTGTGCTCTGCAACAAGAGAAGCCACAGCAATGAGAAGCCCGCGCACTGCAACAAAGAGTAGCCCCCGCTCACCGCAACTAGAGAAATCCCGTGCACAGCATCGAAGACCCAATGCAGCCAAAAAAAATAAATAATATAATAAAAATAAAAATGAAAGAAAAAAGAATGCATACCTTTCTATTTGTCACTAAATACCTATGTAACTTTGGACAAGCCACTTAATCTCTCCAGTTTTTAGTTTGTTAAATGGAGACTTTAACTCCTAGGATCTTTCATTCTCCCAGGAGAATGTGAATGAAATGTGAGGATGAAATGAGACACTCAAGGGGAAGAATTCTAAGACTTGTAAAAGACCACGCAAAAGGAAGGGACAAACATTCTAATTACTATAAGTAAATGATGGTGCCAATTAATATTGAATCTGGGTTAAATGGAGTTTTTAACTTTTCCCACTTCCTGCTTCTCACGGGTAATGAAGTACCACGAAAGGAGGAAATTTCGTGCTAGCTTTGAGACATCCACCATTTGTCACAGGTAGAAGTAAGAAATGTCATCTCACTGGCTCCCGCAGTGCAAGATATGGAAGGAGACTTGAAACACAACCTGTGCTTCTCATTTGTACATGGTGCGACTGAGGTCCAGAGAGGGGAAACAACTCATTCAGGAGGTTACCACATCTTTTTGGACAATATGGGCTGCATGAGGGTGTCCTATGTAGAGTAGATAATTGGAAAAAAAGACTGTCTTGGTTTTTTGTTTTCTTTTTTTTTCCCCCTAAAACTGACCAAAACAATGAACATAACTAGAGATCTGGTAAAGTACAGATCTTTACCACTGGAGCTCCATTTCTGGAGTTAACCCCTCTCTCTTCCACCACACCCTTTACTGATGATGTGATTCAAGTGAGTTAATTAACCTCTCATCCCTCAGTTTCCTAGTCTGTAAAACTGAAATAGTGAAGTGTCCATCTTAAAGGAGTAATTTGAGGATATAATGAGTTAAACTGTGCAAAACTCTTAGAACTGTACCAACCACAGAGTAAGTGCTAGATGCTTGATAACTAAATAAAAACATCTGAGAATTTGAAAATAGCATTTTTGGAACTCATACATATGATGAAATTGAGGAACCATGCTTTCTACTTGCAAATTATGTTTATAAACCTTCACAGTTTATGCTTCTGTTCCTCCAAAGATTTTCCTCACTACATGCCTAGGTCAGAGTTTTTAGCCAAGTCACCAAGGAGTTAGCATGAGATTAATTAATTTTCAGAAGGTTAAACTTCTTTTCCTGGAGGTTACTGTTGTATTTTTAATTGGCAGGATGTTGTCACTTCGTCACTTTTTTTTTTTTTTTTTTGCGATACGTGGGCCTCTCCCGTTGCGGAGCACGGGCTCCGGACGCGCAGGCTCAGCGGCCATGGCTCACGGGCCCAGCCGCTCCGCGGCATATGGGATCTACCCGGATTGGGGCACGAACCCGTGTGTGCATCGGCAGGCGGACTCTCAACCACTGCGCCACCAGGGAAGCCCAGTTCGTCACTTTTTGAAAACAGATTCTCCAACAGTCAAATGCTGATGGTTTCTCTGCCAAAAAAGGCATCTAAAACTTTCCACGATCAATACGCTACCAGGAAAAACAAAACACGCTGAAATGTTATGCTGTATTTGTTACCAAAGATCTGAAGTCAAGTTAGGAAATTATGTTTTGCAATTACACAAGGCAAAAGCTGATGGTGGCTTATCAGTTATGAGTAGTCTGGCCTCACAATAACCTTGTCACATTTGCCCTCTTATGTCTGCTCAAACCAACAACAAAAAACCCTGGATGAAGTTTTAATTTAGTGAATCAATTCTTTTGATTGAATGTGGGCACTGAGATTGTATTGGGTAGAAGTTATTATGAAGTAAATTTAAATGAAAACGTGCATATAAATACACATATAGTCAAGTGTTCAATATTTTATCTTTTGCATTAGTTCCTGACTGTTACCTAGTAACCTTTTTATCACCATAATGTCCTTTGAATAAACAGGGAAATGATTACTTTAGAAAAAAGTAACTGAGGCACAGAGAGATAAAGTGAATGAGTTGGAATTATCCAATGAGGAGATACAACTACAGAACTGACATCATTTATTTTTCAAAGAAAAAGTATCTGTGCTCATGTAGAGTACAGTAGCTAGAGGTGTCTTTTTTTTTTTAACTTAAGTACAGTTGAGCTACAACATCATTTTAGTTTCAGGTGTACTATAGAGTGACTTGATATTTTTATAGATTACATTCCATATAAGTTATTATAAAATATTGGCTATATTCCCTGTGTTGTACATTGCATCTTTGTATATTATTTATTTTAAACCTAGAGTTTGTATCTTTTAATCCCCTTCCCCTATCGTGCCCTACCCCTCTCCCCATTGGTAACTACTAGTTTGTTCTCTACATCTGTGTCTGCTTCTGTTTTGTTGTATTTGTTCATTTGTTTTAATGTTTAGATTCCACATATAAGTGAAAACATACAGTATTTTTCTTTCTCTGTCAGACTTATTTCACTAAGCATGATATCCTCCAAGTCCATCCTTGTGTTGCAGATGGCAAAATTTCATTCTTTTTTTTAATGGCTGAATAATATTCCTTTATATACATATATGTATCTATATAACATTACATATATATTATATATTACATTTTCTTTATCCATTCCTCTGTTGATGGGCACTGAGGTTGCTTCCATGCCTTGGTTATTGTAAATGGTGCTGCTATGAACACTGGGGTGCATATATCTTTTCGAATTAGAGTTTTAATTTACTTTGGATATACACCCAGGAGTGGAATTGGTGGATCATATGGTAGTTCTATTTTTAGTTTTTCAAGCCATTCATGAAATAGCTAGTTAGATTCATTAATTCTACAATTATCTACTCAATATCAACATACACCTATAAGCCAGTTGTCAGCCTCCAAGATGTCATGAAATTGGGAACAAATCTTACCAGAAGAGCAGTGTGACTCACTCTGAGAATTGCCACTGATTTTGTAGGTCCCCAACCCTAGCTTTCAAGATGTGGAATATCTGGAAAACATCTTCATGTGGCCTGTTGAGCCACCTTCAATCCTTCTACATTCTGCTGTGGGTCTGGGAGGCTGCCTCTATGAATAACGTTATCTGAACTCCCTGTCCTCTGGCTTCCCACTGGGCTCCCTCTTTGCTGGGGATTGGATTGATATTAGCTGCATTCCTCTTCCAAAGGCCAGAGTCCTCTTGCAAAGCCTCTCTGATAGTTAGAGCGATAGCTATGGCTTTCTTCATCTTCCAGTAACCATTGGTCTAAAAATGATAATGCTCACTCTTGCTAGCACTGGGTGCTTCAGCAGTCTCGCTGGGTCCAGAAACCCTGCCCACATCTTTGCAAATAGTCCCTTTATTAAACTCCCCTCCATTGCCCCATTTAAGTGGGCTTTGTGTTTTCTGCCTGGACTCTGACTGATACCAAACCATAGAATTTCAGTGTTGGAAAGTACTGGACTAGGAGACAAGCTTCTCTTCCTGATTTTTTTTTTCTTTTTCTTTTCTTTTTTTTTTTTTGCGGTCCGCGGGCCTCTCACTGCTGCGGCCTCTCCCGTTGCGGAGCACAGGCTCCGGACGCGCAGGCTCAACAGCCATAGCTCACGGGCCCAGCCGCTCCGCGGCATGTGGGATCTTCCCTGACCGGGGCACGAACCCTGACCGGGGCACGAACCCGTGTCCCCTGCATCGGCAGACGGACCCTCAACCACTGCACCACCAGGGAAGCCCCTCTTCCTGATTTTTTTAATAGCTCAGTGATTTTAAGCAAATTGGTTCCCTTATCTAGATCTCAGTTTCCTCACATATAAAATAAGCTATATTATCATACTAATAGGCTATTATTATTATAAAAATAGGCTATGTTACTTACAATGTTTAAAGTATGATGAACATATCCTTAGACAGTATCTGGTCCAATGGACCCTCCCATGTGCCAATCCCATGAAACTGCCCTTCACTCCCTCCTTGAATTTTTCCATTAAGGCTTCATCCACTGATGTGACTGTCTCATGCACTTATTCAATAAGTATATTTGTACCACTGGACTAAGGGGCTTTTGGGTTTTATTCCAACTTCTCAGTTGTGTGATTCTGCACAAATCATTACCATCTTTTCACACCACGTTGTCTCAGCTGTGAAATGGGGACGTAAGGCCTAGCTTTCTGGAGGCAGAGGGCCAGACCTAATGCTTTCCCCTGTTTCTTAACAATTTTAAGATTTGCGATTTATATAACGAAAAAGAGCTACAATTATATGCCTAAAGGGGCTTCCTCAATCAATATCAGAGCTCAGTCTGATAAAGTGATGAAGACAGCAGGCTCTGGAGTTGGAGTCCCAGTTCTGTCAATACGAAAAGTTGTTTCACTTCTCTGTGCCTCAGTTTTCTCAGCCATTGTATGGGGAAAATAGTACATCTGCCTCAGAAGGTGGCTGGGAGTATCAACTGAGTTAATACTTGTCATATATGCATACTCATGACATTTCATTTACTAAGTACTTTGCATGAATCAACTTTTTAATCCCCACAGAAACCCATTTTTCTGATGATCACAATGGTCTTTTTCTGTACCATGAATAAACTATGCGACTTTTCTCCTTAGAACCTTTGCAGTTGCTGTTACCTCTTCCTTGGACCTCTCCAGACCCTCTCATGACCAGCCTCCTCTGGTTTTAGGGTCTCAAATGTCACCTCATCAATGAAGCAAAGTATCTCCTCTACCTGCATTCAGTTTCCATTATATTACCATAGGTTTACTGCCTTCATAATAACTCATCAATTCCTGAGATTATCTTGGTTTTCATGTTTATCATCTCTCTTCCCATATAAGCTCCATGAAGGCAGTGAACTGATACATCCTATTTCCCACTATAAATCCAGTGCCTAGAACCGTGCCTGCCACATATAGTCCCTCAAAAATATTGTGGGATGAATGAGTCAATAAGGGAGCTAGAGTGCAGAGGATTTAAGTAAATAATTGCAGGCATTTTGTTTAGTAGGAGGCACAATAGGAATTCAAATGTATGAATGACACTAAACCCAGGCTGCCACCATTTGCCTTTTTCAGTAGTTCTTGGAAGAGGTAATAAGGATTTGCTTGACAGTCCTAGGACAAGAGATAGAAAGGGGAAGTTAATGTAAAAGATATTTCAGGGAGAAACTGACCAGAGTTTAGTGACCTGTAAGATGGTGGGGGGCAGGCAGAAAGCAGAGGAACGATGGATGAATCTAACTTCAGCAACTGGGCGGCTAGTGATGCCAATGAATAAATGATGGTGATCAGACCATCACATCTGGTGGATGGTCTTGTCTGCGTCCTGGCTTGGTGTTTAAAGAGCAGTGGGCAACTGGCCAGCTCAGGGGACAGGGGCAAAAATCTTAAACAGCTAATCCTTAACTCGTGGTCCAGGTGTCACCAGCCTCAGCTCTTATTCATTTCTCACTCTTGGTTGGGAGTTATTTGAGTCAGGGAGAAGACATTCTAAGTTCTAAATGAACTCTCACTAGATCACATCTATCACTTCTGATCAACAACTAGCCAGGCTGCCCCACGGCAGGCCATGGCGTGCACCTGTCACCT
This sequence comes from Lagenorhynchus albirostris, assembly GCF_949774975.1. Taxonomy (NCBI): domain Eukaryota; kingdom Metazoa; phylum Chordata; class Mammalia; order Artiodactyla; family Delphinidae; genus Lagenorhynchus; species Lagenorhynchus albirostris. The sequence continues at coordinate 100,862,496 of NC_083098.1, read as the reverse complement.
CCTTCCTAAAGCCTTGTTTGTTGTTCCCCAATATCTTTCCAAGGCAGTTGGACTTTTGTATTTGTCTGACAGTCTCCTCAAGCATCAAAGTCAAGATGTGGGCTCTAACATAAGAAGATCAGGGTTTATTATTTTTACCTTTTGTTAAAAGTGAGCAATACATTTGATTTTCAGAAAAATGTAATAATGTCTATTGTTTTTCATGCAGAAAATCTTTGTCATATGCTACTTCTTTTAAAGCTTTCATTTGAGGCACAAGAAGCAGAGCTAATATTTCAAGTCTGCATTTAATAAATGGCTAAAAAATACATACAGATTCCAAATATTGAGGATATTAAAAACACTCAAGAAGTAATAATGTGTGATGTGTTTAAATATTTGAAATACCAACTCAAAAAACAATCTTCTAATATACATAGGGAAGCTGCATTCACTTAAATTAATTATTTCATCCAATAATTTCAAATCTGGGAGAAAATAATCTAAAAGACATACATAATTATACACAGAGATATTTATCTCAATGCTATTTATATTATGGGGGAAAAAGAGAAAAAGGGAAAAAATCTAAATATTCAAAAGCCAGGGAATGCGGTCAAATACAACATATTGTAACTGTACAATGGAATATTATGTTTGCCATTAAAATATTTACATTTTAATAACAAGGTTAATACTTATGAAGGTATGCAATGTAAGAAAAGGATAAATATTTGGTATGGATGGGATCATTAATGCACACATGGATGAAAAAAGATGTTACTTATTATTTGTAGTTACTTCAAAGTACAGGAGCATAGTAGGATTGTGTGTTGTGTGGTGTGAGTGTGTTATGTGCTGTGTGTTGTACTTTCCAAATTACTGCCATGAACATGAGTGACTTTATTTATTAAAAAATATATATTTTTTTACTTTTTATTTTATATTGGAGTATAGTTGATTAACACTGTTGTGTTAGTTTCAGGCATACAGCAAAGTGATTCAGTCATACATATACATGTATCTATTCTTTTTCAGGTTCTTTTCCCATTTAGGTTATTACAGAATATTGAGCAGAATTCCCTGGGCTATACAGTAGGTGCCTGTTGGTTATCTATTTTAAATATAGCCATGTGTACATGTCAGTGCCAAACTCCCAATATAACCCTCCCTCCACCCTTCCCCCCGGTAACCAAAAGTTCATTCTCTAAGTTTGTGAGTCTGTTTCTATTTTGTATTTAAGATATGGAAGCAACCTAAATGTCCATCGACAGATGAATGGATAAAGAAGATGTGTTACATATATACAACGGAATATTACTCAGCCATTAAAAAGAATGAAATAATGCCATGAGTGACTTTTATAAAAAATGATTCACCCTCTCAACTCCAGAGGAGAAGGAGGCAGAACGCTGTCCCTGGGAAAAAGCAGCAGACCGGACGATTCTCCCAAGGGCAGGACAAGGACCACTATCGTTGGAAGTTAAAGGAAGGCTGCTTTGGGCTTCCTCAGCATGAGGAAGATTGCTCTGTAAAGCTGGCAATCACCAAATGGTTATTTTCTTAAAGAAGCAGGCCTGCTCCCTAGTAATGAGAGAGGAAGTCTTTCGGGGAACCAGACGTGAGAGAAGGCTCCCTTCAAACTCTTGGGTTCTCTGGTTTAGGGAATCCAAGGGCTCTATAACTCAGCAGAAGTTTGCTTCTTCTCTACAGAAAAGATTTTTTTTTCTTTTGTTATTTGCATAATATTGATAAATCTCACATTCCTGCCAAGAGGAATGAAAAACCCTGTCATTTCTGCCTTCCTGAAAAAAGAAAATGGAATTTAGAATGAGTATTGGCCTCTTATTAAACTAAATTTCAGCTCTCTAGCTTTGAAGCTGCATAGGATCTCGTGCAGAATATTTCTGCAGCCCCTGTGCAGGTGATTCAAGCCTGGAACTCACCCAGTCAAGCCAAACCTCACTGGAGGGCTCTCTGGTGCCACATGGAGATGTTTGGTCCCCATGCTTTTTCTCCTGGGGGCCTAGGGTCCTGTCTCCAACCACCTGCCTCCTGCTTCATGTTTTCACATCAGCTTTTCAGTCCTGTGCCCAACTGCTTAGGGCCCGGAACATGGTTAGGGATCTAATTAAAAAAAAAAAAACGTTTCTAATATAGCAATGGAATTAATGTGGTCTCCTTTTCAAGAAATCTACTTCGACGTGCTGGGGTTTTCTTGCGATGGGTGGATAAGAGGGAAAGTGGTGGCTAGTGGCGGAGGGAGTTTTGTATCTGTGGACCTTTGGGGGGGTCCACAAATCTTAGGCCACATCTAGTGTGTGTTCAAGAGCAGCCAGTTTTGTGAAATCCCATTTTTATAAAAATATTAGCTTTTAGGTCAGTCTCCTAATTTTTTAGTATCTTCTGTTATTTTATTTTCCTTTCAAGAAATGTCCTGACTTTTTCCTCACACTTAGTTGAAAATTGCATTGCCATCCTCTGTGAACACTTATTTAGAGGTGTGGCTTTCCACAGTACTGATTCAGGAAGAGTGCTAGCAAGGCACAATGATTTTGTTCTTCCCTAAGTGAGCAGAGAGGTCCATCTGAAAGTTACATGTTACTTGTCTACTTTGTACAGATGACTCTGGTTTTGGTAAATATCTGATAAATTGGCAATTTTTATTTCAACTTGAAAGGGGAAAAGCAATGGTTCTAATAAGCAACATTCACTGACGAACAGTAGCAATAAAAATGTCTACAGCTTCAATACCGTGTAGAATTAAGGTTCTGGCATCTTTCTGAATTGTGGCCTTCCAGGCTGATGGCCTGTTATGTTTTGTTTGTGAGATAGTGTGCGTGTATGTGCAATGAAGGAAAAAAATCAAAGCAATGTAGCTTAACTATGTATTTTCTTGTCCATAGGATTATTACTGATAAAAATAATTTTGTCCTGCCCTCTTTCCCCACAGAAGGTTCTAGTAGGACAAAGCTTTTTAAAGGCTGTTGTATTTACTTCCCTATCTCCCAGAACAGGAACAGGAACTTATATATAATAAATATACATTAAATGAATAAGTGAATTAATAAAATATTATTATGATATATTAACTTTGGTCAGTGCCACTGAAATAAATTACTATGCTACTCTGGGACTTTTGACAGGACATACTGGGTTCTCTGAGGTACGTTCCATATTTTCTCTTTCTGTATTGTCGAGACTAGTGGAATTTTAGAGCATTCACATATTTTAATCACTCATTGAGTTCATCAGTTCCTACAAAATGATGTAGCAGAAAAGAAAGAGAGTAGGTGAAGATATGGGTTGTAGCCCTACACCTGGAATAGCTCACCTAGCTTGTTAATGTTTGTTACCTCACTGGCAAAGAACACTACCTTTTCTATCTGATTTTAACACGTTTGATGCTAGAAAAAAATTGTGCATGAAAGAATGTAAAAATAAATGTAAATGTAAATGCCTGTAAATGTAAAAAAAATGTAATGTAATGTAAAAAAATGTAAAAAATGTAAAATGTAAAAAAAATGCTTGTAAATGTTCACTATAAATCGCATAAGATATCTTTACAAAATAGAGCGTGTCCCTTTACATATCCTCTATATTCTACTGCTTAAGAATGCCACAAAATTGGAGAAAAAGAGGATGCAGAGGTGATGATTAGTCTGATGGATCAATTTGGCTAGGCTATAGTACCCAGTTCTTTAATCAAATACTAATCTAACTGTTGCTCTGAAGGTATTGTGTAGACCTGGTTACCATCTGTAATCAGATGACTTTAAGAGATTACCCTGGATAATGTGCGTGGGCTTCATCCAATCAGTTGAAAGGCTTTAAGCAAAAAGTGGGTTTTCTTGAAAAGAGAATTCTCACTCAGGACTGCAGTATCAAATTTTGCCTGAGTTTCCAGCCTGTTAGGCCTATGAATTTTGGACATGGCAGCTCCCACAGTCATGTGAGCCAATTCCTTAAAATAAATCCCTTTATATATGTATATGTTTGCCTGTGTATGTGTATGCACATGTGTAGGTGTATGTATATGTATACAGATGGTCCCGGACTTTGGATGGTTTGACTTACGATTTTTCAACTTTACAAATGGTGCAAAAGTGAAACGCATTCAGTAGAAGCTGTACTTCGAATTTTGGTCTTTTCCCTGGGCTGGTGATATGCAACCTGGTAGATCCTCTCTCATGATGCTGGGCAGCGGCAGCAACCCATAGCTCCCAGTTAGCCATTGCTCACGAGGGTAAACAACCGATATGCTTACGTCTCTTGTGCACCCACACAACCATTCTGCTTTTCACTTTCAGTACTGTACTTAATAAATTACAAGAGATATTCAACACTTTATTATAAAATAAGCTTTGTGTTAGATGATTTTGCCCAACCGTAGGCTAATGGAGGTGTTCTGAGCACATCTGAGGTAAGCTAGTCTAAGCTACAATGTTCAGTAGGTCAGGTGTATTAAATGCATTTCAGACTTAAAATATTTTCAACTTACGATGGGTTTATCAGGACGTAAGCTAAGAAAGACCTGCATGTATATATGTATTGGTTTTGTTTTCCTAGAGACCCCTGATGATACAGGGAAAGAATGGGCAGAGAAGAAAAGTCATATTTGGTAAATGTTTTCCACTTTATAGTAGTTTTTCAAACCTAGTAACATTTCTGATGTTTGGCAGTATCTAAATTACACAACAAATATGTGTATGTGAATCAGGAAATTTGCGAGGCATTGCAGTTTAAAGTGCACAGCTGCTCTGCTAACAATTTAGGCAATGGGAATCCCTAGAGTTATCTGAGCCGCGTCCCTATACCTCAGATCATACTCCAATAAAGATGTTAAAAAAAAAAAAAATCACATGGTGGATAAGTGTGCAGACAATAGAACACAGCTGCCAGGAATCAAATATTAGCTACATATCGAACAAATTAGGTGATCTTGAGCTATTTGCTTAATCTCTCTGGTATTAAAGTTTTGATCTGTAAAATTAAAATGATAATACCTACCCTCTAAAATAAAAAAACAAAACAAAACAAAACAAAACAACAAAAAACCCAAAAATTTCCAAATGTTTTGAAGCCCAGACTCCTGTCACTAGCACTGTGCTGTCAGTCTGCCAAATGGGAAGTGCCTCACAACTGCACAGAGGTTCCCCTGGGTATTTAGGTAAACACGGGTACATTAATAGAGTTACTTTTGCGGAATATAATATATGGATTCTTTTTAGAAGCAGAGAACTGCAATGCATGCAGACCTAAACAAACAAAACAAGCGAAGTTTGGGGGAGAAAAACAAACAAACAAACTTGCTTTGAACAGCAGGAGACGACGTTTTGGCAGCTGAGCAGGGCAAGAGCTTCATGAGCCGCTCTTTAATGCTGCGCTTGGTGCTGTTCTGAGTGTAGAGGAAACCTAGAAGATACGGGATGGGTTCTGTTAATGCTGTCTGCAGAGAGAAACTCAGGCATGCTGCAGGGTGTGTCAGCAGACGCCGGGCAGGCAGGATCTGGGAGCAGCCATCCGCTCAGGCAGAGGGTTGGGATCCCAGAAGGAAAAAAATAAATCCTTGTTTTCCCTTTGCTTTTCTCACTTTTTAGGTTTCCTTTATGTTGCATTAGATCACGATTACCCCATGAAAAAAGAATCATGCAAATATATCTTCTGAGTGGCAAAAATAAAATTTGCTGGCTTCTTTTGGTCTTAAATTGGGAATACAACAAATATCACTAAAAGAGTTAACTGGATTGAAATTTCAATATTGAAACCAGTATTAAGGGCCCACGTGACAATTTTGTGCATGCACTGCTCCCCATCTTTGATTCCAGAGGAGTGGGTGCTCTGTATAAATCATTCACATCGCAATCATCTGTTAGTACTTTTGCCTTCCCTGAAAGTGAGAAAATAGATGTCCTTCTTACACAGCTTCATTAGCATAAGCTGACGTGCCCAGAGATGGGACATCCTTCACATATTCACATGTGGACATTAATGGATGGGGCTCATTCAAACAGAGTGATTCCAAAAGAAACAAGGTGTATTCACAGAACGTTAACCCAGGAGTAGACGGAGCAGTATCTGTGACTTCAGATAGCTGGAGACGACTCAAGAAAAATCAGTAGTGACCCAGTGGGCAAGCTAGCAAGCGCTTGAAAAACTATTGGTGTCAGGAGTCACACTTGTTCAGCTCAGCCTCAACTTGCCCACTCTGAGTGACCAGAAGCCTGAATTTGCATGTTGCTATATATATTGCTTCCCTAAGTATAAAGCAACAGCAAAAGGACCAATTTAAATCAAGGTTAGACCATCTTTATAATATGAATATGGCAAATGTATCTCTTGTTGCTTTTCTACTTTATAATTCCCATCTTGGAATTATAAAGAGTCCTGACTGCAAGGCTACTGATCTATTTCCCTTCAGAGCTGTTCATCCTACCATTGGTGTCCACTGGCTAAAAAACCTGATAGATCTCTTGTGTTGGGCTGACGGCAAACTAGTAGCTACGAAAATCACATCAGATCATTTACATACTTGAAAGCCCCCTAAAACCTTCATGAAAAAAATCCACGCTTTCTAGCACAGACCCCAATCCCTGCATGATCTGGCCCTGTCTCACTCTTACAGCATTGTCCACCACCCTCCCTGTCTTAGACCATCAGCCACCGGCCACGCCACCCTTCTCGCCTTTGTTGAAACTCACACAACAGGTCCCTCCTCTCCCCTTGACACATATGGTGTGAAATATCTTGCTTACTTGATATGCCAAGTGCTGGTTGAGAGTCTGGCACGTAAGAAGAGATCAATAAATGTCTGACAAATGAGTGAATAGATTCACTTTCAATACCAAAAGAAGACCTGATTTCATTTCCTAGATTAGTATCTAAGGGAGCTTTTAAACTTGTGAAATAAGTCTGATTTACATAAAACAGAGTCTAGTTGGCTTCTTTGTATATTTCTAAGGAGACACGTCCATCTAAGTGTCCTCTCCTTTGTAAATGTGTCTGGAGCATGATGATTTTGCTTTAGTTTCTCAAGCGGGACATTCTGCTTCTTCCACTCATGTTCTTTCAAACCTCTGTACCACTGTATGCGCAGTCTGGTGGGTCCTTCACCACTTATCAACTTCTACCTGCTCGTGCAGCCTTCAAAACTCTGTTCAAACACACTTGCCTTGATAAACTTTCCCTGTCGTGCTTGCAGCCTTCCTGAGAGAAGAAGGACCCACCTCCCTCCTCTGCTCTATCTTCTCTATTGCCCCTGTATCACGCTCCATTGCTCTGAGTATCGTCCCCTCTTGCTGATTGAGACCCTATCCTGACAAGGAGTTAGAGAGAGAAGGTTCTACCAGCCATCTGCAGTAGGAGAGAGACTAGTGTTACCTCCTACCCAGCTGCTTTGCTTCAGATTTGATTTCTTGTTGTCTAGTCCAACTCTACAAACATGCCTGAAACTGGCATGTGGCAGACGCTCAAGAAATATTTGCTGGTTGCTTGATTTCCTCCTTTTCCCTTAAATTCTGAAATCTGCCAAGCTCACTCTCTCTGTGACAGCTTCCTGGACCCTCAGGCCTTTCTGCTTCCCAGGTACTTAAGTATTAACGTTACATTCCGTGTCCCCATCTCCAATTTGGTAATTAATGATGATCTTCCCTGGAGCATCTTCTGAACTGTACTTGGGGCTACAAATTTTACAGGTTGCTGTTTTCAGTCAGTAGTTAAAAGTCTTAGATTTTAGTAGTGACCTTGGGCAGATTATTAAACTTCTCAGGGTGTCTGTCTTTTCTTTATAAAACAAACGAAGACTTTATACTAAAGATCTTGGTTGTCAAAACATATTTTTTAAATCCCTTTTAGGAATATATATATTTTTTCTTTTTTTCTTTTGAAAATGAATAGGTGAGATTTGACATTTTTGGTTTTTGTGATTTTCTCTTCCCCTAAGAGAGAAGTGAGTAGGAATGAGAAACACATACATAAAGAAAAAAAAAATTATCTTGCTGCCTTTGCATGGTTATAATTTATAGGAGGCCCTTTTCAATAATAATCTCTTATCAGAATCAATAAAATATAATCTCCATGAAGGCCAGGCCAGGATATTTGTCTCTTTTTCAGCAGATTGCAATACAAACCACATTCATGGATATGCTTCTTGATGATCTTTGTAATACTGTAACAGTTGACCATTTCCTCATGCCTCTTCCCCTTAACTTCAACCTGGTTTTTCACCAATGACCTCACATTTCCTTCTCTTAGGAATATATTTAAATGTAAATTGTATACGGTGGTTTTTATTGTGTTTTCTTCTCAATGAGAGCTTTAGCTAAAAAGCTAAAGAGAGCTTTAGCTCTCCCTTCCTCTCCCTCCGCATCTTTCCTTCTCTGCTATCAGACCATTCTGCTCTTTTCCCCTTATAGTGTCTGAGTGTTCCAGCATGGTAATAAAACAGCCTAGGTAGATCCCAGTGCTATATGATTTGGGATAAGTATTTAATCTCTCTGAATCTCAGTTTCCTCATCAAGAAAATGGATTAGTAATAGTATCTACCTCATAATGTTGTTAGAATCTAATGAGGTAATATATAAAGCATTTAGCACAGTGACTGTTCCTAACATACACTCAGTGAATGTTAGATATTAATTTTTTTCAGTCCTTCAGTGTACCCCTCAGGTCCTTTCCACATGCTATTATCTCTCTCTGAAATTTTGTTTTACTTCATTGTGGCCTAGTTAACTTCTGCTCTGTCATACTTGAGATTTCAGTTCAATAATCACTTTCTGAGGAAAACTTTACATGGCAGACCAAACTAGGTTATGAACAGCTTTACTCTATGCTCCTATAGTTTCCTGTGTTTCTCCTTTATAGCCTTATCACAAATATAATTAAAACAATTGATGATACAATTATGTATTTGACATGTCTTCCCTACTGCAATGTAAGATTGAAGATTTCTACCTCCAGCCTTTAGAGAATACATAAATATTATTGGAAGTATTATCTCACCATAAGCAACCATATAACTGGCAAGTTACATGCGTACCTCAGAGACATTGCAGATTCTGTTTCAGGCCACTGCAATAAAGTGGATGCCACAATAAAATGAGTCACATACATTTTTTGTTTCCCAGTACCATCATCTGACAACCCAGTGTTGCCACAAACCTTCAATTTGTAAAAAAAAAAAAAAAGCAATATCTGTGAAGTGCAATAAAATGAGGTATGCCTGTATACAAGGCAACTGTTTTTAAGCACTGAACAACAAGCAATGTAGAACAGTCGTACTGGAGAGAAAAACCCAAAAGGTGAGCTCCACAATGCCCAACTCCCTCTGCCTGGGTGCATTTTCTTTCAAGAGTTCAGAGAGGTGGAGTGCATGCCCACTGTGCTGAGGTGGCAGAGACTGGAGTTTGCAGGGCAAGGTGCCGAAGAAGAGAGAACTGTTATGTGTGTCAGAGGGGAGGAGCTGTGTGAAAATTAAATGAATGTGGGCCATTGTGATAGTTAATTGTATGTGTCAACGTAACTGGGCTAAAGGTTGTCCAGATAGCTGGCAAAACATTATCTCTGGGTATGTCTGTGAGGATGTTTCTAGAACAGATTAGCAATTTAATTGGTAGACTGAATAAAAAAGATCACATTCATCAGTGCTGGTGGGCATCATCCAATAGGTTGAGGGCTTGAACAGAACAAAAAAGTAGAGGAAGGCGGATTTGTTCTCTGCCTGAGTTCAGATGTCTATTTTCTCCTGCCTTCAGACATTGGCTCCCCTGGTTCTCAGGCCTTTGAGTTTGGACTGGAATTATACCATCAGCTTTCCTGGGCCTCTAGCTTGCAGATGGTAGACTGTGGGACTTCTCAGCCTTTGTAATTGAATGAGCCAATCTTTCAAAATAAGTGTCTTTCTGTTTATCTGTATACATCCTCTTGGTTCTGTTTCTCCGGAAAACACTGACTAATACAGTCACTGACCAAGGGCTGGCTGATGCATGCTCAGGGACAGACTTCATAATACTCAGCAAGCAGAAGCTGCTCTAGGACTGAGAACTGAATGGAGATATCAGAAATCGTACAGTGCTGCAAGATGTGGGAGTTCTTGCCCAGGCTCCCCACAAAAAAAATTAAAATAAAAAAGAAGAGAAAAAAAAGAGAGAAAGAAGGAAAGAAAGAAATTGCACAGTGCATTGAGCACCTCTGGCATGCACTGGAAAGCTCAGAAAGACTATGCTTTCGGAGAAAGTATCATTTCCCAGAGTAAGAGCCACACCCTATAACTAAGTATAAAATCAAAATTGACCTATCCTAACATATAACAGAACTGAACTTGGCAACACCAAAAGTGCGAGCAACTGTGGAAAGCCTTCCAGAGGAATACTCAACACACTTTAAAAGAAGATAACACAATCTAAACTCCTTACAGTGTACTATAACAATGTCCATCATGCTACCAAGCATTAGTAGACATGTGAAGGAGTACAAAAATGTGACCTGCACTCAAGATTTTTTAAAAAGCAGTCAATAGAAACAGACCCTAGGATGACACAGATGTTGGACTTTAAAGAAAAAATTAGTCATAATAAGTAAACATTTTAGCAGTGAAAATAAAATTACAAAAGGAACCAAATGGAAATTTTGTATGTGAAAAGTAAGATATCTAAAATGGAAGAGCTTTTTGAGATGGGCTTAACAGCAGATTGGGGACGACTGAGAAAAGAGTTAAGAGCTTGAATGGAGATGGAAAGAGACAAATCATCCAACCTGAATAACAGAGAGGAAAAGAGATTAAAAAATAAACAGATCCTTAGTGATTTGTGAGACAATATCAAATAGTCTAACATGAATGTAATTAGAGAACCAAATGAGATAGAAGAGAAAAATTAGAAAAATAAATGGCCAAAACATTCCAAATTTGTTTATAAACATCAATGTACATATCCAAGAAACTTGAACCTCAATCAAGATAAATACAAGATGAATCACATAGACATGTCATAGTCAAATTATTGAAAACAATTAGAAAACTCTCAAAAAAAAAACAGACTAAAAAGATGTGTTATAGAGGTTAAATAATATAAGAATGGTTTTCCATCAGAAACAACAGATGACAGAAAACAATGGAATAAGTTCTGGGGGAAATAAAAAGACTTTCAACCCAGAATTCTATATTCAGTGAAAATAGTTTTTTGAGAATAAAGATGAAATAAAGATATTTTCAGATAAACTAAAGCTGAGAGAAATCATAGCTACTAGACCTCTATTACCAGCAATTATAAAGGAATTTCTTCAGGCTGAAAGGAAATTACATGATATGAAAAGTTAGATGTACAGGCAGAAATAAAGAGCACTGGAAATTGAAAATACATGAGTAAATATAAAATATTATCTCATTTTCCTCTTATTTCCTTTGTTTAAAACAACCAAAAAATATTGTGGGGTTTATTTCATTTGTAGATACTACATTTCTGACAATAATAGCATAAAGTATGGGGGAAAGTAAATGAAATTTTACTGTTGTACATTTTACACAAAGTGGGACAATATTAACTGTAAGTAGTCTGAATAAGAGAAGAAGACAGATTACAATTGCTAGATGCTAGGAAAACAAATGAAAATAATAAAAGGAAGGGCAGTCAAAATTCCAACTGAGGAATTAAAATGTAATATCAAAAATATTTGGTTCACCCCAAAGAAGTCAGGCACAGAAGAACAGAGAAGCAAGGAGAATATATGAGACAGTAGACTTACACTCAGCCATATCATGAAACCAGAAACCCAATCTTTTTTATTCACTACTGTATCCCCATTACTTTCCACAGTTCCTAAAATATAAAGAGCGTTCAATCAATATCTAATGAAAGCATGAAATCAGACTCTATGTCTTATGACACGGTCTCAAAATGTGCAGATTGGCTGCATGTCTGTAATTGGCAGATGCATTTGGAATCTGCATAGGGGTATACATCCTCGCAGCATGTGAAGCAATGTCCTTCCCACACTCCAACTGGACAGCTGTGTGTGAAGGCACTCTACTAAGGATGTTATGGACTGCATTCTCCAGCCAATAACACTGAAAGAAGATTGATGGTGAAGGTAGCTCCAGCAGCAAAATGCCTTAGTCTGGAGGGCAATTTACCCCCATAGAAACCAAATACTCTTTGATAGATTAATTGCATCACATAAATATTTATTTATTCTTTTATTTAAAAAGCACTTATTATAATGCGTATATTGTAAATAGTGTTTGTTGTAGAATTGTGTATACACAGTGGTCATATAAGAAAACGTCCCTGTTCTCTGAGGTCTAACCATCTACACTGATGGTAACACCTATTGTATTACATGACTGATTTATTCGTTTCTTTTATTAAACCTGCATTCTCTGAGGGACGAATTCTATTCGTTCCTTATTTCACTTTTTCAAAAAACATTTATTGAATGCCTTCACTGTGCTTTGTACTATCCCAGGTGATGGGAATACTTCAGTGAATAAACCAGACAAAAATTCTGGCTTTAATCGATCTTACATTAGAGTCAGGGAAGAAGAAGTAATAAACAAAAATAAATAGCAAAATATAAAGTTTGTCAGATTGAAAGCAGGGCTGAGGCCTACTGGGGAACAGGTTGGGAGGTGGGATGAGGAAGACTTGTAATTTTTTTTTTTTTTTTGCGGTACGTGGGCCTCTCACTGCCGCGGCCTCTCCCGTTGCGGAGCACAGGCTCCAGACGCACAGGCTCAGCAGCCATGGCTCATGGGCCCAGCCGCTCCGCGGCATGTGGGATCTTCCTGGACCAGGGCACGAACCCGTGTCCCCCCGCATCGGCAGGTGGACTCTCAACCACTGCGCCACCAGGGAAGCCCAAGACTTGTAATTTTAAATGTGGTGGCCAGGGAGGTTTCATTGGAGTGATATTTTAGCAAAAATACCTAATGAGCTGAGAAAGTTTCTTACCCTATTTTGATTATTAGCAACTACCACAGTGTATTACATATATTAGGCACTAATATATATATATATTTATTGAGTGATTAATCTTACTCATTTATTAATTTATTCAATTAGTATTTATTGACACCTATAATGGACAGATGAATGCCGTAAATAAATTGGCTATATAAACTGCTGAATCCAATAATCTATAACAAATTTATTGCCTTACAAATCAAAATTAAGTCAACTCCCTTATCCCTGCAACTAGAAGTTACTCCAGTCTACTAGCGTCCTAGTGCTTCAGAAATCATGAAAGAAAGGAATACAAACGAAAGAATAAAAAGTAAGTGTGCAAGTAAGTAGGCCACTTTAAATCATGATATAACCGAATGAAAGTGCATTCATTTTTACCAATGGGAAAGGTTTCATCTTACAAAGCCTGACTTTACGGAGAACCAATCAGCCCATCATCACTCTGGTTGCTCTGTATTTCTGACCCTTCCACATCTCAAAGGTGTATATGCAAGTGGTCATTCTTCACAGACTGCTTTTCCTGTTACACAAAGAAATGCCATTACGTGTAAAAGTCAGGCTTCAGGGATGAGTGATGGGCCATGAATTATGAATTTAATAAGTAACTATCATGGTAATAGAAATGGTAATTTCACCATAATGAGAATTACGCTTGTATCTTCCTCCTTTTTCTAGGATAGCTGACAGCAAAAACGAGTATTTCCTGTGGCTTTGCATAGGAATAAAGGCTCCTGCCTCAGAATTCACAGCCCTGTTCAAGCTTCCATCTTGTGCTTTTGAATTATGGACGATGTTTTTCTTTTTGGATCCTAAGCCTGTGGATGTCTGGTGGAGGAAAATGGCTAATAATGTTTCCACAGACATGGTGTCTTCCATGAATCAATAACTATGACAAAATCACCGGGCACTGCAGTGGCACGGCAATCCTGCCTGTATCTCCTTTGAATCGGTGACAAGCTGATTCATGAGCAGTGACTTGGTGCTGGGCTAGGAAGCACATGCTTCACTGGTCGCAAATGGGAACTTACCACTCACAAGTCTATTTTTTAAATGGGTTTGGGGCTCATAAACACACACACACACACACACACACACACACACACACCACATACATACACACACACAGGGTTCATTTTGCCTTTTCAAATTTATTCCTGAAGAAGCAGGGCCCCAGACAGTTTGTACTCTGGTGATGATTCTTGCTGAAAATTGCTGTCAACCTGCACCAATTGTTATCGGCGGCTGCAGTCAGCCCGCAATTCACTTTTTTTTTTTCACACACACAGACTGTATTTTATTTTTACAAGAGATAAATCAACTGACACCAAGCATTGTAAATGGATAACCATAACAAAAGCAACAATGATTGCAATTACCAAACACGAAACACACTCATACTGTGTCATAATATTGACATTCAATCCAGGAATCCTCCACTGTAACGGCTCCTTTACTTTGCAGTGAAAGACATCATGTATGAAGGGTAGCAGCAGGGTTAGTGACTGAAAATCAGGGGGAAATATCTACATTTAATTTTGTAACTATGAATTTGGAGGTATCACACTGACCTTCCTAACCCACCTGCTTTGTTTTGCCTGGTTGAGAAACAAGTTACCTTCTTTATCAGTTAATCCAGAAGAGGGAGCCAGAAAGTGCTTGAATTTGCTGGCAATAATCTATAGAATCTAAATGTAAATAGAGTAAATTTGACTCAGAGCTGCCATTTGAAGACACCTGTTTCTCATAAAACGAGTGCTGCTCTGTCAACCTCTTCGTCTCCCTCCTGTTTCTCCCTGCCTCTGTCTCCTTTAGATTTATCTCTCACTTTCTTCAGTGTTTCTTGCTTCCTTATCTCTGTCTCCATCTCTGTCTCTGTGTTTCTCTGGCTCCATGTCTGTCTTTGTTCTTCTAGGTGTCTCTTTGTATTTCTCCTTTCTGTATCTCTGCTCTATCTCTGTCTGTCTCTCTGCCTCTGACTCAGTCTCTCTCTCAAACAAGACAGGGTCCCATTTGATCTTCTTTACCTCTGTGTTGAGTGTGTGCATCATGAAACATTTAGAGAGAGTTTTAGTCAGCTGAGTATAGGATAATCATTGTAAGTTATTGCTAGGCGAATTTCAGTAAACACCTAGATTGTCAAAAGCTCTAACGCTTTCCAAACCAGTACTGAGTGCTTGTGTTTGTTCACGTTTCTGCCCTGCTCTATTGGCAATACTAGCCAGAGGATGTTAGCAGAAAATAACAACATGGTAAAGGCATCCACTTTCTTTGGGATCCTTTAAGATTCATCACTGAAGCCCAATTGTCCTGTGTTCCTCTGCATAGATTGCCAAAACTGCTTATGTGGTGAGATCTTTCGTGTGGGAGTTGGGAAGTTATCTGGAGTTCCCTATAAGTAGGGTGACAAGACCTCCTGGTTTGCTCAGGACAGTGACAGCTTATGCGTTATCCTAACATCCCATTCGTTAGCAGCCCCTTTTTGTGTTCAGAAATGTTCTGGTTTAGATAACAAATGATCTGGTCATGCTGGATTAGCAACTGGTAAGGTCCGTTCCCACAGAGCAATGTGCAGTCATTGAGGTCATTCCACTGTCATTGATGTAAATTGTGCAAATTTGTTTTAAAAACTGGTATTTAAAAATAGCTGTAATTAGTAGGAGAGATGAGACAGGGAGCTAAAATATAAATATTTGCGTACGATAGAATATTGTTCAGCTTAAAAAAAAGAAGGGAATCTTGCCATGTGTGACAACATGGATGAACTTTGAGGGCATTAGGCAAAGTGAAATAAGCCAGTCGCAGAAGGACATGATTCCACTGAGAGGAGGCATCAAGAATAGTCAAGCTCACAGAAGCAGAGAGTAGATTGTTGGTTGCTAGGGGCTGGGGGAAGGGGATGGGGAGATGATGTTCAACTGGTATGAACTTCCACTTAACCCAAGTTGAAGTAGGTCTGGGGATCTGCTGTACAACATAGCGCTCTGTGGTGCACTTAAAAATTCAAGGGGCTAGGTCTCATCTTGTGTGATAAAGCAACATAAAAAATGTACCAACATAAAAAAATGTAACGTAAGAAATGTAAGTAATTTGGGCAACATTTGTAGCGGAAAGACTTGCAGCTTTGGAGTCAGAAAGAACTGGTTTGAATAAGTTCTGCCACTTTTTGTTCGTAAGACTTTGGGTAAGTAACTTAAACTCATGAGCCTCTTTGATCTCACCTGTATCACGGGAATGATAGTAATGTCAGGCTTTGCTATGTCCTGGGGTGTTAGCAGGTTGAAATGAGGTTACATATACATAGCTCCTGGCTTGATAATGTTCTCCTCCTGAAATGTGTTTAATGCTCAGCACCCAACTCAAGAAGGAATATTTCAAAAATGATAGCAGTACCTTTTTTTGATATAACAGCAATTAAAGCATCCTCCAAATCTCTATCTTGAGTGTTGCCCCTTTAATAATAATTGTATCATAAATATGAATTAAACCTAAATCCAACTGTGCTATTTCTTCTCTTCAAGCTAACACAAATAACCCATTTAAAATAGATAGCTAGTGGCAAGCAGCCGCATAGCACAGGGAGATCAGCTCGTTGCTTGGTGACCACCTAGAGGGGTGGGATAGGGAGGGTGGGAGGGAGACGCAAGAGGGAGGGGATATGGGGATATAGGTATATGTATAGCTGATTCACTTTGTTATACAGCAGAAGCTAACACACCATTGTAAAACAATTATACTCCAATAAAGATGTTAAAAAAATTTTTTTAAATATATTTTTAAGTGTTTGAATGATTAAGCATTGTATAACTTCAAATTTTCCTTTGGGATTAGTCAATCATGTATTTTAAATTAGAAAGTTAGTTATAATTGAGTGAAGTTGAGTCTTCTGATGACAAGAAACCACAAATGCAATTTATAAATTGAGTTATAATAAGATTTGAGATTATAAAGTTTATTTTCTTGTCAAACAGAGTCTTTATTATATAATGAATCTTTCTGCCCCTCCACTACCCCAGTCACATTAATTTTAGTATAGCCTAGGCTACCCTGTTCATTTTATGATTGGCCAGTTACCGGACTACTGCCCTTTAACAACATGCTTGAGAGGATTTTTTCAAAAAAAATTAAAAACTGCTTCCTTTTCTTCACTCTACTCAGCTCCTTTTAGTATAAAATCCTAGAGTCTCATAGTGTGTTATAAGAACTTTGGCTTTTACTTAGCATGAAATAGGCAGAAGGGAAAGATTTTGAGCGAAGTCTTTAGTGAGGTAATCTAACCTAAGTTTCATTCTAGAAATATTCAGTGTTCACCTACTAATCAGTGTCAAAAACAAACCTAGTTTCTGCTCTCATAAAACTTACAAGCCAATGAGGAACGTAAATATGGAGAATTAAACAATTAAAACAGAAAAGTCCTTTAGACCTCACTTGAACATGATCTTGCCCTAAGGAAAGGTGGAGATAAATAAAGCCTACGACTGAGGCCTCTAACAACAGTAACAAGAACTTTCTATGTGCCAAGTATTATGTAGGATTGTATCATTTAATCTTTACAAGAACTCCATGTGCCAGATAATATCATGATAGACAAATCACAGGTGAGGCCATTAAGCATAGGGAGATGCATGTAGCTTATAAGTGGCAGGACCAGGATGTAAGCACATGTCCATCTGTCTACCTCCTGGGTCTGACATTCTGACTTCCCTACTGCACTCGTAACGGCTCCAGTAAATAACTAGACTACTTCACTTACTGCGTGTGTCTAACTGTGTAACCTTCAGTTACAGGACATTTGTTTCACTTTGCAGAGCAATTTTTATTTCCTTCCCTGCCCCCTCAGTTAGCCTTCTTAAAACTCATCCTGTCTTGAATATAGAACTGAAAACTTGGTGACCTGCGTTCCTTCACCAGAAATGCTGCCTCTAATTGCATTTTCTGCAGGACATCCATCAAATTCCTGGTGGTATTAAAAAATAATAAGGCAGTTGAAGAGAAGGTTGCACTAGGAGATCCAATTTCTTCATCTGAAAAATAGGGGTAATAATACTTGACACTTACTAATCTCAAGGAAGTTAGGAGATGAATGAGGTAATTGTTTCTGCAAAATCTCATGAATGTAGAAGAAATAACATATAATCCATTATAACTTCCAATGTGAAACACTACTTTCCTATCCTTTTGGGTCACTGTATTCAATCTTGAGCTTTCAACAATGTGTTTATTCTATAAAACTATTTGTTCATTAATCTAATGTATAGTATTTACTGAGTATATTATAAGGCAGACCCTGTGCTAGGTGCTTGGGATAAAATTCAAAAAAAATATGGAATGAAGCTAATGTTTACAATTTTGTGAATACCAATGACCTGGTCTTTACTGCTCATAAGAATCAAGAGGGTGGCTTTGAAAAATCAGCCCTGCCTAATCACTCCAGACTAACTGAATCAGGTAACTCAAATGTGAAGCCAAATTTGAGAACCATTGTTCTGTTCTGGGCTGATCCCATACCAGATAGATTTTCCAAAGAACTGCAGTTGTACAGTTCTGATATTGCAAACTAGTTGCTTCTACATGGACATTGTCCTGGGTTGAGAATGGGCTCTCAGAAATTCATGTTCACACTGAACCTCACAACGTGACCTCATTTGGAAAGAGAGTTTCTCAGATGTAATTAGTTAATGAGGTCATACTGAATTAGGGTGGGCCCTAAATTGAATGACTTGTGTCCTTATAAGAGAAAGGACACCTCCCCCCCACCCCTACCCCACACACACAGGGAAGAAGGCCATGTAAAGATGGAGGCAGAGACTGGAGGGAGGCAGATACTGGAGGGAGGCAGCTATAAGCCAAGGAAGGCCAGTGATTGTTGTCAACCACCAGAAAGTAAGAAACAGGCATGAAATAGAGTCTCCAGAAGAAACCACTTATGCTGGCACCTTAATTTCAGAATTCTGATCTCCCAAACTGTGAGAGAGTAAATTCTTGTTGTTTTAAGCTATCTACTTTGCAGTAATTTATGACAGATGCTCTAGGAAACTAATACAGGCATCAATTAACAGATTTTTAAGAAGGCCAGAAAAAATCGAATTACGCCATAGCCACATATTCATTCTCGACTTTATATATGGAGTCCCTCAAAATTTATTGGGCCTCCCTGGTGGCGCAGTGGTTGAGAGTCCGCCTGCCGATGTGGGGGACACGGGTTCGTGCCCCGGTCTGGGAGGATCCCACATGCCGTGGAGCAGCTGGGCCCGTGAGCCATGGCCGCTGAGCCTGCGCGTCCGGAGCCTGTGCTCCGCAACGGGAGAGGCCACAACAGTGAAAGGCCCGCGTACCGCAAAAAAAAAAAAAAAAAAAAAACTGTGTGTGTGTGTGTGTGTGTGTATATATATATATATATATAAAAGACATGGTGCTATACTTGTGATATCTTCTTAATAGTACTGTTAAGTTTTGCAAATTGCTACTAAGCATATTCATTCTAGGTAAATTAATCCACTTCACACTACAACTGAGTGGATTTCTAACTGTGTGGCAATGCCATGTTCTTTATTTTGCAGTTATTACCTGCCTGTCTTCACTGGATAGCAAATTCCTTGAGGGCAGGACATTTCTGTATTTTTATTGCTTTATACCCAGAGCCTTAGTGTCTGGCACATAGTAGCTTCTCAATGAAATGTATGTTGAATAATAAATGTAAAATGTATCGAGTGGTTGATGTTCACTTATCTTTCTATAAAAGACAGCTATCTCAATACGACTACCAATTATTTTGCACCTGCTACATGCAAGGCAGGGTACTAGGCATCTTACATATGTCATCACTCACCCTTACAACAACTTTGCAAGCTGGGTATGATTCCTATTTTATACTCAATAACCTAAATATCTCAGAGATTTTAAGCCACTTCTCCTATATCCCTCAAAAGTAGCTAAGGATTTAAACTCCAGTTCGCCTCTCTTAATGCAAAAAAGATGTTTGCACATTCTCAGAGGTTAGGAAAAAACATAAATGCAGATTCCTTTTTTTTTTTTTTTTTTTTTAAGAAGCGGCCACCCAGAGCCCATCCTTTATTGCTCAGGTAAATCTACTGAAATGATCGATACTTGCTAGGTACAATATCGTACATGTTGAGGTACAAGTGATACCCACAAAACATATCAATACGGGTCCAGAATAAGTTATATTCAATTAAACAGTATAGTTGGAAAGATCCCTAACTTCGATCCTAAATTCTCTATCAACACTGCAGGAAAATCAAGGACAACAAATCAATGTCCCTAAGACAGATATGAGTAGCTCTTCCTGCTAATTTGATTTTTAGTAACTAATGCTTTATGCTGACACACATTGTGAAATACTGTCCTTGAAGACAGACAGCTCTGTCTGCCTCTAGACACTTTTATTTATTAGAAATTGAGTCAGGAAAATCTGATGTTAAAATTTATCACAGCAGCTAAGGGGCTATGTCCTGCTGAAGAAAATTAATTTCACGCCAATTTGGTAGATGTTGTCTGATACCTTCCATAAGTAACTAACTTGACCACATCAAAATATTGCCTAAGAGAATTCTCTGAGCTGCATAAAGTGAGGTCACATTTTAAATGTAAATTCAAAATAGTACCATATATGTAATAAAGTCTCACACTATGTGCCAATTTGAAAGTAATGCAATACTCAAATTTGTGTTACATTTGTCAAGAATTTCATAACTTCAAAGCTGGCAGATTGAATGAATGGTGAGCTATGTAGGATATTGCTTTAAGGCAATATCCCTTAAAGTTTGTAACAGAAACTCTGGCCATCCTCTTCAGCCTTATGGAAACATCCAATTAAGACCTTAAATTCCTTGAGGAATAAATAAAACATAAGGGATTTTAGATTATAGAGGGATAAATAAATAAAACATAAGGGATTTTAAATTATAGAGGGATAAAACATAATCCCTCTATAATTCATACTAACCATGCCTCACCCCAAATACAGTGGACTGAAATTTTAATTCTGAAAATTCTAGCATCACTCCTTTCAAATCCACAAACGTCTGTTGATGCTTAAGTCTCATTAAATGCTCCTTGCTGTCTTCTCTTTCCAGGGATCTTAGAGTTTTACTGGAGAGAGGGTTAACTTTTAAGAGATAAAAGTGAAATGATTTAGAAAAAAAATCACTTCACTCCATAGGCTAATTCTGTGCCTTCCTCTATCATTCAGAACTCCTTAGACTGTATTGAAGCAATCACATTCTCTAGCTCTTCCAGGTCTCCATGAAATGAAATAGAGGGCTGTTTAGGAAACCCCAAACCATCATATTTCAGAAATCTGCTATGACTAAATATTATAAAAGGCACATTATAAATACTGTCTCATATAAACTTCATAAGAATCATTTATTAAGGAACAAACTGAACTCAGTAATATTTTAGCTTGTCCAAGATCAGAAGTCTAAAAACTAATGGAATGTGTCTAAGAACCTGGTCTGTCTGAATACCAAGGCCGCACGTACACTATTTATGTTTCATTCATCTCTGTCTCCCAGCATCATGCACGATGCCTAGTATTGGCTGTTCAATGCATATTTGTTAAATGAATGAATCAATGTTGGTTGAATTCCAAAGGAGAAAGGAAGGCTCCTTGTTAATGAATAAATCATGACTTCTTCAAGGTTTCCAAAAACAATCAGCATTTCATTGGGACAATCTGAAATGCCAGATCCTGGCAAACCTATCTGTCAGTTGGAGACAAGGGCATTCAGCAAATTGAGCCTTGAAAACTCGCAGAGCCAGCCTTTACTCGGTGGCCTTCAATGTTAGGCTGCTGGTTACTGGGAGCTGGGGGGGGAAGGGGAGGTGGTAGTAGTAGGGAACCCAGCATTGTCAACAAACTCTAATAGTCTGAGATAACGGTGCTGTTAAAATATACTCAGATCAGAAAAAGGAACAGATTAGAGTTATGAAATTGAGATAAGATATCCTTACAAAGAGAAAGCAATATTGTGCTCTCAGGCTAAAATTTCATAGGAAGCTTGTGCAAATGGCTTTCTGGGTAAGGAAAATTATGGATCCTATCTTATTCTCTGGATGAGTAAATCCACTGAATTCAACCTGACCTTAGGATCATATGCACACAGAGCCAAGCAGGACAATTGGTCTGATAAATATTTTTATAACCAGGATAGATCTGAGGCTCATTTAGGCTTCTGGGGACATTGAACTGAACAAGTCTGAACTTCATGTTCATGATGATAGTAACATATGCCTTTTTTTTGAGCACTTTACAAAGCGCTATCCAATATGATCATCAAAACAGTCCTCATAAAATAAACTACAAGGATGTATTGCAGCACAGGGAATACAGACAGTACTTTATAACAAGTGTAAATGGAGTATAACCTTTAAAAAGTGTGAATCACTATGTTGCACACCTGAAATATATAATATTGTACATCAACTATACCTCAATTTTTTTAAAAAAAGCTTAAAACAAACAAAAGTAAAACAAACATAAGACCAGTCCTGAGATATGCATGTTTGATATTACAGTCCACATTTTGCAAATGAGAAAATTAAGAAGCTTAGGAAACGTACAGCTCAGTTGCTGTCTAGCTGAGACTCTATTCCAAGGCCTCTCACACTGGTTACTCTTTTCCTTTCTGTTGTTGCTACTTAAAATGGTACTCAAACCATCAGCCTCATCTGGGAGCTTGTTAGAAATGCAGACTCTTTGGAACCACCCCTGAGCTACTGAATCATAATTTGCATTTTAATAAGATCTTCAGGTGATTTGTATGCACATTCAATTGTGAAAAGCACAGTATACATCATGTCACATTAGTCATCTAGAATGCCCCTGCTTTGAAAATCTCATCTCAACTCGATATAAATGAGAGGTAAGGGAAGGGCACTGTCATTAAGAATAAGCTGTCAATCTATGAATCTTCTCAAAACATGACCAGGTTTAAATACTGATGGCATCAAGGACGTCAGTACAGTACAGGTTAAGATTATAGACTGTGAATCCTGTTTTGCCATTTCCTGTGTGGCTTTGGGAACACTCCCTAACTCTTGAAGCTTCAGTTTCTCATCTGGAAATGAGGATAATAAGCATACCAACCTCATGAGGTTGTTGCGAAGGGCAAAGGAGATGAGTACTCAGAGCTGGCGCGTGGTGAGCACACAGCAATGCTCATTATTTTAAGCACGATTCGCAACAGAAATTCACTCTAGCTGCCCATATTACCAAAAAAAACTTTTAAAGTGGTTCTCTTGGTTCTTCATCAAGTTAACCCTTTGAACTCTATCACAGAGACTCATCCCTTCATATTAACTCTGACCTTTGGAATTCCACCCAGTGGCACAAGGTCATTGTGAGTTTCAATAAACTATCCCAGAAGGAATATTTGACACATTTTCTAGCCTTCTCCCCTCAGGGATTATTCAGCAGTGAGTTATTAAAATATATAACCATCAAGGACCTACTGCATAGCACAGGGAAATATACTCAATATCTTGTAATAACCTGTAATGGAAGAGAATGTAAAAAAAGAATATATATATATTTATATATATGTATAAGTGAATCACTTTGCTGTACATCTGAAACTAACACAACATTGTAAATCAACTATATTTCAATAAAAATTTAAAAAATAAATAAAGAAGTGATTTGTTATTAATGTTGTACTATTGTTTCTCATATGGGAAGAATTTTCTAGCTTCAATATGTGTGGTGCACAATTTAAAATTAGGTATCATAAACCACTAGGGTAAAAGTATATGAGACTAATACCACTACACTATTCCTGAATGCAGAATCATTGGTCTTTACAGAGCTAGCAAGTCCATAAAAGGCAGGTTGAAAGCAAGGATCCAAAAACACTGCAAACTTGTAAGAGGCATACAATGAATTTAGCAATGCAAAATGAAATGAATGGAAATCTTCATTCTTCTTGCTTTTCCCACTGAAGAACAATCCTATATTTTTCTGTTGATCTTTATTTTGCTCCATTACTTAATTTGACATTTCCACCTCCTCACTGATTTCCACTGGACAAATATTAACAGAGGAGATGAGTGCCATGACTGGGATTAAAGCTGTTCTTCCTCATCTGCCAGGATCATTCAATCCACCTCTATTCCTCCTGTTATAGGACCCCGAGTTTGATTAGCCGAAGGAAAGAAACAATTTTTTCTTCAATGCAGACTTAAAGATATAAATAAAAAATCATAGGCCACGGACTTTACCAACTCTCCAAAGATAAAATTTTTTAAATTTTCAAATGGAAAATAATTATTTTTCTTTAAAATATGAAGTAAAACCACATCAATCTGTAAACACATTGCCATATTTCGAAGGAGCTGAGGGTCATCTTCCAATTATTATAAATTAGTTGATGCCTAGCTTCACCCACATGATTTTTCACGTGTGGCTTCTTTCTGAGCTAAATTTGAAATATCTGCCTCTATTTTTCATCTACTTATTAAAATTCATTTCTCTCTTTAACCTTGTTGAGACTTTTCTTTTGCGTTTGCCTTTTGGTTATTTTTTACTGATGATTGCCTATATTTTATCATTTCATATTGTATTTTATTTTACCTTTTGTTGTTTTATATGGGTCTATTTCTTTTGTCTGGTTTCTCATAATTTTTCAACATATTTCATTCTATTTTAAAAGTTTTGAATCATTATTTTATTACTTCTCCAGTTTTTATAGGTTATTACCATCGATATTTATTTTTTCCACCTTATATTTATTCTTCTTGTTAAGGCCAGACTTTTAGCCACTTAAATTGCTCTCATTTTTATTTAGTTGTGCCTAGTTTCTAGCTTTAACTCAATTTTCATCACCTTAAAAAACTTCAAGCTACTTTTGTGTTGCCCAGTTTTGTATTTACTTTTAACTCTTAATTTACAATAGTAGGCCAAGAAAGTGATCATAAAAGCGGCATCCGGGCTGAGCCCCAGGACTCATAGAGGCTGCAGAGAGCCAAAGCCAAGTGCCGGTCGGGGGTCTGGTCTGGATCCCCAAGTTACTTTCTGTTTCATTTTGAAATGTGCCCTGTTTCTGAAACTGCTGCCTTCCAATGTCAAGGAAAATGCAGGACTCCTTGGAGACGCCAGCCAGGCTTTTAAGAACTGGGGCTTTGTACAGGGAAAGTGCCCTCAAGAGCTGTGAACTCCATCAAAAATGCTTCTGCCCACAGAGCTCAAAGGTTGGAGGTTGTAAGAACAGAAAGCGTGAATCTCTGTAGCCATGTGGCTGACAGGGTCTTGGTGCTCCGGCTGGGTGTCAGGCCTGAGCCTCTGAGGTGGGAGAGCCGAGTTCAGGACATTGGTCCACCAGAGACCTCCATGCTCCACATAATATCAAACGGCGAAAACTCTCCCAGAGATCTCCATCTCAACGCTAAGACCCAGCTCCACTGAAAGACCAGCAAGCTCCACTGCTGGACACCCCATGCCAAACAACTAGCAAGACAGGAACACAACCCCACCCATTAGTAGAGAGGCTCTCTGAAATCATAATAAGTTCACAGACAACCGAAAACACACCACCAGACGTGGTCTGGCCCACCAGAAAGACAAGATCCAAACTCATCCACCAGAACACAGGCACCAGTCCCCTCCACCAGGAAGCCTATACAACCCACTGAACCAACCTTACCCACTGGGGGCAGACACCAAAAACAACGGGAACTTTTTGCAGCCTGCAAAAAGGAGACCCCAAAACAGTAAGGTAAGCAAAATGAGAAGACAGAGAAATACGCAGCAGATGAAGGAGCAAGGTAAAAACCACCAGACCTAACAAATGAGGAGGAAATAGGCAGTCTACCTGAAAAGGAATTCAGAGTAATGACAGTAAAGATGATACAAAACCTTGGAAAGAGAATGGAGAAAATACAAGAACTTAGAAGAACTAAAGAGCAAACAATAATGAACAACACAATAAATGAAATTAAAAATCCTCTACAAGGAATCAATAGCAGAATAAATGAGGCAGAAGAATGGATAAGTGACCTGGAAGATAAAATAGTGGAAATAGCTACTTCAGAGCAGAAAAAAGATAAAAGAATGAAAAGAATTGAGGACAGGCTCAGAGACCTCTGGGACAACATTAAACATACCAACAATCTAATTATAGGGGTCTCAGAAGAAGAAGAGAAAAGAAAGGGACTGAGAAAATGTTTGAAGAGATTATAGTTGAAAACTTCGCTAATATGGGAAAGGAAATAGTTCATCAAGCGCAGAGAGTCCCATACAGGATAAGATCAAGGAGAAACATGACAAGACAAATATTAATCAAATTATCAAAAATTAAATACAAAGAAAAAATATTAAAAGCAGCAAGGGAAAAGCAACAAATAATGTACAAGGGAATCCCCATAAGGTTAACACCTGACCTTTCAGCAGAAACTCTGCGAGCCAGAAGGGAGTAGCAGGACATATTTAAAGTGATGAAAGGCAAAAAATTACAACCAAGATTACTCTACCCAGCAATGATCTTATTCAGTTTCGATGGAGAAATTAAAACCTTTATAGACAAGAAAAAGCTATGAGATTTCAGCACCGCCAAACCAGATCTACAACAAATGTTAAAGGAAGTACTCTAGGCAGGAAACACAAGAGAAGGAAAAGACCTACAATAACAAACCCAAAACAATTAAGAAAATGGTAATAGGAACATGTGTATTGATAACTACCTTAATGTAAATGGATTAAATGCTCCAACCAAAAGACATAGACTGGAGGAATGGATACAAAAACAAGACCCATATATATGCTCTCTACAAGAGACCCACTTCACACCTAGGGACACATACAGAGTGAAAGTGAGGGGATGAAAAAAGATAATCCATGCAAATAGAAATCAAAAGAAAGCTGGAGGAGCAATTCTCATATCAGACAAAATAGACTTTAAAATAAAGACTATTACAAGAGACAAAGAAGAACATTACATAACGATCACAGGATCAATCCAAGAAGCAGATATAAAAATTGTAAATTGAGGTGCTCAGGAGCACCTCAATACATAAGGCAAATGCTAACAGCCATAAAAGGGGAGATCAACAGTAACACAATCATAGTAGGGGACATTAACAACCACTTTCGCCAATGGACAGATCATCCAAAATGAAATTAAATAAAGAAAAACAAACTTTAAATGACACATTAAACAACACGGACTTAACTGATATTTATAGGACATTCCATCCAAAAACAACAGTACACATCTTCTTCTCAAGTGTTCATGGAACTTTCTCCAGGATAGATCATATATTGGGTCACAAATGAAGCCCTGGTAAATTTAAGAAAATTGAAATCGTATCAAGTATCTTTTCTGACCACAATGCTATGAGACTAGATATCAATTACAGGAAAAAATCTGTAAAAAACACAAACACAGGGCTTCCCTGGTGGCGCAGTGGTTGAGAGTCTGCCTGCCGATGCAGGGGACGCGGGTTCGTGTCCCAGTCTGGGAAGATCCCACATGCCAGGGAGTTGCTAGGCCCGTGAGCCATGGCTGCTGAGCCTGTGCATCCGGAGCCTGTGCTCCACAATGGGAGAGGCCACAACAGTGAGAGGCCCACGTACCACAAAAACAAAACAAAACAAAACAAAACCAAAAAAAACACATGGAGGCTAAACAATACACTACCAAGTAACCAGGAGATCACTGAAGAAATCAAAGAAGAAATAAAAAAAATCTAGAAACAAGTGACAATGAAAACATGACAAGCCAAAACCAATGGGATGCAGCAAAAGCAGTTCTATGAGGGAAGTTTATAGCAATACAATCCTAACTCAAGAAAGAAGAAACACGTCAAATAAACAAGCTAACCTTACACCTAAAGCAATTAGAGAAAGAAGAACAAAAAAAAACCCAAAGTTAGCAGAAGGAAAGAAATCAGAAAGATCAGATCAGAAATAAATGAAAAGGAAATGAAGGAAATGAAGGAAAGATCAAAAAAACTAAAAGCTGGTTCTTTGAGAAGATAAACAACATTGATAAACCATCAGCCAGACTCATCAAGGAAAAAAGGGAGAAGACTCAAATAGATAGAATTAGAAATGAAAAAGGAGAAGTAACAACTGACACTTCAGAAATACAAAGGATCATGAGCGATTACAACAAGCAACAATGTGCCAATAAAATGGACAACCTAGAAGAAATGGAAAAATTCTTAGAAAAGCACAAGTTTCCAAGACTGAACCAGGAAGAAAGAGAAAATATGAACAGACCAATTACAAGCACTGAAATTGAAACTGTGATTAAAAATCTTCCAACAAACAAAAGCCCAGGACCAGATGGCTTCACAGGCAAATTCTATCAAATATTTAGAGAAGAGCTAACACTTACCCTTCTCAAACTCTTCCAAAATATAGCAGAGGGAGGAACACTCCCAAATTCATTCTATAAGGCCACCATCACCCTGATATCAAAACCAGACAAAGATGTCACAAAAAAAGAAAACTACAGGCCAATATCACTGATTAACAGTGATGCAAAAATCCTCAACGAAATACTAGCAAACAGGATCCAACAGCACATTAAAAGCATCATACACTGTGATCAAGTGGGGTTTATCCCTGGAATGCAAGAATTCTTCTATACACGCAAATCAATCAATGTGATACACCATAATAACAAACTGAAGGAGAAAAAACATATGATAATCTCAACAGATGCAGAAAAAGCTTTTGACAAAATTCAACACCCATTTATGATAAAAATCCTCCGAAAGTAGCCACAGAGGGAACTTACCTCAACATGATAAAGGCCATATATGACAAACTCACAGCCAACATCATTCTCAATGGTGAAAAACTGAAACCATTTCCACTAAGATCAGGAAGAAGACAAGGTTGCCCACTCTCACCACTATTTTTCAACATAGTTTTGGATGTTTTAGCCACAAAAATCAGAGAAGAAAAAGAAATAAAAGGAACCCAAATTGGAAAAGAAGAAGTAAAACTGTCACTCTTTGCAGATGACATGATAGTATACCTAGAGAATCCTAAAGATGTCACCAGAAAACTACTAGAGCTAATCAATGAATTTGGTAAAGTAGTAGGATACAAAATTAATGCTCAGAAATCTCTGGCATTCCTATACACTAATGATGAAAAATCTGAAAGAGAAATTAAGGAAACACTCTCATTTACCATTGCAACAAAAAGAATAAAATACCTAGGAATAAACCTACCTACGGAGACAAAACACCTGTATGTAGAAAACTATAAGACACTGATGAAAGAAATTAAGTATGATACAAACAGATGGAGAGATGTACCATGTTCTTGGATTGGAAGAATCAACATTGTGAAAATGATTATACTACCCAAAGCAATCTACAGCTTCAATGCAATCCCTATCAAACTAGCAATGGCATTTTTCACAGAACTAGAACAACAAATTTCACAATTTGTATGGAAACACAAAAGACCCCAAATAGCCAAAGCAATCTTGAGAAGAAAAAACAAGGTTGGAGGAATCAGGCTCCCTGACTTCAGACTATACTACAAAGATACAGTACTCAAGACAGTATGGTACTGGCACAAAAACAGAAATATAGATCAATGGAACAGGATAGATGGTCCAGAGATAAACCCATGCACATACAGTCACCTTATCTTTGATAAAGGAGGCAAGAAAATAGAATGGAGAAAAGAAATCCTCTTCAATAAGTGGTGCTGGGAAAACTGGACAGCTACGTGTAATAGAATGAAATTAGAACACTCCTTAACACCATACACAAAAATAAATTCAAAATGGATTAAAGACCTAAGTGTAAGGCCAGACACTATAAAACTCTCAGAGGAAAACATAGGCAGAACACTCTATGACACAAATCACAGGAAGATCCTTTTTTTTTTTTTTTTTTTTTTGCGGTACACAGGCCTCTCACTGTTGTGGCCTCTCCCATTGCGGAGCACAGGCTCTGGGCGCACAGGCTCAACAGCCATGGCTCACGGGCCTAGCTGCTCCGTGGCATGTGGGATCTTCCTGGACCAGGGCACGAACCCGTGTCCCCTGCTTCAGCAGGTGGACTCTCAACCACTGTACCACCAGGGAAGCCCCCAGTAAGATCTTTTTTGACCCACCTCCTAGGGAAATGGAAATTAAAAAAAAAACAAACAAATGGGACCTAATGAAACTTAAAAGCTTTTGCACAGTAAAGGAAACCATAAACATGATGAAAAGACAACCCTCAGAATGGGAGAAAATATTTGCAAATGAAGCAACTGACAATGGATTAATCTCCAAAATATACAAGCAGCTTGTGCAGCTCAGTATCAAGAAAACAAACAACCCAATCCAAAAATGGGGAGAAGACCCATATGGACATTTCTCCAAAGAAGATATACAAAATGGCAACAAACACATGAAAGGATGCTCAACATCACTGATCATTAGAGAAGTGCAAATCAGTACTACAATGAGGTATCACCTCACACTGGTTAGAATGGGCATCATCAGAAAATCTACAAAAAATAAATGCTGGAGAGGGTGTGGAGAAAAGGGAACCCTCTTACACTGTTGGTAGGAATGTAAATTGATATAGCCACCATGGACAGCAGTATGGAGTTTCCTAAAAAACTGAAAATAGAACTACCATACGACCCAGCATTCCCACTATTGCACATATTCCCTGAGAAAACCATTATTACAAAAGAGTCATGTACCACAATGTTCATTGCAGCACTATTTACAATATCCAGGACATGGAAGCAAACTAAGTGTCCATTGACAGATGAATGGATAAAGAAGATGTGGCACATATACAGAATGGAATATTACTCAGCCATAAAGAGAAACGAAATTGAGTTATCTGTAGTGAGGTGGATGGACTTAGAGTGTGTCATACAGAGTGAAGTAAGTTAGAATGAGAAAAACAAATACCATATGCTAACACATATACATGGAATCTAAAATTTAAAAAATGGTTCTGAAGAACCTAGGGGCAGGACAGGAATAAAGACACAGGCGTAGAGAACGGACTTGAGGACACGGGGAGAGGGAAGGGTAAGCTGGGACGAAGTGAGAGAGTGCCATGGACATATATACACTACCAAATGTAAAACAGATAGCTAATGGGAAGCAGCCGCATAGCACAGGGCAATCTGCTTTGTGACCACCTACAGGGGTGAGATAGGGAGGGTGGAAGGAAGACGCAAGAGGGAGGGGATATGGGGATATACGTATACGTATAGCTGATTCACTTTGTTATACAGCAGAAACTAACACAACATTGTAAAGCAATATACTCCAATATAGATATTAATAAAAAAAAAGAGTTATGATATTGGGGTGTTGAGCCCAGCTTTAGAAGCTCCATGAAAACATATTGATCTGATTTGTTTATTGCTGAATTGTCAGTGCCTAGAACAGTTTCTGCAACACAGAAATACTCATTTGACTTAATGAGTATGTGTTTGTAGACTGTGGTAACAAAGGAAATGATGCTACATGAGAAATCACACAGACCTAGTAAGAACCCATTTATTCCAATAAAATAAAATCCCAGCACCACAAAAGGAACAAGTTTACTCTTGAGACTCATTGTAATGAAGACTGGGTTGTAAATGCTGACATAGGTTAGAGCTGAGGTGATTTATTATGTCTTTATGTAAATTAAAATAATTTTAATATACTTTTTGGTCAATTAACATACAGAGGTCAAGAATTTTGACTAAACATCTGGAAGCCCTAAGTTCGACTCTGTTGACCCACTAGATTTGCAACTTTAGTTAAGTTACTGAACAGATCTCCTTAAATCTATGTAAAATGTAGACAGATAATATACCTATCCCATGTGATTAGTGATTATGAAAAATCAAGTCGAATAATAAATACTGAAACACATTAAAAACTGAAAACTTCATTGGATATTATATACAGCCACGATGACCATGATAACATAGTTTTGCTGAGTAAACTCTGCTATTGACAACTTCAAGTATGAAATACATTAGTTATTTAAAAGAGTATCCATTGAGAATTTAAAAGAGATTGGTAGTTTGATAATTAAGAGAGATGACTATTCACGTTGGCTTTTCTCTTTGTGCTGTTGTTAGAATATGAGGAATTAAAAATAAATCAAATTTCCTTGAATAAGTGACTGTTATCAAAGTATCAACATTTTTAAGCTAGTTCCTCGTGTATATTTACTCATAAGAACTTATTCTGATAAAGGAGATTCCTGATCAAGAATATCATATATTTTTGTAATATTCCTGAGCAACTACTACAGGGTATTAACTTAATTAACCAAATTATATGTAACTGTTTCTTTGTATCTATTGGACATCCTCTTGTCATTTTTTTCTGACAGTCTAATAGTTTGAATGCTACTTATTGTCATTATGGTTTTCCCAGCCTATTAATTGTGCTGAAATTGATTTAGGTTTGTTTCCTCACATGGTTCGAAACCACCCCCTATAATTTATTTATTGTATACCTGGTGAGAATTCCCCTCAAGTGGATGGATGAAGATTCATATTGAGCCACCTATACTCTACCATTTCCAACAGAGAACAGATCGGGATAATTCTGTATTTGTGACCAAGTTCTAGGAACATCTCCTCAGTGAAGTTTTCCCTCACACCCCTCTTCTCCTGCAGAACTGACAGTTGCCATTTGAGAAACTCTTAACACACATGTGCAGGGCACGGAGAGCCGTGCTGCTTCGCAAGTTACTTAAACTGCTAAGGCTCAGTTTCCTCATAGGCAGAGATAATACCTCATAGGTAGCGATATTAACAGTGTTTGACTCATTTAGTTGTTTGAGAGCTTAAATTATACCATTAATATAAAGTACTTAGTACAGTGCCTGCTACTTAGTAAATAGCTCACAAATATTTGTTATGGTTATTATTGGAATAACTTTAACCACAGTAAATTATGACAATTGATGAGTGGAAACACCCTCATGTTCACAATCAGGAATTGGGAGCATGAATTATGGTAACTCAAGATGACATACAATGATATGAAGTCATTAAATATTCTGTTACAGAAGAACAGGAAGATAGGAATGTGCTCTAGATCTGTTGCTAAGTGAAAAAGTAGGCTACGAATAGTTTGGTCATAGAATAGACTGGAAAACATCCACTGGAACATTCCTAGTGGTTACCTTTGGATCGTGGGACTTTTAGTTTTTGTTTGTTTTATTTTCCTTTTGTATTTTTCTGCTTTCTTCACTGCTTTTCATAGAGTGCTATTTATGTATTAAGGAAAACTGCTTACAGGAAATCTGTAGTCCTTGTCACTCAGTGTATAATACTTCCCATTATTAGATATTCACACAAAGATTGAACTGGTTATGCACATCACCCTCGGCTCACCACCCCAGAAATGTGAGATT
Source organism: Lagenorhynchus albirostris (assembly GCF_949774975.1). Lineage (NCBI taxonomy): Eukaryota > Metazoa > Chordata > Mammalia > Artiodactyla > Delphinidae > Lagenorhynchus > Lagenorhynchus albirostris. The sequence continues at coordinate 100,829,200 of NC_083098.1, read as the reverse complement.
TTATAATGCACACAACTCTCCCCTAAGTCTCTTATGTACAACCAGCCCAATAGGCACTCCCACTAGGTGGGTTGGGGACCATGAATGCCAGAAACATTCTCCCATGTTCCTCTCAGTCATTCTGTCATTTGGGGTACATGGATTTGGCCATATTTACACTTACTTATTCCAGCCTTCTTTTCCCTTGCCTGCCTCCACTGTAAAGATTGAAAAAAAATTATCCATTTCCCTTGTCTTCTTTCCATTCAGGATTGGTGAGGAAGTACAATTTGGGCAATAATATGTTTGCCAGTGTCTATTTTGTTGTTTCCATGGGTGGGTGGCAGTTTGAGCCTTAGGAAAAGATGACGGTTACGACTAGCACATCGCTTCCCTCCCACTTGCCTGAGAGTAGGTACCGTTGAGCCGTTGCAGTTATTTTACAGCCATGAATGAAAAGCTAAACGACTCTCACAGATGCCAGCCCTGACATCATTGAGGCAAGAAATTAATGCCAACAAAAACTCTGTACTTCCAGTCTTCTCATAAAGTGAAGAAAATAAACTCCTATAGATTTAAGCAGCCACTAGACAGTTTTTAAACTACTGAAATCCTAAAGTGTATCTCTAATCAATACATCATTCCTACCTAGTCCCATTGGGATCCAGATCCTGTTTGGGTTTCTTTTTTAAAAATTATTTTGTTATAATCATGTTTTTCTTTCCTTTTAGTGTACTTGGATTTCCTGCACTGACTCACTTTCACTTTAAAATAGTAAACTTAGCCCCCGCCCTCCAAAGACTATTTCCCATTCAAAGAAGAGAGTGTGTGTATGTGTGTGTGATTGTGTGACTGTACGTGTGGTTGTGGGTGTGTAGTATGTTAAGGGGAGGGGCTTTTGATCATCACATACACTTTTTGTCAAAAGCACATGGCCAGGTAAAACTAGCCCTTTTCCAGCATCATCACCTTTCAGATCGACCTCACTCTGCCTAGCTCCTTCCTCTTCCTCTGCCTCACCTCCTTCAACACCACACCAGGGTTAAGAAAGAAAGACAGGGGGCTAAGTCTAACAAGAACTGTGACCATCATCTAGGTCTCAAAGAAGAAATGAAAAAAAAAAAAAGAAGAAGAAATGAAGCAGGACAAACCTAAAGAAAATTTCAGGAGAAAGTTTTTACTTCTCTTTCCTACTCCCATATTGTAACCTCTTCCTGATCCTTTCCTCTAGAAGTTTAGTGATCTAATAGCAACACCTCTGATTTACTAAAACCTGGAGTATCCCAGGTTATTGATATCCATGGTATAACTCTTTATTCCAATATAATGACCTCTTCTGATTCCATCTCTCCAATAAAACTTCCCTCCTCTTCTATTTGAGAAGTGATCTGATGACATTGGACTGAAGACACAGTTGCTCTCTTTCTTGAGCCTCTGCCTGGCCCAGACCCTTCTGAGTGTGACACAGCTCCCAGGGTCAGTCTTTGGACTTCCTTACTAAGGGAAGCTTTGTCTCTTACTTTAGCTGAGAATTTGATTTTTTCCCTAGAGAATTAAATAATAGGTGTCTGAATCCTTTGATATTCTGGGAATCTCACAATGAAGAGTTTTACTCAAAAAGAGATAAAATGAGCTACAGTGCAAACTATATTTCTAACCTAAGAGAAAGCCACATCAGACAGATTAGGAGAAAGAGTGAAACAGAAATTTAGATTTGTTGTAGCAGGAGTTTTCTGTTGATCTCTCACAGGGTTACCCTTTCCTCTTACTAAACAAAGAAATGGTTTTTTTGACTCTGAAAATTACAAATTATTCTTGTTTATGAAAATGACCTCATTTTACGACCAAGGTTACAGTATAGCACAATGATCGTTATGAATATTATTAAATAAGTGTCCAATACTTACTTATTACTAAGTCAGTAAAATAAGTTTACTGTAATGTACTTTACTGTAATGTACATTTTAATTGCTTACAGCCCTAACTCTGCTCATGGTGTTCAGTTTCCGTGGTTCATCATTCAAGAGGCAGGGGTTTTTGGCTTACAAGTTTGATAGAACACAGTGAACCCTAATAAAGTATGAGCAGAAATAGGTTGACTTTATTCTCCTATGTCTACTGCTTTGGGGTGGGTTTCATTCACTTTAAAAGATTATGTACAAAGGAGAGGAGAGTGGGTAAATTTCTGGTACTAGTTCATAACTTCAGTGTTTTCTGATCCCATGACTCACTGTGAAAGATGAGTGCAGTGGGGTTGAATCACATTGTTCTCCTATCCTCCTGACATCTCGATGACCTAGGCTGGCAGTGATTAACTGAGGCTTTGCTCCTAAGACTTTTCTTTTTCTCTATTAAAAATAAATCAGTGTAGAAATGGCCTTCACATATTGGATTCACAGTCTTCCTTGATTTAGAAAATAAATTCTCACATTTTAAAATTTCAAGTATTTTTTTTAAAAAGTTGAGAAGCCTATCAAACAGGTTTGTGAATGACTCTATTATCCTCCCAGTTGCAGAAGCCAGAAAACTGGAAATCATTATAGAGGGCTTTTGCTTTCAATGAATTGTCCACATAGACACCAGACTGAATCTTCTGAAGCAATAATCTGATCACATTCTAACCCAGATCACAATGTATCAGTGCCTCCTTATACTCCTCTGCTTGATAATTATCTGCTTGATAATAAAGGCCTCCCCAACTTCACCCCTTGGTTACTTATTAAGTCTCATCTGCCACACACTTGCTCAAACTAGGGCTTTCACAATCTAGCACTATGGTTACAAGAAGGCAGATTAGTTTACACTTGGGGGCTGTAATCAGAAGCACTTCTCTGCCTATCCTCCAGGTTAAGTCCCATATATATTTCCAAACACAGATTAATCCATATTGGGATGAAAGAAGTACAACTACCTATCTATTTTCAGATGACATGATCTTGTACACAGAAAAAAATCTAAAGGAATTCAGATCTTGAGATCTGGATCTCAAGAAAGAGAACTGTGTCTTCAGTCCAGTGTCATCAGATCACTTCTCAAATAGAAGAGGAAGGGAGTTTTATTGGAGAGATGGAATCAGAAGAGATAATTATATTGGAATAAAGAATTATACCATGGATATCAATAACCAAAAAATAATTAGAGTTAATAAGTGTGATCAGCAAGGTCACAGTATATGAGATCAACATACAAAATTCAATTCTATTCCTCTACAGTAGCTGTGAACAAGTGAAAATGAAATTAAGAGAATAGTTCCACTTATAGAATCAAAAAGAACATAGTGCTTAGAAATAAGTTTAACAAAAGAAGTGAGAGACTTTTATACTGGAAATTATGAAATGTTGAAAGAAATTAAAGAATACCTAAATAACTGAAATAATACCTATGTTCATGGATTGGAAACCAATATTTTTAAGATAGTAATAACTCCAAATTGATTTACAGTTTCAGTGCAATCCCTATCAAAATCCCAGTTGACTATTTTTGTCAGGTATTGACAGGTTAATTATAAAATTCAAATGGAAATATAAGGCATCCAGAATGCCTAACAGAAATCTTGAAAAATAAGAACAAAGTTGGAAGACTCACATTTCTTGATTCAAAATTTTGTAGTGTTATATAAATCAAGGCTGTCTGGTACCGGCCTGAGGACAGACATATAGGTAAATGAAACAGAAGAGTCCAGAAATAAACCTACAAATAAACCTACAAATCTTTATTGGAATACAATTGCTTTACAATGTTATGTTAGTTTCTGCTATATAACAAAGTGAATCAGCTATACGTATACATATATCCCCATATCCCCTCCCTCTTGCATCTCCCTCCCATCCTCCCTATCCTACCCTTCTAAGTGGTCACAAAGCACCAAGCTGATCTTCCTGTGCTATGCAGCTGCTTCCCACTAGCTATCTATTTTACATTTGGTAGTGTATATATGTCAATGCTACTCTCTCAGTTCGTCCCAGCTTATCCTTCCCCCTCCCCGTGCCCTCAAGTCCATTCTCTATGTCTGCATCTTTATTCCTGTCCTGCTCCTATGTTCATCAGAACCATTTTTTTCAAGTTTTTCTAGTTCAAGTTATGAACTAGATTCCATATATATGTGTTAGCATATGGTGTTTGATTTTCTCTTTCTGACTTACTTCACTCTGTATGACAGACTCTAGGTCCATCCACCTCACTACCAGTAACTCAATTTTGTTCCTTTTTTTGGCTGAGTAATATTCCATTGCATATATGTACCACATCTTCTTTATCATTCATCTGTCAATGGACACTTAGGTTGCTTCCATGTCCTGGCTATTGTAAATAGTGCTGCAATGAACACTGTGGTACATGACTCTTTTTGAATTATGGTTTTCTCAGGGTATATGCCCAGTAGTGGTATTGCAGGGTCATATGGTAGTTCTATTTTTAGTTTTTTAAGGAACCTCCATACTGTTCTCCATAGTGGCTGTATCAATTTACATTCCCACTAACAGTGCAAGAGGGTTCCCTTTTCTCCACACCCTCTCTGTTCAACTTTTTTTTTACAAGGGTGCCAAGACAATTAAATGGGAAATGAAATAATCTTTTCAACAAATGGTCCTGGGACAACAAATGGTTCTTTTTCTCCATATATAAAAGAATGCATTTGGGGCCATAACTTATATCATATGCAAAAATTAACTCAAAATGGGTCAAAAATCTACATGTCAGAGCTAAAATGATGAAATTCTTATAAGAAAATATAGTTGTAAATCTTCCTGACCTTGAATTAGGTTTCTTACGTATAACACCTAAAGCACAGGCAACCAAAGAAAAAATAGATAAATTGAACACCATCAAAGCTAAAACCTTTTTGCGTTTCAAAGGATACCATCAAGAAAGTGGCAAAAACAACCCATAGAATGAAAGAATATTTTTTGCAAATCATGTATCTGGTAAGGATCTAGTATCCAGAATGTATAAAGAACTCTTACATCTCAACAACAGAAATTTTAAAATAACCCAATTTTAAAATGGGAAAGGGATTTCAGTAGACATTTGTCCAAAAAAGATACAAAAATGGCCAATAGGTACATGAAGAAGATGCTTAAATCATTACTTATTAGGGAAATGCAAATAAAAACCTTAATGAGATATCATTTTATGGCTATTAGGATGACTATAATCAAAAAGGTGAACAATAATGATTGTTGGAGAAGATGTGGAGATATTTGAACACTTATTCCTGCTGGTGGGAATGTAAAATGGTGTGGCCACTTTGGAAAACAATTTAAAAGTTCCTCAAAAATTTAAATATATAGTTACCATAAAGGCCAGCCATTCCAATCCTAGGCATATACCCCAAATAATTGAAAACATGCTCACACAAAAAACTTGCACACAAATGTTCAAAGAAGCCCTATTCATGATTGCCAAAAAGTGCAAACAACCTAAATATCAACTGATAAATGGGTAAACAAAATGTGGTATATTCATTCAATGGAATATTATTCAGCTGTAAGATAGAATAAAAGAATAATACATGGTACAACATGAATAGATCTTGAAAACATCATACCATGTGAAAGAAGCCAGACACAAAATACCACATATTGTATGATTCCATTTATATGAAATGTCCAGAACAGAAAAATCCATAAAGACAGGAAGTAGATTATTAGCTAACAGGAGCTGAGGGGAAGGGAGAATGAGGCGTGAACATTAATGGGTGTCAGGTTTCATTTTGGGGTGATGAAAATGTTCTGGAGTTAGCTAGTGGCAATGATTGCACAACATTGTTTATATACTAAAACCCACTGAATTGTACATTTTTAAATGGTGAAATTTATGATATGGAAATTATATCTCAATTAAAAAGGAACTCAGCTGCTAACTTCTCTATGCAAACCTTCCTAATCCCTAAGGCCAATTCCATCACTCCTTCCCCAATTACACCCGGGCAGTTTGCAATTATAGGCAATGAAGTGTAGTGGTTAAGCAGATGGACAGTAGAGATAGTGCCTTTCTTAAAATTCCTCTCTAACTGTATGAATGTGGGCAAGTTACTTAATCTCACTGTACCTCAGTTTCCTCACCTGTAAAATACTGATAATAATAGACCTAGTTCACAGAGTTGTCGTGAGGATCATCTGAATTGATATTGCAAAACACTTGGAGTAGTACCAGGCATTCAATAAGCACTTAATAAATTTACTACTATTATTAAAGCAACGGTTATATCTATTGTTATTATTGTTATTAATAGTAGTAGCTATGTCTCTTCAGCACTTTTCCCAGCTCTCTATCAATGTAGGCACTTTGAGATTTGTTGTTTCCCAGTAACTGGTCCCAGAGTTTATTTGGACTCACACCATGCCTCTTCAGAGTCAACAGCTCAAATGCAGTCTGGTAATGATATCTTTAGCCAAACTGTATAAAAATAGTCAAGATGGCGACCAGCCTAGTTAGTTGGATGACATATCAAGCATACTGTAATCTGCTTCTTCTAAAAAATGTATTTGCCTATGCGACCACAGAAAGATCTGCTTCTTTAGTAGAGTCTTTGGGAATTAAGAGAGATCTCTGAGAGATAATCATTCCCTGAGAAGTCCTGGACCTTTGGGGCCCCTGAGAGACAGTTCACACATCCTAGAGAAGAAAAGTCTAGGTAGGAAATAAGCTCTATAGTAGTCTGTATCCCCTATCTAGTAGTCTTCTCTCTCCAAATGACTACTTTACTCCTCAGTTTATAACCTTCCAGCATGATATCTATTTTTTTAAGTGCCAAAAATTTTGTTTATTCTCTATATGAATATTTCTCTTATATACCCCAGGAAAGAAAGTATTATACTTAAATAAGTTTCTTGTCCTCTACACCAGCCCTTGCAACTGAGCCGTAAGCAATGTTTTTTGAAGTTCATCCTCAGATCTATTCAGCAGGAGTGCAAAGCAAGATGAGAAAATGGTTCATTACTTATTTTTAGGAAGGATGAGTTCCAGAAAGAAAGTTAAAATCATGAAGATAATTTGCCTTGTGGTACATATTTTCAGATTGGGCAAAAAGAGCAAGATAAATTTTTATTTATGCATGCTATTATATACAGGCAGCATATTAATATACATCAACTAATAGAAATTGATTCTCTTTCTGCAAAATTAAGAAAATACCTATATAGTCAGTAGGTTTTTTTTCTAAAATAGCATTCCATTAAAATTAGCTTCAAGCCACTCTGGGACATAATCAGTTTTCTGTTTTGTTCAGTAAAGGATTTGATGTTGTCTAATGTAGAACAAGGAAGAAAATAGATACATACATTTATATGTATATAAGTAAACATATAACAGGTTTGAAACAGAATAGTATTTAATCTACTAGTCAGTAAAGAAGTAAATATTTTATGAATTTAGATACGATATTTAGCACAGGCTTGTCATTGCCAACTTCACTCTACTCTTGTCTTTAAACAGAAGTGTGATAAAGTGTTTTACCTCAGTTTAACATTGCAAGGAATGAACAAAATTGAACGTTTCTTTAATGCCAGAGAAAAAATTTTTTATGGGCACATTGGAATTGAAAATCCTTTTCAAACTGAATTTTTAAATTTCCCATTTTGGATTCTTTGATCATATAGCTGGATAATGGGGAAAAAAATTGTTATGCCCCAAAATATATATTCCTGAGTTCATTTCTGAGGGAGACAGTTTAGGGGAAAGAATGAATGAGTCCAGTTTTCAGTGTTGCTCAGTCCTACCATCCAACAGCTTGCTTCGTGGTCCTACCACAATCAGCTCTGTCCACCTCAGTTCAGAATCACCTCTCTTACAAAATGTCCTCTTCACTCCCTCAAGTCTCTTTTGACTATTTCTGCCCCAAAGAGCTCTCTTCTCTGACATGCACTAACATTTCCTGTCTACCTGACCACAGAGTGGCTTTTTAGAAGTGCTTACCTTTTTGTGGTTGTCATGGTACACTTGGTTTATCCTGTTAAAAACAGTAGTGATATTGCCTATTTCTCTCATGAAATTTTCTGTAGATTTACCCACTAACAGAAAATATATATGTGGTCTCCATGGGCAACCCAGTAGAAAAATAGTAGTATTACAAAATAGAAGACAGAAACAGTGGGGAAGGGAAAATGAGTTCAAGGGATTCTAGAACTTCATTTTAATTGGTAGCCCTTAGCATCCACTCAAAAAATCAGAAAGAATATTTCTTATGATCACAGCATGTTCTGGATGCAGTTTGTTAGATAAATTGAAATCTAGTTTAAAATTTCTCCCTGCTCGCCCAAACCCTGGAGCAAATCTTGTTCACGGAAAGTACGGCTGATCAGCTTTCAAGCGATTTGTTTTGAATCTTAACTGTCCTGCAGCAATGGTTAAGCCAAAACCATAACGGATGAACATTTTTCAAATAATCTGATATGATTAGCTGCTCTAATGTCCTAAGCTAAACTGTTTTTGCATAACCCCAGTCAACCTTATTTTCCCTTCCCTTCTCTTCCTTCCCACTCTTTTTAATTTTTTTTGGTTCTTCTCGCATTAACAATTTTATGTTTATCACATAACTGTTGAAGGACTCGTGCCTCAACTCTTTTCTCTAGAGGGGGCATACATGTAATTATTTAAATTTCTCCTCATTGTCTTAAGAAATGTCCATCAAGCACCTTCTGTACCAAACTCTGCCTCGCCCTAGAATGCAATGTTGAGCAAAGACCAGACCCGGTCTTGACCTCATGAAGCTTACAGTCTAGTAGGAGTGGGTGACTTATTCACATTAATGTTTATATAGCCACAAATGAGACAATGTCTTGAAAGATAGGAAAATGAGTTCCTGAGAAAGAATAAGAATGGAATGAACCAAGATTGGGATGTTGGGAAAGAATCTAAGGACAGCCGGAGATGACATCTCAGGGATGAGTAGGTTACATTTGTAACACAAATCTGATTATATTCCACCCTTACCCCAAATTCAATCTAACCTTTCAGTGGCTTCCCATTGCTCTTGAGATAATAATGACAAGCTCTTTTTATTGTGAAAAGTTCTCTTGTAGCAATACCTCATTCTTTTACATACTGGTATCTTTACTACTCTTTTTAAGTACTGGATGCTTTATCTACCCTCCTGACACAGGGCATTGCACTTGCTCTTACTTCTCTGGTTCCTTTTTTCTATTTATGTCTCTGTTTCCTAAGGAGTCCTTCCTGGGCACCTTTTTAGAGCCATACTTCTCCCAAAGAATGCCTCCAAACCATTCTTTATCACATTGCCCTGGCTTGTTTACTTCATAGCACTTGTTTTTATCTAAAATTATGCTTTTCTTTGGCTTACTTATTTAACTCCCTTCTCCAACTGGAATATGAGCTCTGGGAGAGGGTAATTTGTGGGGTCTTACTTATCACTCAATTTTAACACTTGGAACAGTGTCTGGCAATGAATGAATGAACAAATCAATCAATCAAAAAAGATCTGTCTTTCCGATTATACCTAGACATTTAAACGACAGCATTGGAATCTGTGTTAGTACACAATATCTTGTGATTTGGCTCTTAGAATATTTGATTTATTTCAATTCAACAAACTTTTATTGACTATCTCTTGTATTCTAGGCACTGTATCAAGCACTGGTGAGAAGGTTTGGCAGGAAATCACAGTTTGGTGAGAAAGAAAAACTGACAGATGTTTCCAAGTTTTTTAATAGAGAGAAATGCTAAGCCCTAGTGAATCTTTGCTATAATTGACCATATGATCTCAAGGAAGGAGAATAATCCCAGGCAACTCATTACCTCTCTGTATCTTAGTAGTTTCATCTCTAAAAAAATGAGTAACATTACATTATAAAATTAATTTTCCGGTAACATGACAAAATAAGAAAGCATTTGGAAAATTGAACAATCTATTCTTCCAGCAGGTATTTGCATATTCTTTGACAGCAGAGTGATGGGAGATGAAGGTGGAAAATTACTTACTGACCTCATTGTGAAAACCTTTATTTGTCATGCCTATAATTTAGAACTTAACTGCTAGCAACGAGGACTTCTTGAAGATTTTAAAGAGAGCCAAGCTATGATTAGATATGTGGTTTAGAATGCTCACTTCAATAGCAGCGCCAAGATAGATGAGATCCAGAAAGAGATGTTAGTTGCTAGATTTCAAAATGCACATGCTATGGCTTGAACTGTACCTAATACTCATGTCCCCCTAAATTCAAGTGTTAAAGTCCTAAGCCTCACCAGTTGAGAGAGTGACCTTATTTGAAGATAGGGTTTTTACAGAGGTAATCAAGTTAAAGTGAGGTTATTAGGGTGGGCCTAATCCAATATGACTGGTGTCCTTTTAAAAAGGAAAAATTTGGACACAGAGATAAACACAGAGGGAAGATGATATGAACAGGTAGGGAGAAGATACCCATCAATAATTTAAGGAAAGAGGCCTAGAACCTTCCCCTTCCCTCACAGTCCTCAGAATGAACTAAGCCTGTTGACACCTTGATCTTGGACTTCTAGCCTCTAGAACTGTGACAATTAATTCCTGCTGTTTAGACCACCCAGTCTGTAATACTTTGTTATGCAGCCATAGCAAACATAGAGCACTGTTGAGGGTTAGTGAGGGTCTAACTAGTCTAGGAAGGGAGAAAACTGTAGATTCTGGAAAGACAGAATGGTCCAGTGGAGAGCATATATGTTCTAAGTCAGAATTTGAATCCTGGCACTGATACATTTCAGCTATATCACTTTAGAGAAGATATGTAGTCTCTCTGAGTCCTGGTTTTTCAACTAGGAATAATGCCCATTTTGTAGGTTTGTTGTGACAATTTGAGACAGTATTTAAATATCAAACACGATGCTTAGCATATAGGAGATGTTATGCAAATATTGTTGCTGCTGTTGATGGTGATGACAGTAGTATTTTTTTTTTTTTTTGTGGTATGCAGGCCTCTCGCTGTTGTGGCCTCTCCCGTTGCAGAGCACAGGCTAAGCGGCCATGGCTCACAGGCCCAGCCGCTCCGCGGCATGTGGGATCTTCCCGGACTGGGGCACAAACCCGTGTCCCCTGCATCGGCAGGCGGACTCTCAACCATTGTGCCACCAGGGAAGCCCAGCAGTAGTATTTTTTTTGTTTTTATAAATTTATTTATTTATTTATTTTTGGCTGTGTTGGGTCTTCGTTTCTGTGCGAGGGCTTTCTCTAGTTGCGGCGAGCGGGGGCCACTCTTCATCGCGGTGCGCGGGCCGCTCACTGTCGCGGCCTTCTCTTGTTGCAGAGCACAGGCTCCAGTCGCGCAGGCTCAGTAGCTGTGGCGCACGGGCTTAGTTGCTCCGCGGCATGTGGGATCTTCCCAGACCAGGGCTCGAACCCGTGTCCCCTGCATCGGCAGGCGGATTCTCAACCACTGCGCCACCAGGGAAGCCCAACAGTAGTATTTTTAAAAATTATTATTTGAGACTTACGAGAAGGTACTGGAAAGTCTAGAGATGATAAGCCAACATTGGATACCAATCTCCCAACCACTTGAGTGATGCAAAGAACATTCCTAGTTGGGAAGTTTGTTAGCGTGCAGGAACTCTGGCTTTCATTTGAAATCACCAAAAGTATTTCAAAATATTAATTCTAAACATTGTTTTTTCTACAGCCTCTAGGAATGAGGCTTATAATCATTCTTTTCCATGAACCAGAGATTTGTCACAGAATGAGCTGATATTCTTTTATTTGAGTATCTCCTTTCCTGGACTAGTTGTTCCTGGAGGGCAGAAACCGTGGTCTGTTTTTCCCTGACTACCGAGCACAGTATCTGTAGTTCTAAGTTCTTAGAAATATTTGATGGCTCTATAAAAAGTGAATTAATGTAGAAGTCCATCTTTGTCTTCTATGAGGCACAAGAAAATTTGCAATGTTTGGTGAAGAAATTTGGGAGTGCTCTGTTCAACAGATCACATCCCAGAATTCAAACAATCTTGCACAGATTATAAGCATTATAAGTCCCTCAAGAAAACGATTAGAGATAAAGTGTGATTCTTCCATGGATATCTGTTTTAGCCACTCAACTCATCTGAGTAAAATTTAATAAATTGTAGGTATGTGGAAAAGACTACCATGTTAGAGCCCTTTTGTCTTAATATAGCTAACATAGCCTGTCTTCTGGATTGGGGATGATTTTCACATGACATAGATCTAATTTTCTTCAGGTAAGACCTTTTAGTTTCAGTTTTCCTCCTTTCCAAGAAAGTTCTCAGTCTTTATTAAAGGCAAAAGTACTGAAACACGTTTGGTGCAAGTTTTCTTCTTTGTGAATTATTTATTTTTGGATGAATTTTTCCAAGTCACTAAGTCACAGAGTTAAAGGGATGTTGCACAAGCTCATCTCTGCTGTTGCCTGCTCCTCTGCTCAACCATCATACAGAGGGGGTGCTAATCTGACAGCGGCTTCCTCTGTCAAATACTCCAGGGTTTCACAACCTCTCTACTGGAACACAGTTCTACATCTTACTTCTTTTTTGCACTGTAAGTCTGCATTCTTCTGTAAGTACAGACAAAGAACCCTACACATACTTGGTAATAATTGGTTTCTCTGATATTAGAAGGATTCATAGGTACTAGATATAGCAGTAGATCAAGCTGTACATGGCATGGATTGATGTTGAACCAAGTCTATCCTTTTATTCTTCTAATATTTTTTTGGAGGGGTGGAAAAGCACTCTGTAATCCTGAACCCACCATGGCTCTTCCTGCCCTGCCTTCATTTTTTGACACATATTTAGTGAATTCCTACTGGATTCCAGATGCTATGCTAGGTGTTGGAAATTCAGCGGTAAACACGACTGACATGTTCCCTATCCTTGGGAGCCTGCAGCCTAGCCAGAGTAGTCTCACCCTGCCTCCTTGTCTTTCTTCTATGTTCCCTTCCACTCACTTAAATCTTCCTCCTTGGGATTTCATGGTTTAAAATTGGGGGAGGTAGTCTCTTACCCCTCTTTGCCTTCTGTTAGGCACAAGAAAACTCACAATGTCCAGTAAAGAAGTTTGGGCTCATTTTGTTCAACAGATCACCTCCCTGAATTCAAAGAATCTTGCATAAAGTATACCCAAGAATGCACTCTACATCAAACTCTAGGATTAAGTCTAGACTCAGTCCAAAAATCCACAAGGGAAGTCTAAACAGCTGGAAAAACCAAATCTGTGAGAAAAAGGGTCAATGGCAAGTAGGCCAAGTATAAGTAAGATATGATGTGGAGCACAGGTATTTCAGGGCTAAAACTCTCTTCTGCCCAGGTGCTAACATGCAAAGGGGTTCACACAAGGCATCCACGTGTAAAGGCCCAATGATAGGAGGTCCTCCTTTCCAACCACTTTGTTCTTCATTACAGAAAACGATCAAGAAATGTAAGGTCATCAGGATTAACAGTAGGGCAGATGTGAGAGAAAAAGATCATAATAGTAAAGAAAATAACAATAACAGGTCTATTGTGTTTTAAATTTGACATGCCTTATTTAGTGTATTACAAGGCGGTCCTGAGTGTCAACCCAATAGACATGAGCTCTTGCTGAGCAGGGTCTCTGGTGTAATCATCACTTACATTGCGGGTACCAGGCACTGAATTGGAGCATGGAAGGCATTCAGTGGATGGTTGTGAATGAAAGCATGACTTTTTGATCTGCTGCCTCAGACTTAAATGTCCAGGGAAGAGTCCCTGCTCTTTTGTCACGCTCATAAATATATATATGTCTTAGTATTGTTTTGAAGGTCAAATGAGGAAGCACCTAGTACATGGAAGGTGCTCAGTAAATGTTTTTTTAAAGGATTATTATTATCTCTGACTCCCTTCCTCTATCACCAAATTGTAGTGAAACTGGCCTCAGAAACCCAGTTTCAGGCTTGCACATCACTCTATACATGTAGTAAAAGATCCTCTTCACTTTCAAGGACCTTGCCTTAATGTCTGAAGAGGAACTATTCTCTACTTCTTCCTATCACAGAAATGTTTATTAAAGGGCTTTAGGCATTTTGAATAAAAGAATTATAAAAAATGAAGATGACAGTATCATTATGCCATTCTTAACTAAACAAATTAATTCAGAATGGAATTTTCATGCATCAAAATTTACATCAAGTGATACACAATTATATGCAATGTCCAAGAGATATGAGAAGAGGCTGTTTGAATTTTACCAAAGTCATTCAGTTTTAAAACCATTCATTTTGTCAGATCTTTTAATTCTGGTGTGCTAAATGGCATACTAGACTGTTCCTTGACAGTCTTATAGATGGAGATTAAAAAAAAAATCGATTGTCATTGTATGCCTAGGCTAAGAGTTTTTTATATTATTAAGATTTGTACAATAACATTAACAATAATTTTACAGTGTAGTACTTCTCAACTTTAAATACTTTTATTTCTATCTTTACACAATCCTGTCACATTGAGAATATTTTATATGGAAAGGATAGCCCAGCATAGGCTTAAAATCATGAAGAATCATATTTGTGGAAAAGTGTGAAATTCAAAGGGGCTGAAGCAAAGGATGTACAGTGGGAGAGGCAGGGTTTAGCCTGGAATTAGGTCCAGCAGATTTTGATGGGAGTTGCATAATACATGGAGGACGCAGGCCTTAGTTATTTTAGAAAATTGGGAGTTACTGAGAATGACAATGATCTACTTGTATTTTTGAAAAGATAACACTTGCAGCAGGGTAGAGGATGGATTTGAATAGGAAAAAAACCCCATAGAAACAGAAATATTATACAAAATGTTGTTTCTATAGTTCAAGCAAGAGTAGATGAAAAGCTGAACACAGGTATTAATTAGCATTGGAAAAATACAAAGATACCAGATTCAAGAGATGTTCCTGAGGCAAAACTGACAAGATTGGAGGGAGAGGAATCCAAGATAAGACATGCTATAAGACATGGCTGATGAGAGTGCAGCTGAGAACATGCAGAGCATGGTTGCTTTGGCTACCATTTGCAATTTTTGAACCGAAAGAGACACACCATGGATTTACAATGACCACTAGTAAAATGTCTAGATATCTATAGTGCTTTAAATTGTGTATAGTATTTTCAAACACAGTGTTTTATTAGAGCCATACAATAATTCTGTGAAATAGGTAGCTACATAGATAAGGAAACAAAGGCTCAGAGAAGTGGATTTAATTTGTAAGGTCACCTGATAATAAGTGAAAGGCTCATTTGTTTACCATGTCATGTTATTTTTTATTAAACACAGCCAATGAAATACAGAAAGTTACATGTAGAAATAGAACTATTTGGCATTATAAAATTTATAACATATTTGGATGCTTGATACCTGCTATTTATTTAAAAAAATGGAATTGTAGAATTAAAATTATGAAAAAATGTGATTACAAAATAAGTTCAGTGGCCAACTGCACAATATTCTTTTTGGTGTGTATGGTCTTATGCGGAACATGTTATCCTTTGGAAATAAAAGCAATAATGAATAAGTTTTCCACAGCAATCACAGAAGAAAAAGAAATAAAAGGAATCCAAATCAGAAAAGAAGAAGTAAAACTGTCACTGTTTTCAGATGACATGATACTATACGTAGAGAATCCTAAAGATGCTACCAGAAAACTACTAGAGCTAATCAATGAATTTGGTAAAGTAGCAGGATACAAAATTAATGCACAGAAATCTCTGGCATTCCTATACACTAATGATGAAAACTCTGAAAGTGAAATCAAGAAAACACTCCCATTTACCATTGCAACAAAAAGAATAAAATATCTAGGAATACACCTACCTAAGGAGACAAAAGACCTGTATGCAGAAAATTATAAGACACTGATGAA
Source organism: Lagenorhynchus albirostris (assembly GCF_949774975.1). Lineage (NCBI taxonomy): Eukaryota > Metazoa > Chordata > Mammalia > Artiodactyla > Delphinidae > Lagenorhynchus > Lagenorhynchus albirostris. Next base: position 100,813,443 of record NC_083098.1, on the reverse strand, counting down.
AGAAATTAAAGATGATACAAATAGATGGAGAGATATACCATGTTCTTGGATTGGAAGAATCAACATTGTGAAAATGAATATACTACCCAAAGCAATCTACAGATTCAATGCAATCCCTATCAAACTACCACTGGTATTTTTCACAGAACTAGAACAAAAAATTTCACAATTTGTATGGAAACGCAAAAGACCCTGAATAGCCAAAGCAATCTCGAGAATGAAAAATGGAGTTGGAGGAATCAGGCTCCCTGACTTCAGACTATACTACAAAGCTACAGTAATCAAGACAGTATTGTAGTGGCACGAAAACAGAAATATAGATCAATGGAACAAGATAGAAAGCCCAGAGATAAACCCACGCACATATGGTCACCTTATCTTTTATAAAGGAGGCAGGAATGTACAGTGGAGAAAGGACAGCCTCTTCAATAAGTGGTGCTGGGAAAACTGGACAGCTACATGTAAAAGTATGAGATTAGATCACTCCCTAACACCATACACAAAAAAAAGCTCAAAATGGATTAAAGACCTAAATGTAAGGCCAGAAACTATCAAACTCTTAGAGGAAAACATAGGCAGGACACTCTATGACATAAATCACAGCAAGATCCTTTTTTGTCCCACCTCCTAGAGTAATGGAAATAAAAACAAAAATAAACAAATGGGACCTAATGAAACTTAAAAGATTTTGCACAGCAAAGGAAACCATAAACAAGACCAAAAGACAACCCTCAGAATGGGAGAAAATATTTGCAAATGAAGCAACTGACAAAGGATTAATCTCCAAAATTTATAAGCAGCTCATGCAGCTTAATAACAAAAAACAAACAACCCAATCCAAAAATGGGCAGAAGAAGTAAATAGACATTTCTCCAAAGAAGATATACAGACTGCCAACAAACACATGAAAGAATGCTCAACACCACTAATCATTAGAGAAATGCAAATCAAAACTACAATGAGATATCATCTCACACCAGTCAGAATGGCCATCATCAAAAAATCTAGAAACAATACATGCTGGAGAGGGTGTGGAGAAAAGGGATCCGTCTTGCACTGTTGGTGGGAATGTAAATTGATACAGTCACTGTGGAGAACAGTATGGAGGTTCCTTAAAAAAAAACAAATAGAACTACCATATGACCCAGCAATCCCACTACTGGGCATATACCCTGAGAAAACCATAATTCAAAAAGAGTCATGTATCAAAATGTTCATTGCAGCTCTATTTACAATAGCCCAGAGATGGAAACAACCTAAGTGTCCATCATTGGATGAATTGATAAAGAAGATGTGGCACATATATACAATGGAATATTACTCAGCCATAAAAAGAAACGAAATTGAACTATTTGTAATGAGGTGGATAGACCTAGAGTCTGTCATACAGAGTGAAGTAAGTCAGAAGGAGAGAGACAAATACCGTATGCTAACGTATATATATGGAATTTAAGGGGAAAAAATGTCATGAAAAACCTAGGGGTAAGACAGGAATAAAGACACAGACCTACTAGAGAATGGACTTGAGGATATGGGGGGGGAGGGTAAGCTGTGACAAAGCGAGAGAGAGGCATGGACATATATACACTACCAAACGTAAGGTAGATAGCTAGTGGGAAGCTGCCGCATAGCACAGGGAGATCAGCTCGGTGCTTTGTGACCGCCTGGAGGGGTGGGATAGGGAGGGTGGGAGGGAGGGAGACGCAAGAGGGAAGAGATATGGGAACATATGTATATATATATAACTGATTCATTTTGTTGTAAAGCAGAAACTAACACACCATTGTAAAGCAATTATACTCCAATAAAGATGTTAAAAAAAATAATAAGTTTTACTGAATTGCTAGAAACAACTATTGATGTCAGTGTGGTTGATGTTAAGAGTTGAATATTAATGAATGGCTATCTCTACCACATTTGTTCATGGGACTTTTGATATCTTTTTGGGCCAAGAATTATGGTATCAATAAATGGACACCAGAATTCCAAAGACAATTACTACTATGTCTCTTGAGTCATCAGTGAGTAGTTCTGCTAATAAGTTTATCTTTCTTTTGACATATTTATATACAAACTATATATTCAACATGTATCTATTAGAAGAATTACTGAAAAACACACATTAGTCTATTTCCTTAACTGTCAACTATTGGAATAATGGTCTGTTAATGGCCTAATTATTAAATTAGAATTTTATGGTGAAACCCAAACCAGACGATTTAATCCAAATGAAGTATCTTTGGCTCTAACTTTGTTTTGACACATAATTAATTTTCCTGGAATGTTGTACTGTGTATCTGGAAAATACTCTTATAGTATCAAAAATTACTCCTTCTGCATTCTCAGGATTTATTTGAAATGCATGTCTATGTTTACAAGAGTGCAGTAGCAAGGCAATCAATTTATTAGAATTGAAGAGACCCTTATGAGTTAACCCACTAGAATTCTCAGTAAACCATGTTAATTGTCTGTATTATGGATTATTTGCAAAACTCTGTCTTTTAAACATTGTCATGCATTCATCAGATGTCTTGATTCCACGTGGTCATTTTAAGGGACAGATATAGATGCGTAAAGGGGTTAAAGTAGATACTCCTTTTAGAAACAAATGGTAATCGTTATCCTATGCATTCTGTCTTTATACAATTGTACTTTTTTTAAGAAAAAATCTGGTTTTAGTACCATATTTAGGAGACTCTTTTGCTCTACTACTTAATGATAATTTTGATTATTTTTAATCTAGAGAGGAATGAGAGTTTCTTCTTTTTTTTTAAAATCAATACATCCTGTTAGGAATATACTAGGAAAACAGCTAACTCCCCTTCAGGACTTCTCAAATTGTTTAATCATCTATGTATAACATAGACCAACCTAGGATGTCATGTTTAATCCAAGAGTACTTCTGTCTGTGAAAAGACAGATGGCCTCTGGAAATGCACTATTAGTCATTTAGCTACCTTTTTTCCAATGAGAGGCACAACTTGGAATAAATAAGGTACAGACAACCATTTTATGTTATATTCTATCTCATTGATTTCCATACACAGAAAACTATTTGGTGTGTAGAGCAAGGAGATAGGTGCAAATATGTTCTAGGGAGCATAGGTAGTGTTAACAGAATCAATTTTCTAGATTTTCTTTGCATATTTTCCCTTTCATAAACCATTTTCACGTTGGAAAACAAAAAAGCTAATCTCTTGCCCATTCCAGAAGCTTACTATTGTGAATGGCCCTGGGGTTTAAAGTCCTCCTGTGTGTCAAATACAGGGATAATATCATACATGGTTCACCAGTTAGATGCTAATTCTAGAGTAAAAATCATTTTCAAAGTCAATTTCTACTTCTTCACTTTCAACAAAATTGATAGGGGACATAACTTGTCAGCTGACAGATCATCAAAAATTATTTTTTATTTACTAGATGATTTTTGGCAATTAAGTTGGAAGGAGTTCAAAGAACTATAACACTATTTTACAAAACTCACTCCTTTCCAATCTACTTGCTGCTCTTCAGAGGGTCCCTATAGAGCCAGACTCTGGTCGAATTCAGACTCAGCTGCTTACTTACCTGTGTGACTACAGGCATTATTATCAACTTTTCTATGCCTAAGTTTTAAACTCTAAAACTAGGTACTTAGATCTAGGTACTTTGGATATATTAATTCATGTAATCCTCACAATAACTCTGTGGGGTAGGTAATGTTATTATCCCATTTTATATAAAGAAATTGAAGCTCAGGAAGATAAACATGGTAAATATTTTTAAATTACAAAATCTAAACATTATACGAAGAGAACCAGAAGAATACTACTTACTTCACAGGGCCACATGGTGAGGATCAAATGAGTTGAATAAAATAGCAAGCATTTGGACCTTTGCCTAACATCCAACAAACATTATGTGAGTTTAGCTGTCATTACCATTTAAGTGAACAAAATTTTCGGCACTTACATCCATAAGAATGTAAAGGAGAAATATAATTGATGTTGAGCCCATTCTTATTCTGGTGGTTAATGTGAGTCTTCCATGGAAATCCGAACCAAGGGACAACATTCCAATGAAATTTTGTTCTTTTGTTTAAATTATTTTCAAAATTTGAAATAAATTCTTTTGATCAATAGTATACTATTAATGATTATCATTCATGTAAACTGAAAAAATTTTTTTAATTGAATTCCTACAGCACAATTTTTTAAAAAACTAAATTACAATTCATACACATATTTCTTACAGAGAAATATGATAACATGATGAAAAAAAGGTTTTCAACCATAAAAATCATGTATATTATATTTAGATAAATTTATCTGGAAAGAATAAAAGATGGATATTTCTGCCTCTTAAGAAAAATAATGAATGTATGATGGGCATCAATTTGCTATAGCAGTTAGATGCAACTTAATACATTTAAAAAGATAGATGAAACAATTTATTTTAAAATATCTATATTTACACTATGCTGGGAATTATAACATTCAGAACTCAGTAGTTAAACTTCTGATGAAATTCTAATTTCAATGAAAAATGTGCAACAGTGTAAATAGTTGCTCAAAATTATTTTAGGAAATATGAGCCAACAAAAAACGGAAGATTGTTTAACGAACAGTAGACTTGGATGCAGAAGATCCACATATCAGGCCTGGTTCAGTGACTCTTATTAATTTTAGAACCTTAGAAAATTTACTTAATGTCTTTGAACTTCAATTTTTTTACCTGTAAAATGAGATTAGTTATGAAATTTAAATAAAATTATATGGAAAAGCTCTTAAAAGCCCTAAAGTACTCTATAAGTATAAAAATATGGAAAAATCAACCAAGAAAAGTACCTGCACGTGTTTCTTGCAAGATTCCTACAGCCCAAGATGTGGAATTCATTCAAATGTGTTAAATGTTCTTTAAAAATATTGTTCATAAAATTTATTTTACAAATTTGTTCTCCTGGTGTACAAAATGTGGCCTAAGTTATCTCTGAAAGCTTAATTTTTTATGGTCCATAGTTGAACTTGTGAGATTTTTGTTTTTTTAAGTGTGACTGCAAAGTAAGGAGATGGATTTTCCTCCTTAGATTGTAAACTGGCTCCTTTCAAAAGGATAATTTATCAAAAGATTCTATCAGTATCATCAGGATCAGAGAACAGTTTTTAAAGGTCATTTCATAAAAGGTTAGCAATTATCTGCATGTATAAATTTGGAGTGTTTGCTAAAATTTTTCATTCCCTTACAGTTTTACAAGTTGTATTTTTATTTTCTCATTTACTTGTACAAAAAATACCTCCTCACTTGGCATGAAACTAACACCATGAGCAGAACAGCTACCTGGTGATATTGGAAACAAATTCGAAATTCACTCAGGAAACTCAACTATTGTGTAGGCTTGTGAATTTCCACATCACTCCTATTGTTTTCTTGTTATTTTCTCCCTGCTTTGGAAATGGTATCTGAGGTGGACACTGAATCATTTGTATCTTCTTGACAGCATGTTGTCTGGATTCTTCATTGTACAGAAGCATCAGAAAAACACTCACAAATATTTAATTCACAATTTGTCAGGGTGACTCTAAAATGGCTTCAGTGAGGGGACATTCTCATGCTCAAAGATGGCTACCATGGATACCTCCAGACATTCCATCTACATTCCAATTAGAAAGAAGGGGAAGGTTGAAGGGCAGAAGGCAAGTGCCAGCTGAGTTTGTTCCCCCTCCTCTCCCTCTTTGTTTTAATTGGGAAGACAATAGTTGGTCCGGAAATTCTACCCGCGAGACCTGTAGACTTCCACTTGTAGTTCATTGTTTCCAAATGCATTATATGACTATTTCAAATGGCAAGAAAGCCTGGATGACTGTGTATTTCATCTCAGCTCATTGCTGCCCCAATTAAACTTGGTGTTCTGTAAGTGAGGAAGAAAAGAGAATGGATAAAAGCAGCTTCTAGGCCTAACTCACTCAGCTTTAACAATGCTTTTTATTTGTTTTGCTATCTTATTTTATAATTGCAGCTGTGTAAAGGTAAGTAATAGTCTGAGTTTTCCTCCACTTTTTTTTAAACAACTTTATTGGAGTATAATTGCTTTACAGTAGTGTGTTAGTTTCTGCTATATAATAAAGTGAATCAGCTATACATATACATACATCCCCATATCTCCTCTCTCTTGTATCTCCCTCCCACTCTCCCTATCCCACCCCTCTAGGTGGTCACAAAGCCCCGAGCTGATCTCCCTGTGCTATGCAGCTGCTTCCCACTAGCTATCTATTTTACATTTGGTAGTGTATATATGTCTGTACTACTCTCTTAGTTCATCCCAGCTTACCCTTCCCCCTCCCCATGTCCTCAAGTCCATTCTCTGTGTCTGTATCTTTATTCCTGTCTTGCCCTAGGTTCATCACACCATTGTTTTAAAATTCCATACACGGCTTCCCTGGTGGCGCAGTGGTTGCGAATCCGCCTGCTGATGCAGGGGACACAGGTTCGTGCCCCGGTCTGGGAAGATCCCACATGCCGTGGAGCGGCTGGGCCTGTGAGCCGTGGCCGCTGAGCCTGTGCGTCTGGAGCCTGTGCTCCGCAACGGGAGAGGCCACAACAGTGAGAGGCCCGTGTACCGCAAAAAAAAAAAAAAAAAAAAAAAAAATTCCATACATATGTGTTAGCATACGGTATTTGATTTTCTCTTTCTGACTTACTTCACTCTGTAAGACAGACTCTAGGTCCATCCACCTCATTACATATAACTCAATTTTGTTTCTTTTTAAGGCTGAGTAATATTCCATTGTGTATACGTGCCACATCTTCTTTATCCACTCATCTGTCGATGGACACTTAAGTTGCTTCCATGTCCTGGCTATTGTAAATAGTGCTGCAGAGATAAACTCATGAACATATGGTTACCTTATCTTTGATAAAGGAGGGAAGAATATACAATGGAGAAAAGACAGTCTCTTCAATAAGTGCTGCTGGAAAAACTGCACAGCTACATGTAAAAGACTGAAATTAGAACACTTCCTAACACCATACACAAAAATTAACTCAAAATGGATTAAAGACCTAAATGTAAGGCCAGAACTATAAACCTCTTAGAGGAAAACATAGGCAGAACCCTCTATGACATAAATCACAGCAAGATCCTTTTTGATCCACCTCCTAGAGAAATGGAAATACAAACAAAAATAAACAAATGGGACCTAATGAAACTTAAAAGATTTTGCACAGCAAATGAAACCATAAACAAGACAAAAGACAACCCTCAGAATGGGAGAAAATATTTGCAAATGAAGCAACTGACAAAGGATTAACCTCCAAAATATACAAGCAACTCATGCAGCTCAATATCAAAAAAACTAACAACCTAATCCAAAAACGGGCAGAAGACCTAAATAGACATTTCTCCAGAGAAGATATACAGATTGCCAACAAACACATGAAAGGATGCTCAACATCACTAATCATTAGAGAAATGCAAATGAAAACTCCAATGAGGTATCACCTCACACAGGTCAGAATGGCCATCATCAAAAAGTCTACAAACAATAAATGCTGGAGAGGGTGTGGAGAAAAGGGAACCCTCTTGCACTGTTGGTGGGAATGTAAATTGATACAGCCACTATGGAGAACAGTATGGAGGTTCCTTAAACAATGCATTTTAAAAAATTTCTTTCAAAGGTTCACAAAATTCACTCTAGTTAAACTCTAACATATTCAATATATTTGTAGTTTTGGGGCATCTTGTCATGCACTCAATTGCATGTTCCTTCTCAAGATCAAATGTTGTATCTTATTCTTCATTGTGTAGCTACTAGAACATAGTGGGCACTTACCCATGATTTACTCTTTTCTTGTATTAGGTTTGTGTCATTCCAGCTCTGGGATATAGTAAAATGACTAATACATTCCTAAGGAGTTTTGAGTGTGTAATGGCTTAAATTGTTTTGGTATTAAGGGTTGACCACTAGGTAAGCGGTCTTGAAGCTTCTGTACTTTGCGTCTGATTACCTTGATTTGATTGAGAGCATGTGATAGTCCATGTTATGTTTTATTTTTTAATTGAATGAAAGATTCTTTAAATTCTACAGTGCTTTACAGTTTTCAAAAGTTTTACACACATGATTTCCTATAATCCTATAACAACCCTTTTTTTCTCTCCTACCCCTATATTGTTCCTCCCCGCTTTCCCTCTCCCCACTGGTAACCACTAGTTTGTTCTTTGTATCTGTGAGTCTGCTTATATTTTGTTTTATTCACTAATTTGTTGCACTTTTTAGATTACACATATAACTTATATGTGGATATCATACAGTATTTATCTTTCTGACTTATTTAACTCAGCATATGCCCTCCAAGTCCATCCATGTTGCTCCAAGTGGCACAATTTCGGTTTTTTTATAGTTGAGCAATATTCTATTGCATATATATACTACATCTTCTTTATCCATTCATCTGTTGATGGACACTTACGTTGCTTCCATATCTTGGCAATTATAAATGCTGCTGCTATGAACATTGGGATACATGTATCTTTTTGAATTAGTTTTTGTTTTTTGGGGGCTATATACCCAGGAGTGGAATTAAAAGCTGAAACTAGAAACATGTTATGTTTCCACACTTGAAGGCCATTACTTCAGTGTGGAAAACCTATATATATTTTTCACAACCAAAGCACCTTGGATTGGTAAGGTTGAGTGGAACTCCTCTGAATGGTTGTATCAAGGGTCTTAAGACAAACTTTGTGTCAAACTTTGGGATGCCTATAATTTTTTCTAAATATTAATTAGGTGACTATTTAGCTAGAGAATCCTCCAGTTCCATTGCCCCTTCATACATTTTAAAATTAAGGTTTATTTCACCGTATCAAAAAAATACTTTGTTTTCTCTTTGCCTTTTTTTTCAATCTATATCCCTTGGCCTAGCACAATCCTGGCACATAGTGGGTCAAAATAAATTTTGAATGAATGAATGACTTTGAGCCAGTTTTCAAGCCTCTGTGCTGTAGTTTCCTCATTAGTAAAAATACATGTGAAAGTGCTTAGTAATAAGGAAAAGTATCAGCGTAAGGGAAGTATTGGTTTTACATTAAAGAGGCATGGGTTTGAGTCCCAGCTCTACTTATCATCTTGTAGAAACTGCAAAATTAACTTCTTAATTAATGCATTCATTCATTCATTCATTCATTCAACTACCTAACAAAGGCTGCTCTAGACCTCGGAAACATATGAGTGGGAAAAAAGTTATTTTCTAGTAGCTCATAGTCTAGTGTGAAAGACAGAGAATAGTGTATGATAAATGCTTTAAGTTTGTTTCTTTACATTTCAGGTGGGTTAGCAATGTCTGCTTCCCAGATTTTATTATTGTACAGAATTATCATACAGATTCAGTCCATAGGTATCCACACCCACCACATTTTAAAATGTTCATTGCCCAGAACTCTGTTGAATGGGAGCATTCATTCAGCAAGTCTTTTCTCTCTCTTGTCATTTTTCTTTAGAGGAAAACTGTGCATATTCTTGAAGTTTTATCTATAAAGAAGATCTAGGGACAATTTGGGAATCTATAGCATGCTGAGTCTTTCTCTGCCAGTGTTCCTCATCAGAACCATGGAACAAAAAAAAAATGATTTTTTTTCAGTTCTTCCTAGAAAAGAACAGTACCATGCTAGTACCATGCTAGATGCACAGGACAGAGTCTAATTTATTATATCCTGTATAGTCACATTTTACATCACAAGTGCTTGTGTTGGAAGTCCCAAAGACCACCCCCAGGTTTGACGATTCACTTGGAGGACACACAGGACTCAGCACACAGTCCCACTCATGGCTATGGCTTATTACAATGAAAGCATACAAAACAAAATCAAAAAGGGGACAGGCATGCCAGGCAAAGTTCAGAGGAAAACAGAGGCAATCACCCAAGAGTCCTCTCCCTGTGGAGTCTTATGGGGCACACAATTTCCCCAGCAAGAGTTGTGACAACATGTTGAACTGTTGTCCACTATGAAAGTTTATTAAACACCCAGTACCCAAGGTTTCTACTGGGGTCAGGTCACATAGACATTCTCCACCTAGGACGTACCACAGTTTCAGACTCTCAGAAGGAAATTAGATGATCACTATAAACCATATTTTTTGAGCAAACAGTTTATGAAGAGTGAGCCACTCTTCACCAGTTAGGGAATACGGGGAACCTTCCCAAAATCCAAGTGCCCAGATGCCAGACAAGGGTCAACCTTGCAGGCAGGCCTTTCTATGGATATCAGTCTCAGTCGTGTATGTTAACTTTTCTGCACAATGACTAAGGGCATTTGGTTAAGAAAGATTCCTGGCCTTTTGGAGTCTTAGCAATGATTGACTAAAGGGAAGCTTGAGAGGTGAGGGGTACAGAGAGTAAGGCAAGATTACAGTGGGTCCTGTATCCCCTTCCCTCTTCTGGGCAGAAGGAGATAAAAGCTTGGAAGGTGCTGGATTAATTATAACATCTTCTTGTCTTCCTTTTTTACTTTACTGCTCATAATAGAGGAAACAGAGATGATTTTCAACCCATTGTAATTGCAAGACATCTTTAGCTGCTTCCTGAAAAGTACTCATATATTGTGTTCCTGTGTTTTGCATGTACTGGAACTTACAATTTAAAGTCAACTTCTGCAGAACTCTTTGGCAAAGTGAGAAATTTATTTATAAAGTTCACTTCTTAAGTCATTCATCCTGTAAATTCAGAGTTTAGTCTTTTGAGATTTTGTAAAATAAAGGCAGAGTTGTGGGACTTTTTTTTTTTGTAGCTGAGTTTCTACATGAATCACTCCAACATACTGACCTTCCTGGAAATTACTGAACTTAGAAAAGCTTCTGCTAGATTTCTTGCTATGGTATGGGATTTGTGCTTTCAAGTTAGTTTCTCCTGCTCAAATAATTTAGGTTTTGGCCACTGGAAATAATTGTACATCCAAAAATAAATCCTTACACCTCTCTAAACAAAGCAAGAAATTATAAAATCAACAATTAGTTTCAAAATATAATCTTTTTTGTATTTTTCTTAAGATATTCTTGCTGGTTTTATTTTGGGACTGTGGTTAGATGGCATTTTTCCAAGAAAGTGAGTGATTATTTTAGTGAGCTGAAAAGGAGAAAGAAGTGTGTTGGAATAAAATGTTTAAATTGCTGTTTTCTTTGCAGCTGTAATAGTGTCTGTAACTGGTGGGACTACAATATTTAGAATTCAAGGGTATTTATCCCTATCTTAACAATATTTTGAGTACCATAATGTTTTCAATTGCAGTTCTTTGAAATGTGATAACAGTTGATTAAAAGTAAAAAAAAACAAACAAAAAAAGCCTTTTCCTTGATGCAATATTAATGCCTTCATGGAATAGCTTTACTAAAGAAAGAAAAAAGTGGAAGATAAAAATATTTCCTTCTTGCTAGCATTTTGACCTTTGGAGGAGGATTTGGGACCGAATCCTAGCTGTTTGTTTTCAGTATTTATTACAGTTCAAATTAAAATGTGTGGGATTTAGTCATAATGTCCTAATACCATTTCAGTTGTATACAGCTGAGCAGTTTCAGTGCCATGGAAAATGCCACATTTATCTATATTTTTAAAAGGGTATTTTAAAGCTAGAAAACAATACAATGGCATATATTTTTAAACTATTATTTGTTTAAGCGGTGTTATATTAAAATGTCTACTGTTTCTAGGGCTTCTTAAAAATTGAAGACATGATTTATTTCCAGGGGACTAACTTATTCAATTCTAAGAGGAACAATAGAAAGAAATATTAGAACAAAAACTAACTTTGTGTGCTTTTGTGTATGTGTGTGTGTGTAATTGAGCACAGAGAAGAATAATAAAAGTAATAAAATATGTTCAAAAAAATGCATTTTTCAGGGTACACTGTAATATATGGCATTTTGATATCACTTTTAAAACTATGTAAAAGCTATAGATTATATTACCTTATGCTTAGAAAATGCAGAATTTCTAAGATAGTTCCAATTTTATCATATTTATTCTTTTCTGTCACAACTGACTTGTCAAAATGTGCTTAAGTGCAGACTGAATTTTAAGTTTTTAAAGACTTTAAAATAAATTAATTTTTAAAATTTTGTTATGGCATACATTAATGTAAATAAACAAATTAGAAAAAAATTGCCAAGTCATCATACTTTCGAGTAATATGGCAAAATATAGGCTTTGATTTCAAAAATCATGTATTCACATCACTGAAATTTAGAGTGATCCTTATAACTTAAGTATTCCTTGCCACCTTTGGAACTATTATGTATAAGAATACTGAGTAGAACCTAGCTAATTCTATCAGTATTTATTAAGTGCTTAGTAAGCATAGCACGTAATTCTCTAATCAAACCTCATGTTCTAGTGGGAGATGAATACAAGTAAATAGATATTTGTAATACAACCTGATAAGTATGATGTTCTAAGTTAACAAAAATGTTTGGAAATCCACAGAAGGGGCATGCAACAGTACACTAACTGAAGAGGATACTTTTACGAATGTGTTTCTAAAGGAAGGACACGGAAGTTGGATTATTACATAGATTCAAGTAGGTTATCCACGATTCACGATATTGATATTTTAACAACAATTTCAAGGTAAGATCTGGCAGACCCAACATTAGTAAATGTTCAAAATGTTAACCCAAACAACTGTTGCTTTAGGCTAGAAGTATACTGATTTTGACTCTCCAGTCCTTCCTTTCCCAAAATCTTTAGATACCATGTCTAGCTAAAAAGAAAAAAAAGGAAGAAATTTAGCCAGCTCTGAATTAAAATTACTTAACAATGTTCGTGAGTAGGGTGGCCACCAACCCT